>NC_140177.1:89873949-90103949 GCF_963971535.1 Notolepis coatsorum
CCTGGAGGTCATCAGACTCTGTATAGAGAGAGGGGCATGCATCGACCAACAGCAGGTAACAAGATTATAGAAACTGAGGGCGGAATCCACAAAGGGTCTGTGCTGCTTTTTCCGATGCAAAGCCAGTGCAAATAGCGCTGAAACCAGTAGCGGCTCGTGGATGCTTCGCCACTAGGGGCGCTATACCAAACATTTTGCAAACATGTACAAGGCACGCATTGGCGAATATTATCACCATTGCCATCGATCAATATATGATCAGTCAGTCAAATGCAACCACGTTTACAATAGCCCAACACAAACACGCACAGCTCTCTCTCTCTCTCTCTCTCTCTCTCGCTCTCTCTCTCTCTCTCTCTCTCTCTCTCTCTCTCTCTCTCTCTCTCTCTCTCTCTCTCTCTCTCTCTCTCTCTCTCTCTCAGATGATGTCAGATCCATTCAATAATAAACACATTTGTATGTCTCTTCATTTTAAACAAGTTACCATTCATTGTCTGAGTGGTTATGCCCCACACGCGGCGAAATTAGAGAGAGAGAGAGAGAGAGAGAGAGAGAGAGAGCGAGAGAGCGAGAGCGAGAGAGAGAGAGAGCGAGAGAGAGAGCGAGAGAGCGAGAGAGCGAGAGAGAGAGAGAGAGAGAGAGAGAGAGAGAGAGAGAGAGAGAGAGAGAGAGAGACTCACTGTTTAGTTGACACGTCCAGGGCAGGAGGGCTTGCCTTGATAAAGTGTATAATCCACTGTTGATGTATTCCAGACCACTGTCCACTGTGTCCAGACTGCATCCGCCATATAGCTTGTTAGCCAAGTGTTAGCTTGTTAGCAGCACCACACAACACAAGTACTTCATTCCTTTGTCCATTTCCGCGTCGAACAGACTGCAAACTACCTGGCGTTCTATCGCCATGCTCTAAGACTCTAACCTTAACCAACTTTGAAAGAGTGCCTAAGCTTAACAGTCTAAAGAACTTGCAGTCACGGCACGCTCTAAGACAAACAGCTGCATGCATCTCACAACAACACAACTATCTCTACCACCAACGGACCAACCTAGGAATAAGCTAGAATTGGAACATTAGAAATTGGATTCGGCCAATCAGAGATCGTCTCTGTGAAATTCTGCTACGGAAAAAAATACTGGCGTCGGCCAATCAGAGAGCGTCTCCGCGAAATGCGGCTACAGAAATTCTTGACGCTACTGGCTAGACCGCTTCAAATCGCGCCCGGATTCCAACATAATAGTCATATTTCAACGCACAACGCGTTACGCACTGATTGGCTGTGACGGATACAGCGATCAAACCGTGACGCGCACTCAGAGCGCTATCGCGTCTAGCCCGGGCCGAGAAATACAAAAAAAGAATTAAAAAAAAGAAAAGTGAGTCACTTCCTGTTCAAGAAAACGATTTTTTTTTTTAATATAATAACGTTATATTGTGCATTGGAAACACAAACATACTTAAAATGAGTAAATATTATTAATTTTAAACATGTTTATATTATTTATAGGGCTATAAAACAAAAAACTAAAAACTTATTTTTCTTCTTCTCTCATATAACCAGGGTAGGGCCTGAGGGGGGGCGGCGCCCGAGCGCCCCTAGTGGTAGAGCCGCCACTGGCTGAAACACAGTTTGCTATCCACAGAGGACACATGAGGTGGAATGAGGTGGTAACTGCATTCCGTCAGCATTGCGTCCGGTGCAATTAGCGCATATTTAAATGAGGTAATATGAGCGGAATATGTCCCCTTTCTATGCAAATGAGCCTCGTCCAAAGCCGCTCCCAATCCACAAAGCCCGGTGCCAATTGCACCGGGCAGTTAACGCAACGCAACTACCGTCTTCACAGACATGGTGGTAACTAAGCGCAAGGCCCTAAGCGCTATAAAGGGGCATCATGCCAGTGTCACAGGTGATCATGGCAGCAGTAATTGTTGGTAGATGCAGGTATCGTAATGCCAGGCGTGCCTGGGGAAAGAATATTTCGGAGTAGAATATCACCTTATCACAATATTATTTAAGTGAGACCGAAAACATCCGGAGACACAAGTTGCCAGCTCAAGCAATACTTTATCTACTGGATGAAATCAAGGATGATATTGAGCCAGCCACCCAGAGATCCCATGCAATCGTATTTATTATTCAAGTATTGTTATTTAACGTTGTCGGCTTTCCCAATGTTGTCGATTGATTGATTGATTTTGATTTTGCATCATGATGCAACTTTTATTTGCTACTTGTTTTATTAGGTATTCATTATATAAAACACTTGGAACTGCAATCCTTGTATGAAAGGTGCTATATAAATACTTTATTATTATCATTATTGACTGCATTCCAATTGTACCACCGCACACTCATATGCTCCAGAATCAACTATAAATTTATAACGTTTTGTCGGGTCCATGGAGTAGACGCTGGAAACAGGCCAATGAAAAGTTTATTCTGGAGTATATGATAATGCAGGCTATTATCCTAACTAAACATTAAATACAACTTGCTCACTCCAAATATTCGTTAATTATAAAATATCTTCACTGGCACAGTGCTTAATTCGGTATAAAGATTCAGCACTATGGACAGGTGTGCTCCAAAAAAATCGAATTTATAATGTATTTGTCCATGTTATTCAGCAGTAGGCTATTATGAGCAAACAAAATTAGTTAGATTGGACATTTTGATTAATTATTTCAAGCAGAGAATTGAGAAATTCGGCACTACTAATGAAGTTATAGCAGGACACTGCCTATATTGAATAACGTAAGGTTATGTATATAACCAAGTTCTGTGAGTTATGGTGCGCTCAGCACCAGTTTCACTGTACTTCACTTCGCGTACATACACTGAATAAAAAATTCCACCATGTACCTTTACATCCCAACATTCGTTTACATCCTACTCGCCTCCTTTCCAAACTTTCACCACAAGGCGAGATCAAGGGCAGCAGCGGCGTCCTGGTGCTGAGCGCACCATAACTCACAGAACTTGGTTATATACATAACCTTACGTTCTGTTTAGTTAAGGCTTCGCTCAGCACCAGTTGCACAACAGGGGCTGAGCGGGAGCCATAGCCCGACAAATGAACCCCGCTGAGGCCCCCCACAACCATCAGACCGGGAGGACCGAGCCCCCCGACCCTCCCTAATGGAGGTTACCCCCCCTATTGGAGGCTTACGGGAGGGAGACGGATCCGACCAGGCGAAGAGGAACTCAAGCAACTCAACGCACAGGGTGAGCAGACCGTGGCTTGACCCCACGACTACACACACGCACAACCCGCATGCCACCAGGGAACGAACGGAAGGAACAACCTTGTTACCGCCCCCAAAATCACGGGGTCAAGAGCAACCCCAACCCCATGGCAAGGCCGTAGCAGCGGAGCGCGAAGGAAGACCCAGTCCCACTGAAGGGACTGGATCCGCTGGAAAAAGGGGGCCTGGAGAGGTCAATGACGCCAGGCATCAAGACCCCACCAGGTGGTCACTTAGTGACACCGCCCCCCACATCGCCAGCGTATTCGGATAGGGCCCCTCCAAGAGCGGGCCCTTTCCCCCCAATAGCACACCGCCTGGCACACTGACCCTGCAGAACAGGCAGTCAGCATGGCCATAAGCACTCAAAAGGTTAACCAACGGAAGCAGGCAGCGCACCGGGGAAACCAGGCAGCAGGCTGTAACCTGAGCCTGGAGCACTGCGGACGAGACAAGCGCCAAAGGAGTCAGCTGAAAACAGCCCCCCCGGCGGAAGGGGCGTATGCTGGCGTTGTTGATCACCATGACAAAGCCTCCATTAAAAAAAAACCACCCAGAGAGGTCGAGGCAGAGAAGGCTGACATGATTGGCAGACGTCATGAACGTGCAGGGGCACACTCAACCGGGTAACCCGGGAGTTGACTCTGCTCCAACACACCAGGGAATCAACCACCCCCTTGGTACCATATGCGGTGGTTGTTCCTATAACCCCTCAAGAACGAAACTTTACTTCGGACCGGGCCCGGCGGCTCGGGAAGCACACAGGGTTACCAGAGGAGGTCCAGAAGACCACCCCAACAGCCCTCTCTCCGCCATGCGTGAGAGAGGAGCGAAGAAAAAGAGAACCATCCCCTTATGATAGTGCCAGGTACAAAAGAGTACCCAACAAGGGTCTCCATAACGCCTAACCTTGTGACACCCCGGGCCGACTCTGCATTTTCCCCCCGAAAAAAGCCCAAGTCCCTCAGGGTACCAGAACAGCAGATCTGCATCCCCGGCGGACAACGGGTTAACTGACCTGGACCAGCGTGACCAGAACCAGTCACGTGCCCTAACCACGCCGACCTGCCTACTCCGGGAGAAGGGGCAGATATGCGTGTCGATCAAAAAACATGAAAAGAGGGCGCCACCCAGGTGGGCCGGTGTGAACCGTGCTCGGTGGCCCACCCCAAGGGCGTGAGACCCCTCTACCTATGTTCTGATCTTATTCCGTAAACATCCCCCAGACATGAACGAGAATCCGTCGAGAACCAGTAACAGGTTCTCGGAAGAGGACAAACCCTCCATCCCAGTTGCTTTATAAAAACGCTGTTTTAACCACAAGCAACCAAGGCGTACTAGCTACCCGCATGATTCTTATCAGAAACACCCCGAGCTAGCACCATGCATGCGTCGGGACACAACCACATCAATGAACAGGCTAATTTAGACCCTTCATTGAATCCTCAAGGCGCCTGGGAGAACGACAAGAAGGGTGTGGTGCTTCCTATACTCCACACTCTTTTATTAAAAAGAAAAGAAGCACCGACTGACATGAATCCCATTTGACACAGCTGAGGATAAAAACTGTTCACATTTTTATATCCAGTCACCCCCACCACAGAGGATTAGACGGAACTCCCCAGAGAGACTTCCCATGTGAGTCATAGAGTGAAAAAGCCATGGCAACCTTGAGTCATGTGACCAACCGACTCAAATTACACATATATCGAGCGTAGTGGAACCCACGCTCTATCCCGACCGTACATACAGGTCTAACTCACGGAAGCCATCGTCAATAGCAACGTGAGTAGTGACGTGTGCTATGACGGGGGGAAACCCAACACTCAACGCCTGTGTAATAGGAGCAGAGTCAGGGAACCCTTTCCCCCCCCCCCTCCCTGCCAAGTCGCCTAACGGCTTGGCCCTGACTGGACTGACAAGAGATGAATAAAAACCCCTGACCAATCAGAAGAGGGAAGGAGGGGTTTATCCGGTACCCCCTCACAAGCCCTTTCCTTGCACACAACAACAACTTTAGCACACGATACCTTTAATAGCAATGCTAATGAATAGCGCAAGCTAATACAATGCATGCTAACCACAGACAACTGTGAACAGGGTTTACAACAAAACCAAGTTGCGTGTGTGTGTGAATCCTACACCCGCATCCATGTTGAACATAGAAAAACACTGATAGAGAGAGCGAGAACGGCTGAGCCATGGTACGTGTTCATACAAACATTACTGCAACCAACACAACAGTGTTGTAGCTCAACATTACTCGTGCAAGCAACAGAACATACAAGTAAAGAGTGTAGGCTGCAGACCTTGCTTAAGCTCTTAACATGAACGTAACCCTCCTATCAACCCATACTAGTGAAGATTCACACTTTGCAACCCCATCATATGTTTGGTGAAGAAACACACAGTTTGTTAACAAAAAATACAGTCCCCCTTTAGAGGGAACTTTTTATTTCTGAACAAATCATATGGCAAGGCCGGGAAGGGAAAACAGAGGGGACCGCAGGGGAAAAAAGTCACTGGGTCTAGCGGCGCCTGCCACCTCGAGCCGCTCGGGATTTGCCACCCCGGGGAGCCCCGGAGGGATGGTAAGCAATCGGCGGCTGGTCTCGACGGTCCCTACCGTCACCTCCGGGCGTAGATGGGTCAGCTGTAGCGGCGGCGCTCTCTCTCCTCCTGGCCTTCTTCCTCGAAGGACCAGCAGTGGCGGTGGTGGCAGCAGCAGCCACGGCGGAAGATGCTCGACGACGTGGCAGCCGTCTGACCCCACCGGCGTCGTCGGGAGGGGGAAAATGAGGTTGAAGCACGGAGCGTTCCTCCTGCATCTCTCTGCACGTCGAGGTCATCAACTGCAGGGCCTTCCCGAACAGTCCAGCATCGGAGAGGGGTGCCGTCAGAAGTGGAAGCCTCTTCTTCTCCGGCACACACGCCTGCTCCAGCCAAAGGTGGCGCTGGTTCAGAGTTGCCAGGGCGCGCACTTTCCCAGCGGCTATGGCCTGCAGCTGAGTCAGATGCAGGACAGCTCCTGCCGCCTGGGAGAGCTGGTCATGTTGTACATCACTCTGCTCCATGCCGCCCGTCAATATCCCGGACATGAATCTTGCCAGCTGCACGATGTTAGACGCGGCAGCTAGAGATTGTGTTCCGGCGATAAATGACTGGTCGCTCCAGTATGCCAACCGCCTAGCCGATTTCCCTTGAGGAACCGGCTTCTGTAACGGCTCCCACACCACCTCCGGACAGAGGAGCGCGGCCATCGGCCTATCAAGCCGTGGCACGCCCTCCCTCATACCGTCGACCAAACCCGCCACCCGCGTAACTTGTACGTAGGCGGGGGTGAGGCCTATGATGTGGGACACCACCTGGCCCTGACGAACATAGGCCCCCATTGAGGGGAAAAATGGGTAGACAACGTCCACCCCTCTCACCGGGCGACGCTGCCATAAATGACCTATGAGATCATCAGGGACAGGAACAGGCAGTGGCTGTGGCAGCGGCACGCCGTTTGCGACTGCCGCCACCGCCATGAGCTCGGGAAACAAAGCCCGCAGTTCCCCCTGCAGACTTTCCTCCACCGAGCCTGCATCCCTCACATACAGCAGGCTTCCACTGGTCAAGGAGCCACACTCCGATGTGGCTGATAGCAGGGCATCCCGCCGACGAGTCAGAGGTTCTTCTCCAACGTCTTCAAACGAGGCGCCCCAAGGAGACATCTCACCCCCTCCAGTGTTACCTGGACGGGCGGGATACCTGTCTCCACCGGGCCTTCAAATAAGAACCCGTCCGCCTCTACCATGTAATCCTCTGTTTCCATCGGGCATGTAGAGACTGACGCATCCTCACTGGGCTCCAGCAACTCACCAAACCCGGGCCGTTCGCATCTGCAAGCCACCATCTTGCGACGGGAGCGAGCCGACGCAAAATGTTTGCGTCTCAAATCCCCTGGAACAAAAGGAACCGGCCGCCCAACAGCGGACGATTCCTCGGAAACAGAGGAACCAGAGCCAGAACCAGGCCATCGCATAGGCGACGGCACCGGTGCACCAGCTCCTTGGAGAGGCGAACTACCCATCGGACGCCTACCGGGCGTGGCTGTCAACCACAAGAGAGGCAACAGCCCCGCTCCAGGACGTATGACGGAGGCGGAAATGGAGAACCGCTGGTGGAGAGTGGCGCTGCGAACACGACTCTCCGGAGTAGACATTATGACTTAGGTTTTTCTATCGAATATATGAGAGAAGAAAAAAATAAGCACAATGTAAACACGTCTCAACTTTCTTCAGCTAACAACCTCGTCAAGTGGGGATCTACCGAAGGCACTTCCTTGTGGTGAAAGTTAAGAAGGAGGCGAGTAGGTGACCACACACCTGCTTATGAAGGTAAGCGGATGGGGGTGTGGTCAGACGAATGTTGGGATGTAAAGGTACATGGTGGAATTTTTTATTCAGTGTATGTACACGAAGTGAAGTACAGTGCAACTGGTGCTGAGCGAAGCCATAACGAAACAGAACATGACAAATGAGTACTGTATGTAACAAAGCAATGAGTGTTTGAGAGGTTAGTCACCTTACTAAAAATGCTTCAGATATTTGCATGAATAGAACAATTAGATTGGACATTTGATTATGTATGTCATCATGGACAAGCACAATACAACGCAAATAAATAAAGAAACCCATTATTATTTATTTATCCCAAATTAACATTCTGACGGCCGGTCTGCAGGCAGTCAGCCCGTGCACGTCGCTATACATTAACAGTTGTCTATTATAATCACATTTAACATTTTAAGCATTTTATGAGCAAACACAATTCGTTAGATTGGATATTTGAAAACTGTCTTGAATGGCCAAAACGTCTGGAGATTATGGCCTGCTAACGTTACCAGGTACACTTTTTTTTCACCAGTTAACCTGATAGGCGTGCTGATCAGCAGTAATGCAATGTCATGATTGTCGATTGATGGGAGCAGGGACGTGCACAGGACTTTAGAGGGGCAGGTGCTCAAAGGCTGAAAAGGGCACTACACTTGTGTGTATATATTAACCAAGCATGCATGCACGATTTTTAAGGGCCCTTTTTGGGCGGGGGCCCCCTTTTTATGCTTTTTGGGGGGTTTTGGTGATCAAATATTGAATATTGAACTATAATAATCAGTGCAGGAGCTCACTTATCCTTGAAAGACACTTTTATCACTGACTTAAAAGGCCCATACATCTCCATAAATGTTCAGGGGGGAGGGAATAAGTGCTTACCCTACAGACCCCAAGAAGTGCTGTATATTCTGTATTGTTTAATATAAATGCATTTTTTATTCCAATCCCGATTTGTATTTGAGATTCCCAAATCCCATCGGACTTGACTTCTTCGTGTCCCTCAATGAGTGTAATACCAGCATTCAACTGTATGCGCCACAGCGGTTTCTATCATCATCATCATCACCACCCACGCTATGCATAAAATATATAGGTCCGCGGAGAGGCACGGTGAGGAGGCCGTGCAAACTGCAATGGAATATGGGGCATCTCTCTCTCTTTACCTAATATTTTGATTCTATCCTGACATTTTTCAGTTGGAAGGGCAGTCTATATGCGTAACGGTAAAAAAAAAAAAAAGAGATTATTCAAAAAAAATTCAAAAAGGGCACTTTTTTGATGAGGCTCAAAAAGGCAGGTGCTCAAGCACCCCTTGGCCTCTATGTGTGCACGTGCCTGGATGGGAGTATCGATAAATAGACAGATTTGTTTATGTAGGCTATATTAACTCATTGACCGCCACGTTGGGAACATGATATGACTACTGTATGTGCTGCCAACGCATTAAACCTATGGAGTTGCTCACCTTGTTTGCAGGGCTATAACTATTTAAATATTATAGCTATATGCAATACTATGGCCCATTTGGCATCGAGTATCTATCGTTCAAGATGTGAAAAAGGAATATTTTTTCCATCCATACATTCCCGCTTTATACCGTGGTGAATATAAGTATGGATTTAGAGCGGTTTAGGGTAATTCCTGGAAGGCCAGTAATAGGCTGCAACGCATATTATACTTAATCCATTGGCATTTCGTCCCTATACACGCTACAATAAAAAATTCAAATGCATCTGATCGGTATTTTATGTTATGTTATTATGCATGCATGAAAGGGGGGCGAGTAGTTTCTGATTAATTGATTGTCAATAACGGCATTCGTTAGTACAACAGCATACGCTGATCAGGGCGATGGCTATGAAAAAAATGCACAACTAAGCTGAAATTGACGATAAATTGCTCTTACCTGTGGCCGGTGAGATTACAAAAAGAATATTCCAATTATTTGATTGCCATCTGCTAGATCGTATGTCCATTTGGCCCACGCCCCCCACAGCATAATGAATCTGGCATCCCGAAAGCGATTCAATGCGATCGGGTATACCCCTCGGTCCACGTTACTCAAAAACTCCGCCCGGAGGAATTTCAATGATACACACAGTCATACACAGTCAGAAAGGAAGTGCGACATCGGCCGCATACCACCAGGCGGCGGTATTGGACCTTTGCGATCTCAGACACATTGCATATGGTACCACAGCCATTCTGGGTGATTTATGAATGGAAATAGCGAATGAAAGAAATAACGATCCAATAACGTATATATATGTGGTTGGCGTTATTCGATTGGCGGACAAACACGTATTAAATCGTTGTTGGCGGCCAGTGAGTTAAGCAGCATATAAATGACGAAAGATAGTGACAAAAACAAAGGATGCAATGGGTCATGAAAATACTAATTAAGCAAGCTCTACCCATTACGAAGTAAACTAAATAAAATATGAAATCAATGGAATACTAATGGTGAAAAATACTTAGATATCAACTGGCCTTGCGTCCCGCTCTGCCTACAGAGATAACCCCTTATCTCCACGCACCTAGCTTGCACGAGAAACAAAAACAAATGCACCCACTTGCATGTGACCACGCCACTCCCATGTGCCCTATATTTCACCGGAAGTGGTCACGCCTCACCCTTCCTCATTTTGTTTCCACACGCGGAAGCAGCTAGATGCACTTCAGAACTGGAGATTGTTATGAAGCAGAAGGTGAAATTACACAATGTTGGGAATTCGCCAGAAGTTTGCCAGCCCCCGGAACCTTCTCGGCACGTCCTGACAGCACGGCGGCCCTATCCTGTGTTTTCCTCGTCTTGTGACAGCGGACCGAGGGACGTCGCGCGATGGTTAGCAGTCGAGCTAAGTCGCGCACAGGTAGGGCCTGCGCTAAGCAGGCATTGGTAATGGCATGTGTGATACTGCTCGTTGTCTCGTGAGACGACCGAGTGATGTATTGGCGCAAGGGGCGGGATATTTGGGAAAACATGGTCGTCATGACTCTCTTTTGGATGTTTTTCCAGGTATCCTAACGCGCAGCTAATGCTAATGCTACAATGTTGGGGCGCCGTTCCCCATGTACCCCACCGAGGGCTGTCTTCACTGTCTTCCCTCCTCTTAACCATTCATGCTGACGGTCAATCAGTGTCTAATGTTGGGGGTTTTAGCGGGGGCTTATTTACCCTTTCAGGGCTCAGGGCCGGTGTGCTTGTTGTGAATCTATTAATTGAAAATGGGGGTCCCTGATGTAGACAGGTATAGCGTTTTCTCTGGTCTGCATCCCCTTAACAATTGTGTGTATTGGGCTAGCCCATTCTGCAATATGTTAATAGAGTTTTCGTTCATTCTTTCATTTATCCCTTCATGGGTGCACACCACAGTGGAGGTTGTTACATGACTACTAGTGGAGCAGTGCTTCACTAGTAGTAGACTTTGGTCGGCAGCCACCACTGGTGTTCCGTGCTTAGTGAAGCAGGTGGCATCAGTCCTTTGCCCTGACATGGTGGAACGGTGTCCCGCCCCGGCCGACACCATGAGGCGAGTCGGCCCGGCAGGTGGCTGGTGGGCTGATGAAGCCTATACCGCCGCGGTACAGAATTTGGCAGCGACTGGCAACATTGCTCAATTGGCTGCTTTTCTGTCAAAAATGGTGTCGGGTGGTGGGGCCTTAGGGCCAGCCGACGTCAAAACCATCACGCAAGGTTTTGAGGTTATTCAGCTTTTGACCTAGCCGCAAGCTATAACCGCAGGGAGGGCTAGGATGCTGTCAACGGTTGTTCACAGGCATCTTTGGTTGGAGCAATCTCCCCTTGAGGAGGGGAGCGGTCTCCTCCTCAGGGCTCCCCTCTCTGCGGGTGGACCTTGGTCTGTCCACGGAGGCGCGGGCGGTATTTGACCTGGGCCCCACGCTGCCCCACACCACGCAGCCAGAGGTGAGAGCACGGCCTCGCCAGCGGCTGCGGCGAGGCCCCCGGCCAGCGGCCATGTTTCCCCCGCCTGAGATACCCTGGACACAAATAAAACAGGTGATCACAAGGCCGACAGCCTCGGTGGCCCGAGGGATCGGCTATATTAGATGGGCATGCCCTAAAAAACCATTGCCATCTAGCTGTGTCTAGCACACTCTCCGGTTACTCCCCCCCGCTACACTACGGGACGCCTGTAACTGTTCCGCAACAGTAAGTGACTTCCGGGGTAGGCCTGATTGGCCCCGACAGGCACGTGACGCGGCAAACTCAGGACGCGCAACGAGGCTGCTGAGAGCTGTCGCGCGGAAATAGGCTGTCTATTGCCATTCTCTAACACAAACTCTAACCTTAACCAGCTCCTTAACAGCGCCTAAACTTAACCGTTCTAACCTTAACCAACTCCGAAACAATGCCTAACCTTAACCTTAACCTTAACCATGCCTAACCTTAACCATAGAAAGAATATTGCCATTCTCTAAGACAAACTCTAACCTTAACCAGCTCCTTAACAGCGCCTAAACTTAACCGTTCTAACCTTAACCAACTCCGAAACAATGCCTAACCTTAACCTTAACCTTAACCATGCCTAACCTTAACCTGCGAAAGAATACACGTTAAAAAAAAATCATGTTAAAAAAAAAAGATTTGATGGGATTCGAACTCACCAACAACGGACCGCAGGATAGCAGGATCGCTGCTCTGCCAGGTGAGCTGAAGCGCCGAATGAAAGTCATGGCGTATTTGGACGGTTACGTAATTCCGCAAGCTCTGCCGCTCGGCTCCGCGGAGCGTGCCGCGCGGCAGAGAAAGTTGCGCGTCACGTGCCTGTCGGGGCCAATCAGGCCTACCCCGGAAGTAACTTACTGTTGCGGATAAGCTATAAGCCTACGGGACACAGGGCTCTGATTTGTTCCCTTTGGCTGCGGGCCGCGTTCTTCCAGTGAAGAGCAAGCGGCCCCACATTTCGCTTCTCATGGAGACAGGGGCTGACACCCAGTTGCTAGCTAGGCCTTGGTCTGTCTATGAGAATGCTGTGCTGTCAAGCGGCTCCCACACCACACGTCCTGCGTCTGTGTTTGGTGAGCCTGGTGTTGTATCTGTCGACGGAGCAGGGTTCCCTGTATCTAAAAAAAATTGTCAGAGGGGGAACTCTAGGCTCAGGAGGTCGCAGCGTGGGTTCCCCCCAGCCCCGCCCTCGCCAGGCCGGGTATTACGTTAGTGCCTCCCCAGTCTGGACTTCCGATCCCGCGGTGGTCAGCAGGCACGCGTGATTTGGGTGCTAGTAATATCACTACAGGGCTACGGTGTGTAGAGACCCACCCTATCAGGCAGTGTGAGGACCACACACCATGCATGTCCAGCTGCAGAGCAGGCTGTCCTCAGCAAGCTAAGCCGGGAAGATGCTCAGCGGGGGAGCCTATGTCACCAGGGGTGATGGCCGCTCCCCCCGTATCAGACCGCCCCTTCTGTCGGGGTCCCCCCCTTGGGTGCGATTGCCTCATTGGTGTGATATCCCAGCTCCACAAGACATCCTGCTCGTGCGGTTGGCGAGACCAGGGTTGACAAGGCACAGCGGGAGGGACCGGGCCACCTATCTACAATTCCTAGCGGACCAGTGGCAGTTGGCGGCGGGGGCGCTTTGGAATTTTACCACGTATGGCTGCAGTGGTAGCCATATGTCGGTGTGGATGGAGAGAACGCTGAGGGCGGCGCTTGTGTTACAGTTTACACACCCCCGGCCTCCGTTTTTGGGTTTGGTATAGACTCTATTATCAGAGTCCGCGGCAGTGACAGCCCTGGCTGAGGAGATTCGTTCTCTGGCGGCGAAACAGGCCGTTGTCGTGGTCCCATGGGAGAACGCGATGAGCGGCGTTTCCTCCCGATATTCTCTGGTGCCCGAGAAATCGGGGGGGGGGGGGTGTCAGACTCATACTGGACCTGTCCCATGGAAGGTCCGTCAATCTAGATCCGATCTCGAAAATGATTGTGGAGGGTTGTAGCCAATGAGTGTGGCTTTCCATATGATACCCCACCTGGGGATGTATGAATCAGGGATCTGGTGAAAAACTAACGAGCGAAAACAGGAAGAGAAAAACAGCCAAATGAATTTAAATCTATGAGAATACTGAGTACACAGTTTACCAAAATCACTCATAATCACTCATTTCTGAATGGATCTTTATGAAATTTGGACAGGTACTACATAAGGCTTCAGGCTATGGATTTTAAGCCAAACCACCTTCTGGGGAAATTCTACTAACTACTACAGAAAAACTTGAGTAATATACGTTTTTCTACAACTCAAGTTCAGACCTATGTTACTCTATTTCATTAGCACTAAAAGTGAATTTTCTTTCTGGAATCAGAAACTTCAGAATGTCATCTTTCAAAAGAGACCAGGCTCAAGCATGTGCTATAAGAATAAAGTATGTTGTTTTGGTTTGCAAAAAAAGTATGCAGTCCTCAAAAACTAAAACTAAAATGGACAATTTTGGGGGTGCAGGTTAAGAGGTAGCGCTTTATAAATAAAGTTGGATTGGATTGGATTGGATTGGATTGATGTGCTTTATGACCTTTTTTGACAACATTTCCCCTAAAATTACTCTCTTATTTCCATTAATATATTAATTAATTAATTAATTAATTAAAACCTTTATTTATACTCAAAAGCAGTTGCCTTTTGAGTATAAATAAAGGTTTGAATTAATGAATGAATTAATATATTAATGGAAATAAGAGTCATTTTAGGGGACATTTTAGGATAAATAATGTAACATGCCGAGCGCAGAGTAAACTGCCAGTATACATTTAAATGCCTCAGCCAGTAATAGGAAGGAAAAAAGGCAGTTTACTCTGCGCTCTGCATGTTACATTATTTATCCTTGTTAAGAGATAGTCTTACATGTCTCTTCACCATGGAAGTCTTGCCCACACACCCATTACTGCTGCATTATAATGTTAGACCCTCTTGTGAGAATATGGGAGATCGCCACTCCGGAGCTCTCTAAGCAACTCGAAACTGTGGTTATCATCTTCAAAGTCTGTAATTTCCCAAGCTACTGTCTGCCAAACACTATTTCAAACGTGCCTTCTGATTGTCATGTGATCAAAATGGTGTCTCCACGTGTAGCTGAACAAGGTTCTATTTTACTCTATTCCATTCTATTCATATCATCCTCGTTATGCTGCATACTGTAGTATCTGGTAAAGATACTATGTCCTCTGTACCTGCGTTGGTATCAACCCAACTGTAAAAATGGATGTCCAAACATGCGCTCCTGATTTGTGGCAAGTTTATTAACAGAAGCAAGACAATGGCTGCTTCATAAAAAACACTTGCTGTTGCTCAAAAACACTGGATGGTTACAATAATTCAAGGTTTGCACCGGATCTCCAAACTACTTTAACAAGAATGTTCATTGGTATGGTCAACACCGTTGTCCGTGATCTCGTTCTGTGTATAGCGGCGTAGATATGTAGTATTCGGATATGAGGCTTGTTCAATCTTCTTCCGCATTCTCAATGATCTTCCCCCTAGTGTCTTGGTGGCCCTGTATTTATAGCAGGCCAGATTCCAGGGTGATGTGATGACATCACAGCCAGTGACATCATCTCAGGTTTTCCTCCAATCCACAACAGTTTCGGTTTGACTTTGAAAAAGTAGGCGTGGCTTACCTAACTGCCAAGCTAAAGACAGTAATTCTTTACAATTCATTTTAAGACTTAAAACATTGTTGTTATTATTACATTTATAACACATAATATATGAATTTCCAGCTTCCTCTTTCAAGAACACACATTTCAATATAAAACATTCCTTATTAGGATCAGCATAAAGCATAACCTCTTTAAAACAGATCTTTCTAAATAATTATCTTCAATGATCCTAAGTTAACCAGTTACATTGGTAGATACACAATAGATTGGCACTTTAGTAAATTCACTCTTAATCTTGTACCTGGGACTATACTCTATGCCAAGTTTAGTTACATTGACTATAGGAAATTACATTTCTAATATCCTGATTAGATTGGGTTTTCCTTATAATACTTTAAAACAAACCATTTCACTTTCATTCAACGTTATCATGAATATCTATACTTTGTAAAAATACAATTGCACCTTGTTTTCATTACAGACTATATATTATAATAATATCTTTTAAATTATAACAGCATTTACTTCAGTTTGACTCTTTTGTTGTAATTAGAAGACATATGGTTTTTTCCCTGTTTATTCTTAAAATACTTTTCTTTATCATAACATCAGTTCATCGCATTGGATAGATTAACACCGTCAAGGACCACATTTGTTCTTAAACTCATGATTTGCCATCATATTACTCACAAATACTACTATAACCAAATTCTCCTGGGAACATACCGTTTTACAGTTTCCCATGAATTTGCATCGCCTCTTCACTCCCAGGTTGTCCATTGTCTCATTACCTTTGAGGCTTGCTTAGGTGTCAAAAGTAATCAAGGCATTAAAATCTGTTTCTATTCTATGACTTTAGTTGCTTAGTAACTAAGTGTTGTGATATTTTCATCCATTGTCCTACGCTGGAGGCCAGCTGCTTAAATGTAAATTAGCACTAGTGTTTTGTTTCTCTGGTCATTATAATCTCCTCACTTCAGTAATAATTGTACTTTATACAACGGCATGCAAATTTCTCGATTCTGATTGGCCATTCACACGTCTTTATTGGTAACAATCCACGGTCCTGGGCTCATGACCCGCCCACAACCAAATCACATAACCCTCCCCGGCTCACTCCGGGAGAAAACAGGATCGCGGAGATCAAATGGTTATGTTGAAAGCACCATAACGACTAAATATGAAGCGATTCTGTCAAGGGGAATGTGTTAGTATTTTAAACAATGTTGGATGATGTAATTGATGGGTCTTGACTCAATCTAGAACAAAAGAAAAATCGCGGATTGATTGATAGATTAATTGATTGATTTAAATTTCTTCCTTCCTACTTTCTTGCAGCGTTCTCTCTCACACTGTCCGACGCTGGCGTACCCACAAACACACACACACACACATACACACACACACACACACACACACACACACACACATACACACACGCACACACACACTGTGACACACACACACACACACACACACACACGCACACACACACACACACACTCCTGTCTGCAACAGCGGGGGAGTCAGACTGAGAGAGAAGCAGCGCTGTTTTAAGTGAGCATGGTCTATTGAATTGATTGATTGGTTGATTGCTAATTTTATTACTGTACCCCTGGTTTCCAACTGGTTAAGTTTAGGCTAAAAGAAATAAATAAAAAAATAGGGCGAAGAAAACGTTTTTTTCCTATAGGGCAAAGAAAACGTTTTAATAAATTTTCAATCAATCATTCCAATAATACACAGTTGGATGTGTTAGTTGGTTGGATGCACTTCAAGCTGCTTCCACATGAGGCAACTTCTCTCAATCATTCCAATAATACACAGTTGGATGTGTTAGTTTGGTTGGATGCACTTCAAGCTGCTTCCACATGGAGTTGTGGGAACTACTTTTTCTGGCGGATGGTTTTTTCAATAAATCTTCGATTAATGTGTGTTTATTGTATAGAAATAAGGTTGGATGAATCTGGCAGTTGTATAAAAGCTTTACACCACGTGCAGTCGTGATTTGTGACCAATAAACCATGCCTAGGGGGGTCTAACGACCCTCGGCTGCGCCTCGGGCCTAACAACCACCCCTAGGCATGGTTTATTGGTCACAAACCACTCCTGCGTGTGATTTAATGCTTAATTAGAATATGAAAAGCTACATTTCTAATGTCCAAATTCTGAGCATTGTCTAGTTACAGAATAAGTTATTCTTAAAAGAAATATACTTTATCACCTAATACTTGAGATGTATTATTTTAAGTCACTTCTTTAAAAATACTTTATTTAATCCGGTCCTCAAACCTATATGTTATTTTTGAATGTCACAAAACAGCCATACCATTTGTGCCTATAAGAGCCACAGAATACATTAACTTCAAATCCTGATAGGAAGCTTCACATTTGACATGGTCAATGATTTCCTTTGTGTAGGTTTCTTTGAAGGTGTTTTCAACATAGTAGCTCATATGGTCACAAGACTAGGTCATCTCCTATCCTCTGTCTAGTGATCTCAGCTGTGACTTAGTACTGTATTCAAATGAACCATGTCTTTCTTGTGAGTTCCGCCACCTGAGTTATTTACTTTAAACCTTATCTTGAGTTCCAAAATGGAAGTTAACCCTAATTATTTAAGAACAAGTATAATTTACCCCAAATTATACTACAATACATTTAGCAATTTGCACTAATAAACACTAAAACAGCCAAGAGATTATCTCATTCTATTCTATTCTAATACCGTCAGACACAGATGAACATCATTTAAAAATAGTATAAATAGTATAAATAGTATAAATAAATAAATAAATAAATAAATAAATAAATAAATAAATAAATAAATAAATAAATAAATAAATAAATAAATAAATAAATAAATAAATAAATAAATAAATAAATAAATAAATAAATAAATAAATAAATAAATAAATAAATAAATAAATAAATAAATAAATAAATAAATAAATAAATAAATAAATAAATAAATAAATAAATAAATAAATAAATAAATAAATAAATAAATAAATAAATAAATAAATAAATAAATAAATAAATAAATAAATAAATAAATAAATAAATAAATAAATAAATAAATAAATAAATAAATAAATAAATAAATACAAATATTCTTGGTGAACTTCACCTGTCCTTCCTTACACTTGAACAGCCTCTTTGCAATATTTTCAACTGCTATTCATCCCTGGTCTGGTTCTATTTCAACCATATTCTATCCTGTATTTCCTGAATCATGTGCCTTCTTATTGACAGTGTGACAAGTCAACAGCCCTGCACTTTGCCTGCACCCAGGGAGCCACAGAGGTGGTCAAACTCTTGCTGTCTTCCTACAACAAACCCTGTGACAGCATCATCAACATCCGTGATGGAGCCAATCAGACCCCACTGCACAAGTACGACCTGCTCTGCTTTGAAAGAATAAAATAAAATAAAATGAGACACAATAATCTGACTAAGAGATAGGTAAGTAAATTAAAGTGTAATGCTCTCTGAGGATTCAGTGGCATACCATTTTTCTATTGTCTGTATGTGATAAAGGCAGAAGATCACTGTGGAAATTCTTTATAAAACATAAGATACTTGTTCCCCAATGATAAGGATAAGTGTTCAAAGAGGGCGGCTAGGTGGTGTAGTGGGCAAGGCACTCGCCACCAGTGTGGAGACGCTAGGATTCGCGTGTTCGAATCCAGCTCTCCACATTGTTTTTCAGTTTGGCTGGTCGTCCGCAGTAATACACATTGGCCGTATTACGGGGAGGGAAAACTGAAGGGTGGGGATCGAACGTTGTGAACAAGCGACTCCTACAAGTCGGTTGGTGCGCCTGCGCAGTAGAATCAGGAAGTGTCGGGGGCAGCGTGAGCCTCCCACGCGTTACTCCTCGACACTGAGAGATCGAGCTGCGCAGGTGAAAAGATGCGACTGCTGTTACCTCAAGTACCGGAGGGGAGTCAGGGGACTTGTGCTATGTATGACTTAGTCCACATTGCAGCCGGGCTTGTGGGAGGCAAGAAACAGCGTTCGTGACAGGGGAGGGTTGAATTGGATGATACGAAATTGGGATGGGAGAAAATATGGAAAAATGGGAGAAAAAGTGGATACAAAAAAAAAAAAAAAGGATAAGTGTTCAAAGAAGAAACCCACTACCATTGCCAAAAGAAAGTGCATATGAATACTTAGTATGGAACTACACACTACAACTGTATTAAATTAGTTAGTATTACAAATTAATTAAGTGGCCCATAATGGCCCCAAACAGCATTTCCAACTTCAACAGACCTGCGCCCCTTTGGTATTGCCAATGCTGATGCTGCATACCCTACCACATGGCCCCTAATGGCCACGACAACTCAACATGTAGATAGATAGGCAGTGAGATGTACTAGCATATCACCAGGGTTATCAAGTGGGCATCTCCCTTAAGGTGTTTTGTCAAGTTAGGCGCACAACACTTTGGGAAGGCTCAACAGTTAGTTCCAGCGTCCAAGAACCACACCCGCTCCATGCTAACTCCCATTTTCCTAATAACAATATCACACAATGAAACAGAAAAGGAATACTTTTACCCTTTGTTTACTTTAGCCCCCAGCTGACATGATTTCTCCTCCTCTCCTTCATCCACTGACTACCTTTCAATGCTTCTTCCAACATCTTGCCGCTTTTCGCAAACTCCGACTCCAAGTCGATTGTGCTATAAATGCTCTACATCCTACTTCTACCGGACAAACCCTAGCTTTCCATCCTCAGTGTTCAGTTTATGGTGCCATGTCTGCATATCTAAGCTTTTTTCTTTCATATGCCTCCTCCACTGAATCCTCACAAGGCACGGTCAATTCTATAAAATAAACTAATCGCAGACTTGAGTCAGGCCTCAAGTTAGTGCTAACTATCTCTCATGGAACAATCATTAGCTCCATTTAGGTGGCCTGGCTCATGCTTGTCTAAAACGTATCTCCTCTAAGCAAGAAAGACTAGTCTTACAGCCTGACATAATATGCCTCAAAGTTGTGTCTTTGAACAGTGGAAATGATGGGTCCCGATCTACCCACTGTTTTAGGTTCTGTGGTGATGGCAGCACATTTTAATCTGATTTTTCTCCATACTCCACAGGTCCTTCTAGCTAATCTTCCTCTTCTCTACACTTTTCCAGTTCATCCACACTCCCTGCTTAGCCTGGACGCGTGCACGCAGCCTGGACCACAGCATTTGTACACCTCACTACTTCCTCTTGTCACCGTACCTGTTCCACTACCAGCTTCCTCCTTTCTGTGGGACCTGCTTTACTCCATAGTCCATACTGGCTTCCCTGAGCTGAGCCCTAGCCCCCCACGACCGTGTTGCACCTTACCTTCAATGTCTGTATGCCTAAGAGCTGCCACTGCTTTCTGTTCTGCCTGTCTTGACTAGTGTATCTTTGCTCCCAACCACTCTGTTCTCACCTTCACACACTTAAACTCCTCTGTTAAACGTGTTACTGGTAGATGGAGAATACATTTCCCATACAATGCCACACTACTAATACACAGAGGCACTCCTAGCTATTTCCTAATAGACAAATTATCCAATATCTCAAGCCGGTCTACCTTTGATATTGGCACTTCATAGACAATGGCCAACTTAAGGAATAAACTAAACTGCAAACACCATAACTTCAATTTGCCTAGAAGCCCTCACTTCTCTTTCCTTCCTAAAGTATCTCCTCTACAACATTATTTCCTAAGTCGCTCTATCTGTTTATCATGATTCAACTCCTCATTATACCACCTACCCAAACATCCCACTGGCTTCACATTTCCTCCTCGTCTATGTAAAACATTCTAACTATTACCTTCCCTCTGCGCAATCAAATGCTTCTAGACCTAATCTTCATCCTAGCCCACTTGAGATACCATTTAACTTCTCTAGTAGCCTTTTTGTACAAGGCATTGTGGGCCCTCATTTATCAATTTTTCTCAGAAGGTATTCTATTTTCATACGTAAGCACAGAATTTAGAATGTGTGCACGCACAAATAAAACGGGACTTATCACACACGCGTACACAGGTCCTACGCACACCCAGGGGTGTAGCTCCAGATTCTGGGCCCCATGAAAGAATGAATTTGTAGGCCCCCAGTGAATGCGAGCGCGCGTAAGCGCGTGAGCGGAAATTTTTTTGGCCATTTTTTTATTGATGAAAACGCATAATATGGTTTTTACCTATACATTCGGATCAGCAGTTCAGCACCTGCACTGTTGGTGGGTGAGCCTAGTAAAGGATGTCGCATTGCGTTCATCTTCAATGAATGGACCAATGCAATAGTCTACCAAAGCCCCCCCTCTCTCTCTATATATCTCACACACACACACATACACACACACACACACACACACTTCAGAAACAAACATAGTATCAATGAGAGCATCAATAATACACCTGAGTGATGTCTAGTAAAAAAAAAAAAAAAAAAAGAAAAAAAAATGTTGGGCCCCCCCCAGTGCTGGGCCCTTGGAGTCATCCTAAGCTACCCCCCCCCCCCTGCTACGCCCCTGCGCACACCTGTCTTGATAAATATGACTTTGATCCTACGTTTGAGCTCGTGCACTGTTTTAAGTATTTGCATACCAGAACCGCCCCGATTAACCATATACGGTAATGGAACACAATCAATCAATCAATCAAATCCTTTATTTAACCAGATAAGCATCATTGAGATTAAAATCTCTTTTTCAAGAGCGATCTGGCCAAGCAAGGCAGCAGAAAGTTTCAACATAAAAAAGAACATCACAATAAAATACAGATAAAACATTTACATCAAACTCCAATTTCAGGCAAGTTATCAAACAGGCAAATGATCAAACACAGTTGCACTGACCAAGGGAACTGAGTTCGTAGGATTTTAAAATGGCTTTGAATTCTCCGAGGGTGACCAGTCCTGGTAATTTTAGGTCCTCCTGTATCTTGTTCCAAGATGAAGGAGCAGCATATTTAAAAGCCCTTTTTCCCAATTCAGTTCTCATATGGGGAACTTCCAGTGTTAGAACAGCTTGAGAACGAAGGGCATACTTATATTGCTTTGTGCACAGAAGCACACTTAGGTACGAGGGAACCAGTTTAAGCAGAGCTTTGTGCACCAGAGAGAGCCATCGAGAAAATCGCCGTATTTGTAGAGATGGATAACTTGCAATGGTATATAGGGTGCAATGGTGCACTCGATTTCCACATCCCGTGACAAAGCGTAAGGCAGAATGGTACACAGTATCAAGCTTTCTAAGGTACTGATCAGGTGCATACATATAGAGTAAGTCACCATAATCGAGTAGTGGTAAGAAGGTGGTCGAGATCAGGTGACTTCTCACTTTAAGTGAAAAACAGGACCTGTTTCTGAAAAAGAAGCCGAGTTTAAGCTTCAGCTTTGACACAAGTTTGTCTATGTGAGATTTAAACGTAAGGTTCTCGTCCACTGTAATGCCTAGATATTTGTAGGAAGCAACCCTTTCGATGTCAGTTCCTCCAGCAGTAACAAGTGTGGGAAGATCAGCTGGGAGTCTCTTCCCATTTGAGAAGAGCATAAACTTTGATTTGCCAGCATTTAACACTAGCTTAAGCTGGGTAAGATGTGACTGAACAATGTCAAAGGCAGATTGCAAGAACTCCATCGTTTGCACAACACTGGGAGATGAGCAATAAATTACTGTGTCATCAGCATAGAAATGGTAAGCAGCATTAGACAGGTTGATACAAAGATCATTTACATATATGGAGAAGAGTAGAGGTCCCAGTACGGAACCTTGTGGTACACCCTTAAGTACAGGGAGGAAAGATGATGATAAACCAGCAGACTGTACACACTGTGATCTATCCGTCAGGTAATTTGAAAACCACTCTACAGCCTGTCTAGATAAACCAATTTTATGTAGACACTTCGATAAAATGGCATGGTCAACCGTATCAAAGGCTTTGGATAAGTCTAGGAACAGAGCTGCACAGTATTTATTGGAACACCCCCATGAAATGTGGAAAAGTGGACTAACCCGAGCGAACTCTGAGAGACTTCACTGAGAGCGAGATTGATCACTGAGGTCCAACCAACAAATTGAACGTATACAGCATTTCCCGTTGTGAACAATCTTATTTGGAAACATGACACACAGAATAATAGTATTTAGCGTTTTATTTTAAACAATATTTAATCGTATGATTATATATTTATATATATGATTATATATTTTTAGAGAATAAATAAATCCAATGAAGTTGCCAAGTTCACAGACAACTCTGCGCTCTAATGCCTATTATGTGCGCTCGTCATGAGCCCGTTCTGGTCAGAGTCATATGGCTTCAGTGGATAACTATGATCTGCATTTAAGTGAATATGAATGAGACTCCGGCCACCGGGACATTATCAGCCAAAATGCGCATCGCAGATTCAATCCCGTTCACATTACTGATTACTGATGGAGCAAACTCTGAGAGATTGTTCACAGAGGCGCTGCCGAACCAAGATATAATATGATGTGTATAATATAATGTGTGTAGAGGCATATGATACAATCTATTTTGTTGTTGGTATTAGGCAGCCTATATGAAGTACATATAATAGCAGCCAGCCCATAGCCTACATTATGCAACAGTAACTTGCGCATATAATAACACACAGCCCTGCGAAGCCTGCATACAGTAAACTAACTTGATCATTAATCTAGCTGTTGTATCGTTACGCTTATGAAAACATTAAATAATATGTATAGGCTATAGGCCGTCGCTTTAGCCTATATTCTCAAATTGCATGATTTAATGGCTGAATGAATGAATGAATGAAAACTTTATTTAACAGATTGCAGAATGGGTACAATACAGTACGGCTCAATACACACAATTGTTAAGGGGATGCAGACCAGAGAAAGACTTTTGTCTTGTTTACATCAGGGTCCCCCAACTTGAGTCCTCGATATCCTCGCGGACGGACCAGTATACCTTTATATCATATCATATTCATTTCTCTATCAGCTCTCTATTTCTCTATTCATACTCTATCAGCCTACCAGCATGTAATACGTTCTTTGTTAGAACTCAACTCGTTATTATTTTGCGCATAGATTGCAGAAATACGGGGACGTTTTGATTTAGGCTTTGACACAGAATACAAGTCATGATATCACCCACACGATATATGCTCTGTGTCCAGAGCATGTATGCTTTTCATTCATTTAAGACACATTTATTGCAAGGGTTTTGTATACACATACACTCAACAAATAACCTCTGTCTGTTCTCGTTGCAATGCATTTATATCGTGGGTGTTCATATGACTTGTATTCTGCTTACAGCTTCGGGGTTCCACTTATTACGTTTAACAATGGCAAAGCCTTTTAAATATAATCAAAACGTTCCCGTATTTCTGCAATATATGCGCAAAATAATAACGAGTTGAGTTACACGGAGCGCAGTCAGTGCTTATTTCCGCGTTGTAAAAATATTCTACCACCGGGCGCCAACTACGCATGGTCCGACCTGTGCTTAAATATACGCACAAAGTCAAGCACAAGTTCAAATTGATAAATCCCACACTTTGCTTAGAAATGATCGTACGCACGGGTTACGCACATATCTGTGCGTACGTCACATTGATAAATGAGGGCCCAGTGGTCCCTAATGGTCATGTCATCCATGTAAGCTCTAATTGGTGGGAGGCGCAGTCTCTCCTCCCCTACAACTCACGTTGAGGCTCTTATAATTACTTCCATCACCATTGTGAATGCTAGTGGGGAAATAGTACACCATGCCATAATGCCTATCTCTAGTCTGTGCCATGTTGTTGTAAGATCTGTAGTACTAAAACACATTCTAATATCTTGGAAGTATATCCTTTCACCAAGTTTACAATCACCCCTGGCACATTTACATTTACTCATTTAGCTGACGCTTTTATCCAAAGCGACTTACATGTTCTGTACGACAAGTCATCAGGAAGGGCACAACTCTATCAGCTGAGTAACAATGTTCATCAAAGTGTTGAGTGCTACAGTGTGTAGGTTAGTTTATTGGAACAAGTGCATGACAGTAAGGTTAGTTAGGGTTAGATATATATATATATATATATATATATATATATATATATATATATATATATATATATATATATATATATATATTATTTTTTTTACTGTAAAGAAAGCAAACACTCTCCAAATAAGGCTATGCGGTACCGAACCAAACGCATTTACCAGGTCTGAAAATACCACATATATATATAAATAAATATACCACATAAATATCTTTTCTCTATCTTGGCTGACTGAATCTGGTGCCATATCTTATGTATCCTGCAAACCCTGGGATTCTTGCTTTCTGCACTGTGGTATGTAATAAACTATTCCTTTCTAGGTCATTTTCTAGCCTCTGTGCCACTATACTAAAGAAAATCTTATACCTTCTACAGTACATTCAGGAGCGATATGATCCAAAACTGGCACGACTCTTTCTCTTGGGAATTAGGATTCCCCCTGCTCTACACCACACATAGATAGATACATTTATCCCATACTACTCTCAATAACCTCCACAAGAATCTAAGTACACCAGACACACTTTTATAAACCCTACATTCGGCCCTGGGGCTGAAGAAGCTTTTACATGCCTTACTATACACTTCCACTTTCACTTCCTTCTACCTTGGTGGCCTACTATCCATCGTATACTTTATCTCTCCTAATGGTGGTATATCTGGAGGAAGTCTGAGTATGTCTTTTAAAACTACTCCTCTACCTCTTGCTTTGAAGCTTTGAGTTGCCCTCCATTTACTTGACTGAACATCTTTAACTAACTTAAATGGATCCCTATAAAATGCTGTCCTGACTTGCTCCTTCTTCTTTATCTTCCTCCTACGTTGTTTTGCCCTCCTGAGTACCACTAACCTAGTTCTTAGCTCTTCCTGCAAAACATGAATTCCCTCCCTCTCATCCACTCACACCTTTCTCCACTGCTTTCTTAGCCGCCTCCTCTCTTTCTGTCTGGACATACCTGACTACAATCTCTCCAACCTCTTTCTCTCAATGATTACAAATAGTTCAGCACCATATTCATAAATAATGTCTCCCATCTTCTCTAATGCATTTACCACTGTTCCTTTAGAGGCCCCTCTAACACCATTTTCAAATCCCTGTTAACCGTCTCCTATTCTTCCCTTTCATTTGCCCTAGGCCATTTAACCCATCCTACAGCTCTTCTCTCTGACTGGCATGCTGGTTTCAGTTACATCTACATCCCCTTCTCCAGCGCTTTCCCCTTCCTCCTCAGTGATAGAGTTACTGATATCCTGCAAAATCTGTCGCTGGACTTCAACCGTCTGACTTAATTGACTTCTTAAACTCCCTCTACCAAGCACTTCTTCCTTCACTCCCTCTACCAAGCACTTCTTCCTTCCCTGATGTATTCTCAGGCCTTTTACTGTTGTTACTTTCTGCCTCAAGGACAGATCTGCTTCTCTCTACCGCTCCACCCCTGCCCTCCATTGATGCATTCATCCTACTCATAGTCCTGTTCTCTATGGTTCTAGTTCTGACCCAACTCATAGTCCTGTCTGGAAATAAATAGATGAATGAATGGATGAATGAATGAACGAATGAACAAGTGAATGAATGAATGAATGAATGAATGAATGAATGAATGAATGAATGAATGAATGAATGAATGAATGAATGAATGAATGAATGAATGAATGAATGAATGAATAATAATAATAATAAACCTTATTTGTATAGCACTTTTCATACAGAAGTTGCAGTTCAAAGTGCTTCACAACAGTAAAAAATACAGGCATAAGCGAGCATAAAAAAGATAGAGAGGTAGCAATGTAAGGTAAATCACAGTGTTTCACATTAGGATCTAGCATCCCAATAGGCCTTTCTGTTTACAGTTTCATTCAGTAATACAAATAATAAAAATAGAATACACAGAGTAAAAATAAAGTGCGGTTGGATTCAGTTTAAAAATAGGCTAAAAATTATAAAATAGAATGAATGAATTCATAAAAGAGGAGCACTTGTTAGTTTTGGCAGATTTTTGGCTGATTGACTGTTCAAGTATTTGACATGTGGAGCATCTCAAGTGTTTAAAAATGTTGAGGCCATTTCCAAACACTATATTTTAATTTCCCCACACAGGGCAACACTATTTGATCACCATGAGTTGGCTGGGTACCTCATTTTAAAGGTAGGTAATTACCTACTACTACTACTTGTTGAGTTTTAAATTATATGTTGTGATGCGGGAAAAAATCGAATCTACGAATTCCAATCTGACTTCAGAACATCCCACTCCACTGACACATGCCTTCTCTATTTGAACGACCACATCAAACAAGAGGTGGACGTGGGCAAATACTGCGGCATGGTCATGCTGGACCTATGAAAGGCCTTCGACACTGTCAATCACTCCATTCTGATTGACAAGCTAAAAGCAATTGGTTTCGATAGTTTATCAGTGAGCTGGATGCAATCCTACCTGGAGGGGAAAGAACAGATGGTGGAGGTAAACGGTACTCTACCCCCCCCCTCCCAGTGAGCTGTGGTGTTCCACAAGGAAGCATACTAGGACCGTTACTGTTCCTAATTTATGCAAATGACATGTCGTCAGCTTGTGACTGCAACTTGTTCCTGTTCGTGGACAACTCAGCCCTGCTGGTCTCTGACAAGAACAAGTTACAGGTTGAAAAAACCCTCAGCTCGGAACTCGGCAGAATCTGCACCTGGCTCGCTGATAACAAACTATCATTACACCTGGGTAAAACAGAGTCCATTCTTTTCGGATCAAATAACAAACTCAGCAAGACCAACGGCCTCTCAGTTACAGTGGGTGACAATATTGTCACAAGGAAAGATGAAATTACATCGTAGAGGCAAATCTTTCCTGTGACAAAATGGCATCCAATGTAATCAAAAAAGTCAACCAACGAACTAGATTCTTGTACCGGATCTCCTCTCTGGTAAACAAGAATACCCTGAAGACTCTAGCAGGACCACTCATTCAAGGGTACTACGACTATGCTTGCACATCATGGTACCAAAGCACCTCAACGGCGCTAAAACAAGATTACAAACATCACAAAACAAACTGGTCAGACTACTGCTTGACCTTACTCCTAAAACCCACCTCACCCCTGCCCACTTTGACAACCTAGGATGGCTTAGAGTAGACGACAGAGTACAGTAACTTGCAATGGGCCTGGGCCCTCATTTATCAATTTCTCTTAGAAAATGTTCTATTTCCATACTTAAGCACAGAATTTAGAATGTGTGCACGCACAAAAAAAACTGGATTTATCACACGTGCGTACACAGGCACACCTGTCATGATAAATATCACCTTGCTCTATACGCTGAGGCTCGTGCACACTTTCACGTATTTGCATACCAGAACCGCCCCGATTAACCATATACGGTAATGGAACACCCCCATGAAATGTGGAAAAATGGACTAACCCGAGCGAACTCTGAGAGACTTCACTGAGAGCGAGATTGATCACGAGGTCCAACCAACAAATTGAACGTATAATCTTCGGTGCGCCGGGAGCCAAGGATGTTGACTGACCCAGTCCTGCTACAGGACCAGCACATTGACAGAAATAAATGACAAGATGACCCGACATTAAGCACTGTAATGACTGAAATTAAATCAATTTCAGCAGGCCAACTCTGCGCTCTACAATGCCTATTATGTGCGCTCGTCATGAGCCCGTGGTACTTCTGGTCAGAGTCATTATGGCTTCAGTGGATAACCCTGATCTGCATTGTGATGTTTTAGATACCCCAGTAATAACATTACAATTGAATTAAATACAATTAGGCCTGAATGAGACTCCGGCCACCGGCACATTATCAGCCAAAATGCGCATCGCGGATTATCTGTACATTGACCAAGTGGAATCCCGTTCACATTACTGGATTTGTTTATTGATGGAGCAAACTGAGAGATTGTTCACAGAGGCGCTGCCGAACCAAGATATAATATGATGTGTATAATATAATGTGTGTAGAGGCATATGATACAATCTATTCTGTTGTTGGTATTGGGTAGCCTATATGAATTACATATAATAGCAGCCAGCCTACATTATGCAACAGTAATTTGCGCATATATAATAACACACAGCCCTGCGAAGCCTGCATACAGTAAACTAACTTGATCATTAATCTAGCTGTTGTATCTTTACGCTTATGAAAACATTAAATAATATGTAGGCCCCTATAGGCTATAGGCCGTCGCTTTAGCCTATATTCTCAAATGGCATTTAATGGCTATCCGAGTCCTCGATATCCTCGCGGACGGACCAGTATACCTTTATATCATATCATGTTCATATTCATATCATAGTTTACTCAGCCTACCAGCATGTAATACGTTCTTTGTTAGAATTCAACTCGTTATTATTTTGCACATAGATTGCAGAAATACGGGAACGTTTTGATTTAGGCTTTGACATTGTAAAACTAAATAAGTGAACTTCTGTAAGCAGAATACAGTACAAGTCATGATATCACTCACACGATATATACTCTGTGTCCAGAGCATGTATGCTTTTCATTCATTTAAGACACATTTATTGCAAGGGTTTTGTCTACACATACACTCAACAAATAACCTCAGTCTATTCTCGTTGCAATGCGTTTTTTATTCTTTCTGGTGAAGAACACTATATCGTGGGTGTTCATATGACTTGTATTCTGCTTACAGCTTCGGGGTTCCACTTATTACGTTTAACAATGGCAAAGCCTTTTAAATATAATCAAAACGTTCCCGTATTTCTGCAATATATGCGCAAAATAATAACGAGTTGAGTTACGCGGAGCGCAGTCAGTGCTTATTTCCTTGTTGTAATAATATATTCTACCACCGGCGTCAACTACGCATGGTCCGACCTGTGCTTAAATATACGCACAAAGTCAAGCACAAGTTCAAATTGATAAATCCCACACTTTGCTTAGAAATGATCGTACGCACGGGTTACGCACATATCTGTGCGTACGTCAGGTTGATAAATGAGGGCCCAGGTCTACAAGATACACTACACCACTCAGGTACCCATGTACATGTCGAAATACTTCCCACGACCATAACACCAGAGGGAGTTCCATAAATCATGTGCAACCCAGATTTGGCACAAACAAGGGACTAAACACGTTTCGCAATTATGCCACAACAATGTGGAACGCCCTACCCACAGCCGTAAAAAAAAGTTAATCCCTACCCACATTCAAAACGGCTCTCAAAGAGCACCTACGGGAGGCTGCAATTCGAATCTGGCCACCGTAAATGTCCAAACCCCCCCCTCCCACACACCCCCTCTTAATGGACAGTCTCCTCCCCACCGTATGTATATCTTTTCTGCCACCCACCCACCCCCTCCTAATGTACAGTCTCCTCACCATCATATGTATATATTTTCTGTTAGGATATCTGGGTAACAGTACTGTATATTTGCATATCGTATATGTCACAAATGTAACAGTACTATATACCTGTATGTCATGTATGTCCCTATGCCATAAATGTCATGATGTCATGTATGTTGTGTATGTCATAAATGTCATTATGAATTGAAAATGGGGGACCCTGATGTAAACAAGACAAACGTCTGCATCCCCTTAACAATTGTGTGTATTGAGCCGTACTGTATTGTACCCATTCTGCAATCTGTTAAATAAAGTTTTCATTCATTCATGCTGTGGACTATATGTTGAATTTAATGGCTGTATTATAGTGCAAGTGTAGTGTCAGTGAGTGTATGTCTGACCAATGCTTATGCACGAGCACACACATACAAACACACACACACACACACACACACACACACACACACACACACACACACACACACACACACACACACACACACACACACACACACACACACACACACACACACACACACACACACACACACACACACACACACACACACACACACACACACACACACACACACACACACACACACCATAATTTATTTATCTACAGTAAATTAGATTATCATGTAATCAGGAATTTGTCTACAGGTAAATCTATAGCACTTAGTAGTTTAATAAACAGTATTGTATCTGTGGTATTATCCTTGTAAGATGATGCAGATCAGTGAATGAATTAATGAATTAATGGTGTTGTGTTCTTTACCAGGGGGCTGATGTTAATGCCACAGACTGTAAAGGCCACACCCCGTTGCTACTGGCAACCAGCTGCGGCAACTGGAAAACAGTCAACCTCCTTCTCTCATGTGGTGAGTAAATATACCAGAGAACAACAAGAGGAGTATTCATAAAGAGGATTATTCATAAAGAGGAGTATTCATAAAGAGAAGCTGATGTGGCGCAACACCACAGCTCATTGGCCACGGTTGTCATTTAATGAAAATCAGCTGTTATTTGATTATTGCCACCTGTTGTTTGCCGACCAAGATGTCTATGATGGAATACTTGTGAGGGCTGCGGGTGTTTGGGTCACGTCACAAGCAGATAATAGGGACTAAGTTATTCGTGTAACGAATAACCACTAAACTGCTAAGCAGACATTATAAGGAGAAGGGGAAAAGTAAACAACAAAAAACAACCTTTACAGGTGGAAGCCTCAACATGAGTATTTTAAGAAAATAAATCAAGTCCAAAAAACAGGACAACACTCAATAAAGAGGTATTATAGAAATAACTGAAATAAGCCACAAAGGCACCTCCTAATAACGGAGTTCATACAAATAACCTAAATAACAATTAACCTCCACTAAGGGAGTGTATGTGTAGTAGTGGACTAATGACCGTTCAAAAGGAAACAAAGGAAAACTGTCATAAAAAGAAACACACTACAATAAAAGGCTCAGCTGCTAGAGAATAAAGTGCTAAAATAAGCCAGTACCCTAAAACCAGAATGGCTACAGAAAAAGGCTAAATGCTGAATAGGGCAGAGATCAGCACTACACTTTAATATAGCAAAGCCTGGCCGGAAGCTGAGAAAGCAGCTAACACATCAGCGAGATTCAAACTTAAATAGACTCAGCTACCATAGGTACAGCTGCACTGAATCAGGTGCAATCAAGCCCACACACCTGCCGACCCATGAGGCAATTAACCACAGAGGCCAGTGATTGACAGCTATCCCTCACAGAAAGGCGAACTAAAGCAAAAACCATATACTATCAATAGCCTACAGTCACTTTCTGTACAAAACACAAGACATATTGCGCAAGAAGTGAATACATGTGTGTTGGGAAGTCAAAATATAATTTCTTATTTTATAACATTTTATTTTATCTATATTTAACCTATATACATTGTATTTATATAATTAGGAATTGCAAATACAATTTATTTGCAATACCATACCTATATTCTTCAGTTAACGGGGAATTCTACCAACATTTTATAGTTGTTAACTTGTTATTTAGCATTATTACATGGCGTTTTCACATTCGCCGAAATGCTTGCTTGTGATTGGTCAATAGCCCCCCGACAGCGGTCATTATTTTTCAATAATGACCGCTGTGGGACAATAATGACCGATGTGCGCAGCTGTTCGCAATCAAGCCCACATCAGTGCAGCAAATCAGACACCTGCCGCGGCTGCACTGACAGCGGAGTGTGTGTAGATTACAGCGGAGCCAGAACAGAGGCTGCCCGCGATAATAATAATCACTTTATTTGGGCTGACAGAGCCACAGAACAACTGCGATTTGTCAAATGAATTAGGTATATTGTTAGTAAGTTAGCCATGTAATAAGCGGGATAATGTATAGCTTTACTCGGTCATTGTCGCAAAATAATTGACCTTCACTGACGTTTAAAACACCTCGCCGAAGCGGCTCGGTATTTTAAACTACGTGTCGGTCAATTATTTTGCGACAATGACCGAGTAAAGCTATACATTATCCCGTTCATAACATTGACATTTTCCTAAAATCTGATTTTATTGTTGTTGTTGTTTAATAGATTTGATCTCAAAGTAAGAAAATGCAATATGATCAACACACTGACTTGCCTGAGATGGTTGAAAGAAAGTTTTATAGTCGGTCATCAAGAGTTACTTAAAAACCATATAGAATAGAATTTAATGTTTAATACAGGTACAGGATCTATGACTTTAGATAAAAATGTACAGTATTTCACTGAGCGTCTCGCTCTGCCAATGAGATATCCTCTTATCTCCACGCACCTAGCGTGCACGCGAAACAAACAAATGCACCCACTTGCACGTGACCAAGCCACTCCCATGCGTCTCCCTATATGACGCCGGAAATGGTCACGCTCCACCTTCCCAGATCGATTTCCATAAGCGGAAAACCATCCAAGGGACCTCAGGGCACTAAGAGCGAGACGCTCAGCCAGTATTCATATAACTAGGTTATGAAATAACCTTTCATTATATATCATACTTGGCTATCGCGTCTCGCATCTCGCCAATGAGATATGGGGCAGAGCGGACGCGTGGCCCGACAAGTGTACCCCCTGAGGGCCCGTAAGCCCCAGCCAGGGAGGAGGGGAGTCCCGTCCACCCGCCCGTCCTAACGAAGGGGGGGAGGCAGTAAACTCCACCAAAGTGTGAAAAAGGCGGAACCAGGCACCCCTGAACGCACAGCACAGGCCGGACCACGTGTGACACAGCACCCCGTGGCCCACACCCACACACCCCTGCTAGCCCACCAAATGGCGGGACGCAGGAGAGGTCCCAGACCTCAGAACCGCCTGGGAGACAGAACCCCCAGTCATGTCCACGAGGTAAAACTTAACGAAAGGACCCGTGGAGGACCAGAAGGCCGCAGCACAGATGTCCTCCACCGAGGCCCCCCCTAACAGGGCAGCAGAGGCCACCACTCCACGAGGATCAAAGTCCCGCGCTCCTGACGTACCCGCCCCAACAGCTGATCTATCAGGTGTATGGGGGGGAATGCGTACAGAATCCCCGGCGGCCACGGAATCGGTCCCAGACCTGTCTGACTATGTCTGGACTTAGTCCCCACTCGTCAGGGTGAGGACCGCCCAGCGACATCACATCTGCACCCACATTCTCCCTGCCGGGGATGTGGAGAGCCCTCAGGCTGCGCAGATTGAGAAACACCCATAGCCAGAGCTCGACCACCGCCCGGTGCAGACGGGGGGAGCGTACTCCACCCTGTCTGTCGATATATGACGCTGACGTCGTGTTGTCCGTCCTGATCAAAACATGCTTGCCCACCACAAGACCTGAGGACTGCCTTCAATTCCAACACATTGAATGTAGTGCAGACCGGGCAGCATGGTCTTGCCAGCTGCCCCCTACTGCGTTGGCCCGACACATCCCCCCCCGTCGGTGAAGACCGTGACATGTGACAGCTTGCTGCCCATGGGGACCCCGCTGGTGAGGGCCCCAGGCCCTCCCCAGAGGGCAAGGTGTCCCAGTACTGACATGGGAACCTTCAGCCGCTTCCACTTGCCTTTCACCGGGTCTATTTCCATACAGGAAAACCACCTCTGTATCCTCCTCATGAAGAGGAGGCCAAGAGGGACCACAGAGTGAGCAGATGCCATCATACCGAGCAGGCGCATCACGGACAGCGCCGTAACCGTCCTAGGACGGAACCTCCCGAGCGCGCCGAGAACACCCACTCGCCGCCGCTCTGAGAGGGATGCCCATATAGACCTTGAGCTTAGAATACGCCCAAGTACTCCACCCGTTGACTGGGAAGAGGAGTACTCTACTTCCAGTCTACAGCAAAACCCAGGCTGGTGAGGAATTCCACCACCTGCCTGGTATGAGACCTGGCGATCTTCTCTGACCAGCCGAGGACCAGAACGTAGTCCAGGGTAGAATTAAATTCGTATCCCCCGACGACGCGGAGACCCCAGCGCGGTCTCCACACACTTGGTGAAGATGCGACGAGCCAGAGAGTAGCCGAACGGCAGCCTCTGGTGTACCCGTACGCTAAGCCCTGCAAAGGAAGCGTAGGTATGTCCTAGGAGGGAAGATCAAGATGCGAACACGCATCCTACAGGTCTATGGAGGTGAACCAGTCCCCCACCTGACAGCGCTTAACAGGCGGGTGACGGTCAACATTCTGAACCTTCCATGGGACAGGTCCAGTATGGGTCTGACCCCCCCCCCCCCCCCCCCCCCGATTTCTTGGGCATCAGAGCATATCGGGAGGAAACGCCGCTCATCGCGTCCTCCCATGACACCACGACGACGGCCTGCTTCGCGGCCAGAGAAGGAATCTCCTCGGCCAGGGCTGTCACTGCCGCGGACTCTGATAATAGAGTCTGTACCAAACTCAAAAACGGAGGGCAGGGGTATGTAAACTGTAACACAAGCGCCGCCCTCAGCGTTCTCACACCGACATATGGCTACCACTGCAGCCATATGTGGTAAAATTCCAAAGCGCCCCCACCGCCAACTGCCGCTGGTCCGCTAGGAACAGGCAGGCGATATAGGAGTCTGAAAGCCAGAACTACGAGACTGACAAACAGTTTCTACCCACAGGCCATCAGACTGTTGAATGCCTAGCCCCCCCCCCACACACACACACACCTTCTCGGCAGACACTGACCTGATTACTGCTGTGAACACACTGTCACAACCTTCCCCCCCGAACTATGAATCACTAAAGACACTTTTAACTGCTGCTGTGACCCACTGTCACCTCCATTCACATGTAAATACTGATCGGAACGTGCAATGTAACTCACTGTGCCTTGTATATATATTTTTATCTATTTTACCTTATTTTCTAGCACTGGCTTGTATTTAAATATGTTTAAGTTAAGTATTGTGTGATTTTGTGTGAAGGGTGGACTAGCAAAGTAAGATTTTCATTGTATGGCAAACTGTCTGTTTAACTGTGCATATGACAATAAACAATCTTTAATCTTGAATCTTGAATCTTGAATCTTGAATCTTGAATCTTGAATCGTAGATAGGTGGCCCGGTCCCTCCCGCTGTGCGTTGTCAACCCTGGTCTTGCCAACCGCGCGAGCAGGGTGTCTTGTGGAGCCGGGATATCGCACCCTGACTCTACCAACGAGGCAATCGCACCCAAGGGGGGGACCCCGACAGAAGGTGCGGTCTGATACGTGGGGAGCGGCCATCACCCTTGGTGACATAAGCTCCCCTGCTGAGCATCTTCCCGGCATGGACTGCTGAGGATAGCCTGTTCTGCAGCTGGACATGCAAGGCGTGTGGTCCCCACACTGCCCGATAGGGTGGGTCCCTACACACCGTAGCCCTGTAGTGATATTACTACCACCCAAACCATGCGTGCCTGACTGACCACCGCCGGTCTTCCGGTCGGGGGAGGCACTAACGTAATACCCGGCCTGGCGAGGGCGGGGCTGGGGGAACTCACGCTGCGACCTCCTGGGCCTCGAGTTCCCCCGCTGACAACTTTTTTCGTCGACAGACACAACACCAGGCTCACCAAACACAGACGCAGAACGTGTGGTGTGGGAGCCGCTTGACAGCACAGCATTCTCACAGGCAGACCCAGGCCTAGCTAGCAACTGGGTGTCAGCCCCTGTCCCCATGAGAAGCGAAACGTGGGGCAGCTTGCGTTTCACTGAAAGCATGCGGCCCGCAGCCAAAGGGAACAAATCAGAGCCCTGTGTCCCGTAGCGTAGCGGGGGGGAGTAACCGGAGAGCGTGCTAGACACAGCTAGACGGCGACGTTTTTTTATGGTGTGCTCATCTAATGTAGCCGATCCCTCAGGCCGCCGAGGCTGTCGGCCTTGTGATCACCTGTTTTCTTTGTGCCCAGGGTATCTCAGGCGGGGGAAACATGGCCGCGGGCCGTGCTCTCACCTCTGGCTGCGCGGTGTGGGGCGGTGTGGGGCCCAGGTCAAATACCGCCCGCGCCCCTGCGGACAGACCAAAAAGTCCCTCTGCGGAGAGGGGAGCCCTGAGGAGGGGAAGTCTTCTCTCCTCCTCAAGGGGAGACTGCTCGAACCAAAGATGCCTGTGAACAAGTGTTGACAGCATCCTAGCCCTCCCTGCGGTTATAGCTTGCGGCTAGGTCAAAAGCTGAATAACCTCAAAACCTTGCGCGATGGTTTTGACGTAAGGCCCCACCAGCCGACACCATTTTTGACAGAAAAAACAGCCAATTGAGCAATGTTGCCAGTCGCTGCAAAATTCTGTACCGCGGCGGAATAGGCTTCATCAGCCCACCAGCCACCTGCCGGGCCGACTCGCCTCATGGCCCACCGTTCCACCATGTCAGGGCAAAGGACTGATGCCACCTGCTTCACTAAGCACGGAACACCAGTGGTGGCTGCAGACCAAAGTCTACTACTAGTGAAGCACTGCCTCACTAGTAGGCATGCAACAACCTCCACTGCGGTGTGCACCCATGAAGGGATAAAATTAATGAATGAATGAAAACTCTAATAACATATTGCAGAATGGGCTAGCCCAATACACACAATTGTTAAGGGGATGCAGACCAGAGAAAACGTTAGTCCTGTCCACATCAGGGACCCCCATTTTCAATTCATAGATTCACAAAAAGCACACCTGCCCTGAGCCTCAGCCCATCCACCCATGTAAATGGTAAACAAGCCCCCGTTAAACCCCCAACATTAGACACCGATTGACCGTCAGCATGAATGGTTAAGAGGAGGGAAGACAGTAAAGACAGCCCTCGGTGGGGAACATGGGAACGGCGCCCCAACATTGTAGCATTAGCATTAGCTGTGCGAAATGAGGAAGGTGGAGCGTGACCATTTCCGGCGTCATATAGGGAGACGCATGGGAGTGGCTTGGTCACGTGCAAGTGGGTGCATTTGTTTGTTTCGCGTGCACGCTAGGTGCGTGGATATAAGAGGATATCTCATTGGCAGAGCGAGACGCGATAGCCAAGTATGATATATAACAATAAGAAAATTCACAAAACCAAATTAAAAGATGTTTTAGGAAAGATATTTATCCTATAACTCTATATATCCAGTCCATCCATTGTGCTGCTGTAATCCCAGGGGCTGATATGAAAAGCACAGACAAGTGTGGATGCAACTTCCTCCACCTGACCATCCTACAGCCCAGAGGACTGAAGAACCTGCCTGAAGAGCTCCTACAGGTGCCTTCATATGATGGATGGATGGATGGTCGGTTGGTTAGTTGGTTGGTTAGTTAGTTGGTTAGTTGGTTAGTTATTAGTTAGTTAGTTAGTTGGTTAGTTGGTTAGTTAGTTGGTTAGTTGGTTAGTTAGTTGGATGGGTGGGTGGGTGGTCGATTGGTTGCTTAGTTAGTTGGGTGGATAGATGGTTGGTTAGTTAGTTGGATGGATGGTAAATTGGTTGGTTAGTTAGTTGGATGGATAGATGGATGTATGAATGAATGAATGAGCCTGTCTCTTGTGATTCTAGACTAGAGAATTGTTGTGAAGGGCCAGATTAAACTGAGAATCTACCTTTATTGTTTGATATACTTTGTATATTATTTATATATATACACGGAATATCCCTTTACCTGCGTTCAAACCAGAGTAATATTCGCTCTCCTATTGGACAGCGCCCCCAAGCGCCAGCGCGCAGGCCCCCAACGGCAGGTTCAAAGACAAGTTCAGGCATGTCAGAACATGCCCGGAGTCAGCGTATTGATACCAGACAAAGACTGCGGTTTGGGACTAGATATTCACTTAAGTATAAATAGAGCGCAAGGTGCGCACAGCAGTAGTTCAGTTCAGCCTCGTTCAGTACCTTACCCACCTTCACCACGAGTCAACGTGCAGTGAAGTGAGCAACCTTGCGTCTAACAGAGCATTGAGAACCACGTGCGAATAGAATAGTAAAAGTGTCAGAGTTTAATGAAGTAACGTCGAGTTCGACCTAATCTAATGTGAAGTAAATAGTCGTTCATTTATTGTATATCGTGCGGCCACAGTTTGTTCGTTCGTGTGTAGCATTACCCAGCGGTTCGTCGTGTCTTTAGCTAGTGTACTTAGCCAGGGTGTGTGGCCTAAATACGTCACCCACACCCGAGGAGTCCTAGGCGGAGAACCGTTGGACATGTACACAGGAGAACGGCGTCGGCGATTGCAGAACCATTACTGGTTGGATTATATTGATTTGGAACGTGGTACCCGGAGAAGAGCATCGTTGATTTCCACTGTCGTTTGGGATTCAACCTCGTGAGGATTACAACTCGGGCCGGCCTCGTGGACGGAGGCTGGCTAGCTGTCATCAATGCTATCTAGCATTTGGATTACAATTATTACTTTGCTGCTGATCAAGGGAGTTTACAAGGACCGACTCCTGTACCTGGAGTCTCTTTATTCCTCATTGAATCAGACGGAGTACCCGAACATTCCTCTACCCTCCAGGCCTTACACCCCCGGAGGGAACCCATTGTCTCCAGGCGGTACCAGTGTTGCCCTATCTAGTTGCTACTATACGACAGGTGGTGTCAACTTAGACCCATCGTAGGATTCCTGCTATTCTTAGTGACTCATGCTATTGACTGACTTTACGTATATTCTTCGCCATACAAGCGCGACCCTAATTCTCATTCTGTAACCTAATGTTGCCTAATAATAATAAATTACCCTCAAATACTATTTCTTTGTCAATGCCGTGTTCTTGTGGGTGTTCACCATCTATATTTGATGTACTGTCTGGCCAGTAATTAAAGTACATAACTAGCAGTGGTTTAATCTATAACAATCTTTAATACAGTCAGGGTTTTGTAACCCCTCAGTTACAAGAATGATACATATGATATAATATCTCCATACTTCGTTTGTTGAGAGTTGATACCTCATAAAAATACCTGCATGGTGTAAATATATTACATTCAATAGGCTATAATACAAAGAGTTTATTATTAAAACTGTATTTTATACATACATGTTATATAAATAACATGATCCTGAAAGATGTTGATGCCCCCTAGTGTCAAGACCATGACAGTTGCTCTTGCTTTCACTCTCTCTCTCTCTCTCTCTCTCTCTCTCTCTCTCTCTCTCTCTCTCTCTCTCTCTCTCTCTCTCTCTCTCTCTCTCTCTCTCTCTCTCTCTCTCTCTCTCTCTCTCTCTCTCTCTCTCTCTCTCTCTCTCTCTCTCTCTCTCTCTCTCTCTCTCTCTCTCTCTCTCTCTCTCTCTCTCTCTCTTCTCTCTCTCTCTCTCTCTCTCTCTCTCTCTCTCTCTCTCTCTCTCTCTCTCTCTCTCTCTCTCTCTCTCTCTCTCTCTCTCTCTCTCTCTCTCAGTTGAGTAGTGTTAAGGAGCTTCTCCATGCAGAGGATAATGACGGCTGCATCCCCCTCCACTACGCCTGTAGACTGGGGGTTCCAGACTCAGTCAACAAGATATTGGGACTGAATGTCTCGCTGGACCACAAATGCAAAAAGAAGAAGTCTGCTCTGCACTTCGCTACTGAGTGAGTAAAGTAGTGAGTGAGTAACGTGTTGCACATGATCTCACACCTAACCCTAACCCAAATCAGCAAAGTGTTCAGAATCAGAAAGGTCTTTATTGCCAAGTAGTTTTCACATACAAGGAATTAGCTTTGGTCGTTTTCGGTGCGACATTAGGGGACAGACCTTAACAAACAGATAATACAATAAAGAGGTGGAGTAAAATAAAATGAAATATGAACTAAGTTAAGCACAATAGAATAAATAAATAAATAAATAAATAAATAAATAAATAAATAAATAAATAAATAAATAAATAAATAAATAAATAAATAAATAAATAAATAAATAAATAAATAAATAAATAAATAAATAAATAAATAAATAAATAAATAAATAAAGAGGTCGAATAAAACACATTCACTTATTTCAACAGTAGGTCCTCCAATGATCCCCACTGTTATTTTTCACTATTAATACAAGGATTCAGTGTCCTCCGTTGCCATAATTGGAGGACATATTCAAACTCATGAACTGTATGCAAACCTGTGGCTCTGTAGGTTGGCTGGTTGGTCCACAATAGTGCCCCCCCCCCTCTAGCAGCCAGTTTCTGCCCTAGCAGGCTGACATTTTGACAGGGAGGTCACGTGTTTGTGTGAGGGTGTGTGTGTGTGTGTATGTCCCTTTCATGTGTGGCTACACCTTTTGATAAATAAAGGCCGGTCTCAATTAGACGCCGGGGCTACATTCATTATTTATCTGGTTGCCGTTGACACTGCAAGCAAGGCAGTTTATTTTATGTTATTTACTTGCATTCAAATGTCAGTCACATTGCTGATTGACATGGCAGGACAGATAAAAAATAACAACCTGAAATTCAAGACAGTAAAAGGGCCAGGCTGCATGGTGGGGGGGGGGGGGGGGGGGGGCTTATTACAAGCTAAAGTAAACTACAGCGGATAGGGGAGCCTGCGTGTCTGTGGTGCGTGTGTAACAGCATTGTATTCTCTGTCTGACTCTGTGGGGGGGGGGCTGCCTGGGCGCTGTCTGTGGTGCTGAACTGGACAGCGAGAGGCAACTGAAAACAAAGTCTAATTGCTCTTCACTAGCGCTGTCTCTCAGAGCTAAATCAATTGAATGATTCATAATTGGTGTGTTATTCGATAGCCTAGTTTTTATACAAATAATATTCATACTGGTTTAAATAAACTGTTTGATAGTATTTCCCATCTTTGCTAAGCAAGCGTTTTGTGTGATAGGAATTAAAGGCCTGTCACAAATAAACACCTGTCCCAAATATAATATAGGCCGGTTGAGTTCAGTGATTGAAGCAAATAAAAGCCTGGGCTATCAATCGAAGTTTAGCAGTACAGTGGTTTTTTTCTTTTGTGTTCTATGTGAGCCACATAGAACCCCTTGTATGTGCAGTAAACACTTAAATTGCAAATAAACCTGATTCTGAAGTCAAGAGAAAATTGATTCTTGATTTCTTGACCAATATTTTAATTTCCTGTATACACTATCACAGATGATTCAGATTATAGTCGGGCCAGGGTCAGGGTGAAAGACTGTTACGACCCTGGCTCAGAGGGAATCAACATAAGGGGACACAGACACCAACGGTCTATGTTTAAACCAAAAGACTATACTTATTATGATATCTAGCGCAAACTAAAGATCAATGTGGTGGAAGGGAGGGAGACACTGTTCCAACAGTGTCTTCCAGCAGCAGTGTGTGTGCATGTGTGGATGGGGGAGGGCCTTTGAGCCCTGCCAGGCAGGTGTCCAATTAGCAGCAATCAGCTGCAACACAGGACACAAGATTAACCAAAAGCATGGTACATAACAAAGACGCATACCAAGCACCTGATGAAGAGCCATTATAGGCTAGAAAGTGAGTGAGTGAGTGAGTGAGTGAGTGAGTGAGTGAGTGAGTGAGTGAGTGAGTGAGTGAGTGAGTGAGTGAATTAGTGACAGTGCTGGTCTATGAGGTACATCAATAAGCATTTCTGTAAATGTGCCAGTTTAGCCAACCTGGCCATTTGTCTTTACTGTAGTCCCTGGGCAGAAACAGTAAAAGCAATGAAATGCACATATACAGGGAACACATTGAAGGTGTCAGTGTGTGTAACCAATCACCTTTGGGACTCAGGCTCAGCTTCTTCCCCCAGGCCATCAGAACATTGAACACTGATCTCTCCACACACAAGCACACGTGAACACACACACACACACACACACACACACACACACACACACACACACACACACACACACACACACACACACACACACACACACACACACACACACACACACACACACACACACACACACACACACACACACCACACATCCTGCACTCTCTCACACACAAACACACCACAGGTCACTTTAATCACATGAGAAGAGGTCACTTTAAAGGACAGAAAAAAGGTAAAAAAAAAAAAGAAAAAAACATAACTGGATGTTTTTGTATAGTTAGGATAGCATAGTGACATAGGGAAGAACTGTATATTGTATAGAAGTGTACATAGGACTCATTGCCTTTTGTATTTTATGTAGTATTTTTATCATGTCTATTTTATTCATATTCTATTTTATTCTTTTATTCTATTATTATTATTATTTGTATTTTTTTGCACAATCGAAGCGGGCATGGCCACCTTCATTTCACTACATGTCTTGTGTATTGTATGTGACGAATAAACAACTTGAATCTTGAATCTTGAATCCAACAGGTACGGCAGGATCAACACGTGCGTGAGGCTGCTGGACAGCATGGCCGACACCAGACTGCTGAACGAGGGGGACGAGGGGGGGATGACCCCACTGCACCTGGCCTCCCGGGGCGGACATGTTCAGGTGGTGGAGCTGCTGCTCCGGAAAGGGGCTCTCCTTCACAGGTACAGGAACCCCACTGTGGAGAGTAGAATAGAATAGAGAAGAATGGATTGGAATAGAATAGGATGAAATAGGAGAATATTAAATCAAATCAAATAAATGTATAGAATGGAATAGAATCTGTGATTGAAATTCATCAGGCCATTTCCCCTCTAGATGACATTCAAACTATGAATGAGAGGATAGTTTGGATCAAGCAAGGCATGAAAGGTTTCCATCCCTAAATAGAATTGTAGATTTTACACATTGATTCGTTTATATGTTCTGTAATTCAGTTGTAGATTTGTTTATATCTAATAGGACCCTATTAGGAATAATATCGATTTTCTTTGCCGATATTAGTTGTAAATCAGTATTAACAACAACTAGGCATAGAACAGGCCAGGTGTTGTTTAGCTTTCAATATTCCAGTTCAGTGTGAGACCCACCCTGGAAACCAGGCTCATTGAAACATATCGCTTCTCTTGTGTCATGTGCTGAGGCCACCAGCAAGGAACACAGTGAACCCTTATATTAGTCAGGGGTGTAAAGTACTTGAGAAATTGTATTTCGTTACAATACTTAAGTACTGTTTTGGGGGATTTGTACTTTACTCAAGTATTATTAGGTTTGTATACTTGTACTTTACTCAATCACATTTCAGAGAAAAAAAACGTACTTTTTACTCCTTACATTTAAAATGCAGACCAACAAAGTACAAAGTACAAATCTCGCAGGTCCAACAATTTTAATTAGTATATTTGTTTCTCTGGCCGAACTAAGGTTAACGTTATTAATCCTGCGGCCACACTTTATTTAAAAACAGCGAATCAAATCCCCACAATGGAAAATGAACCCGCCCATACCCATGCTGATTGGTCCTTGTGGAAGATCTTTGATTAAACACCTGCTATCAGAAGAATAGAAAGTTGTTTACTTTTAGTTTTTAGTACTTAAGTACACATAAGAGTAGAAACCTTTTTTACTTTTACTCAAGTGTGTTTTTAGCCAGTTACTCTGACTTTTACTTGAGTACGATTTTGAGACGGTACCCATACTTTCACTTAAGTATAATTTCTGGGTACTTTTTACACCCCTGCCCTTAGTCCAAGAAAGCAGGCTGAAGATGGTATGGTCAGGGCAGCCGAAATCCGCCCAATTTTCCACCGTTGAGTAAAAACACACTTCTTCAATCAATATCTGAAAAATAAAATAAATACTAACCTTTGTACTATAATTTTCTATTATGCACTCTGCTACTAAGGAATCTACCTTGCATTACTACTACTATGTGATTAACCTTAAGCTGCCAGAGTTGTACCCTTCCTGTTGACCTGTTAAGTGGCTTTGGATAAAAGCGTCAGCTAAATGACTAAAGGAAATGAATGAATGGACCGATTCTTCCAGCGACTATAAGGGCTGGAGCGTTCTGCACCACGCCGCCTCAGAGGGTTACACCAAGACCATGACCACCCTGCTGACCTCCAACCTCAGGCTAATGGACAAGACCGACGAGGACGGGGTCTGCAAACATTTTTCTATAGCTTGGAAGTTTTTATTGACTTATTTATAAAAAAAAAAATGTAAAAAGGGGTATTTATGGTTAGGGTTAGATTCGATTTGCTGAGCATGCAGACTCAACCACTAAATAATGTGCTTACTCCATGTTATTGTATGTTGTGGAGTCTCTCTCAGAAATCTTACGTGATGTAAAGTAGAATAATGTGATGCTGTCCAACAGCGACCTCTATAGGCAAAAGAGCCCCACTTGCACTTTGTTCTATTTCTCACAGTAAATTATATTGCTCAGTGAGTATCATAGAAATTCACATTATAATAAGTTATTATAAATATATATACAGTATACTATACAGTAACTTATTATAGTGTGAATTTCTCCAGATAAGACCTCTCTTGGCAGATGGCAATGCCTCAACTCCAGCCCACACCACGCTATTCTGCCTAGAGGTAACTCTTAGAGATTATTTCTTGAAACATGTCTGTCTCCAGAACACCGCTCTGCATCTGTGTGCCAGAGAGGGTCACACCGCAGCTGTGCTGTTGCTGCTGGGTCAAAGGGGCGCGCTCCTCCTCAACAAGATGGACGCCTCCTTCTTGCATGAGGCTATACTCAATGGGAGGAAGGAGACTGCCGATGCCGTAATAAAGAGTGAAAGGTCAGATAATTTGTAATTCTTTTTGGCGGGGGGTAAAAACTAAATAGTTAAAAAAACGGAAAGGTTGAAGAGAAATCACTGCACACTTATCACCGATTAGGGGGGGGGTGGTGTGGTACAAGGGACTAAATAATTCACCTTGGACAATTGTGTGGCTCAAAGAGTCAAGATTAATTGATTGATTGACTCCATCATTCATTGTATTAAGCCTGATTGATTCAGATGTTTCTATACGCAATTGATTAGACTTTTTTTCACCAATATTTATTCAAAGTCAAATTCATTAATATGAAGTTACTCTAACTAGTTTACTAGCTAATCATTTGTTGTTGTTCTGTTTTCTTAAAACCCTGTTCCTCAATCTCTCTCTTTCTCTCTCTCTCTCTGTATGTTGCAGATGCTTTGAGGCTCTGCTTGCCTTCAAATGGAACTCACTCAGGACCTGTGCGGTCACTGAAATGATCAAAGTGTTACCAGAATCATTCAAGGTTAGTTTCACAGCATCATGGGGAGCAGGATTAGTTTACAGCAGAGTAACCAATCCTGAATGTAATAGGCCTCCTTATAAGCAATGTTTATTTTTTGGTCTTACTGGCTGAACACCATGCATAGTCCAATTCTTAGGACCAATGTCCAGGACATTATGATTACAAGTCCAAAGACTTTGGAGGAACCCTCCGATTCTATAGAAATGTTGATTACTATGTGCACAGTATATCCTGTACGCGTGTAGCTTATTGCCAGCGGAAGAGTGCAAGAATGCTTCCGCATTCGTCACCGCACGCCAGTACGGTAATGCGCCTTTCCTTTCGCCCCGCTCAGACAAATGCATGTAGTACATTGCAACACAACGCAGCATTTCTGCGTACATTGCAACGAATCACTTGGAGTTTGAAAGTGATATCAGAAGAAACTACTCAACCTCGGCTGTCTTTAACTAGCAGGACGCTAGTGGGCTAGTCGCTAAAATATATATCGTTTTATATATAATTGTACCAACACAGATATTAGGCAGTACACACATTGTCCTGCAATACATGTACAGTGAATGCACAGCTACATTCGCCATATATTTCTATCGCTGCTGCGGTCTACAGTGAAATGCAATATTATTATTATTATTGTAAAGATTATCATTACAATCGCAGCCTGGAGAGGCAATGTTACAAGTGTACGAGGGTTGTGTGCAAAGAGCACAGCTTCTCAATTTGCACAACGTGCACAAAATAATAATTGTAATGATCTTTACAATAATAATAATATTGCATTTCACTGTAGACCGCAGCAGCGATAGAAATATATGGCGAATGTAGCTGTGCATTCACTGTACATGTATTGCAGGACAATGTGTGTACTGCCTAATATCTGTGTTGGTACAATTATATATAAAACGATATATATATTTGAGCGACTAGCCCACTAGCGAGGCAACCTCCTGCACCATCGCAGCAGCGCCGAGCGTGGTGATACAAGCGGGCTGCTCTGAGGAAAGGAGCCCCTTCACGCTAGTGGGCTAGTCGCTCAAATATATATTGTTTTATATATAATTGTACCAACACAGATATTAGGCAGTACACACATTGTCCTGCAATACATGTACAGTGAATGCACAGCTACATTCGCCATATATTTCTATCGCTGCTGCGGTCTACAGTGAAAGGCAATATTATTATTATTGTAAAGATCATTACAATTATTATTTTGTGCACGTTGTGCAAATTGAGAGGCTGTGCTCTTTGCACACAACCCTGGTACGCTTGTAACATTGCCTCTCCAGGCTGCGATTGTAATGATAATCTTTACAATAATAATAATAATATTGCATTTCACTGTAGACCGCAGCAGCGATAGAAATATATGGTGAATGTAGCTGTGCATTCACTGTACATGTATTGCAGGACAATGTGTGTACTGCCTAATATCTGTGTTGGTACAATTATATATAAAACGATATATATTTTAGCGACTAGCCCACTAGCGTCCTGCTAGTTAAAGACAGCCGAGGTTGAGTAGTTTCTTCTGATATCACTTTCAAACTCCAAGTGATTCGTTGCAATGTGCGCGGAAATGCTGCGTTGTGTTGCAATGTACTACATGCATTTGTCTGAGCGGGGCGAAAGGAAAGGCGCATTACCGTACTGGCGTGCGGTGACGAATGCGGAAGCATTATCTTGCACTCTTCCGCTGGCAATAAGCTACACGCATCCTGTACAGCAAATATATTCCCACCCCTGCAAATACACTGTGTATATTCACTATTACTGTGTTCCGTACCACAGGGACATGTTTGATTTATGTTCCCCTGCCCCACTGCATTTGCAAATGCACTTGAAAGACAAAAACTGATTCTGATGTAGATGTTTTAATGATATCATAACCAGGGTAACCAAATGGCAACATAATTCCAGCGATCTGTCACTGTTGTGCTGCTGCTCTCAAATCAAATAAAATCAAATGTATTTGTAAGGCCCGACAACACAAGTTAATGTCCCCATGGGCCAGACACGTCTTCTTTAAACAAGTCAAGAAGAAACATCACAATAAATCAAGAACAAAGCAAAAACGCCATGAAGTCCAAAATGTTTTAAATAAATTAATGCAATGACCCCACGCGAAGGTAATGAAAACCTCACTAAAACCTATAGCAATAGGAAACAATGCACCACATGCAATGTGGAGGAGAGAAACCTTTGAAGGGCCGTTCAAGGGGGGATCTCCCTTGATATCTGTAAACCTGACTGATGAGAAGCGTATCTCTATTAGATGGGTGTTCATTCTGTCTTTTCTTGTAGACGCTGCTGGACACCTGTACTAAAGAGTCAGAGGAGGACGTCAACGGCCCCAACTATTGTGTAAGACTGACAGACAGATAGACACAGACACACACACACACAGACACAGACACAGACACAGACACAGACACAGACACAGACACAGACACAGACACAGACACAGACACAGACACAGACACACACACACACACACACACACACACACACACACACACACACACACACACACACACACACACACACACACACACACACACACACACACACACAGACACACACACACACACACACACACACACACACACACACACACACACACACACACACAGACACAGACACAGACACAGACACAGACACACACACAGACACACACACACACACACACACACACACACACACACACACAGACACAGACACAGACACAGACACAGACACAGACACAGACACAGACACACACACACACACAGACACAGACACAGACACACACACACACACACACACACACACACACACACACACACACACACACACACACACACACACACACACACACACACACACACACACACACACACACACACACACACACACACACAGACACACACACACACACACACACACACACACACACACACACACACACACACCACAGACACACACACACACACACACACACACACACACACACACACACACACACACACACACACACACACACACACACACACACACACACACACACACACACACACACACACACACACACACACACACATACTAACTCTCCCATTAAAAAGCTTAGATGTAAAATGTACTGTTTTTTTTTTTTTTTTTTTAAACAGATTGAGTATAACTTCCAGTGGCTTGAAGCACCATTGCAATATAAGAAGTTGGCAGGAGAGGCAGGAGAAAACGTCAAGCCTCTTTCCGCTATGAATGTAAGTACTGTATCTATTCTGATCTGATAGCGTATTGAAATTAAGTGTCCTTCAGAAAACTCATGTCTTCCTTCCTTCCTTCCTTCCTTCCTTCCTTCCTTCCTTCCTTCCTTCCTTCCTTCCGTCCTTCCTTCCTTCCTTCCTTCCTTCCTTCCTTCCTTCCTTCCTTCCTTCCTTCCTTCCTTCCTTCCTTCCTTCCTTCCTTCCTTCCTTCCTTCCTTCCTTCCTTCCTTCCTTCCTTCCTTCCTTCCTTCCTTCCTTCCTTCCTTCCTTCCTTCCTGCCAAATGATTGAAAATCATACTTGCATCTTTATAGTGCATCTTTGTTAAAAAGCATTATGTAGATGCAACATTTCTGCTGGACACATGGCTTACACTGCAACTTAATATGCATATTGTAACACAAAGTGTCTCTCAAAAAATTGGTTGCCAAATCATTGCTTGCACTTTTTGTTGGCTTAAAGGAGAACAAACAAACAAAACATTTTCTCCTTATGATGGAGCTGCAATGCAGTGGTCGTCCAGCAGAGTAGCCCTGCCTGAAGCCAAGTAAACCTAACATCTAACCCTAGGCCTGAAATTTACCATATTCACACGGCAGCCATTTTGCTCTTTATTTCATGCCAAAATGGCTTTTGTGTGAATACGGTCAACGGTTGATATTCCATACATTGCATGCATTCTATATAACAGCCATAGAACACACTATGAGATCTCTGCCATTGTAATAATTCATTGCTGCTACTTAATTGGGATCAGCCACTCTTGTCATATACTCTCAAATTCCCTTGGAAGTTTTGCCTGACAACATATTATCTACATTTCCACAAGATTCACACAACGGAACACATTCCATGAATGTGACGGGGATAGCAATCACAGCAGCACCAAACACAGCAAAATGTATGTTAAGGTTCCCAAGTGGAGTCAACTCAAATATGTTCAGTTACTGTGACTTACAGGTCTCAGTTAAGGCAATTCAAATATGTTCAGTTACTGTGACTTAAGGTTCTCAAGTGGAGGCAACTCAAATATATTCAGTTACTGTGACTTACAGTTCTCAGTTAAGGCAATTCAAATATGTTCAGTTACTGTGACTTAAGGTTCTCAAGTGGAGGCAACTCAAATATATTCAGTTACTGTGACTTACAGTTCTCAGTTAAGGCAATTAAAATATGTTCAGTTACTGTGACTTAAGGTTCTCAAGTGGAGGCAACTCAAATATATTCAGTTACTGTGACTTACAGTTCTCAGTTAAGGCAATTCAAATATGTTCAGTTACTGTGACTTAAGGTTCTCAAGTGGAGGCAACTCAAATATATTCAGTTAGTGTGACTTAAGGTTCAAGCTTAAATCTATGTGATTAAGTTAACAGAACTCAAAGAAATTGAGTCATTCTTATGCCTCATTTCTTTTAAGTTAATCAACTCAAATATTTGAAGTTACTATAACTTAAGGTTCAGTTTTACAATCCATGTGAATAAGTTAACAGAAAAATAACTACACAAGCACATTATATCAACTTCAAACTCGTATTTATTTCTATTCAGAGTATACATCTATTTAAGTTACAAAAACATTGTGTTGCCCTCTCCAACATTATGGCAAAAAATTGAAGAAAATATATAGAGAAAATATATATAGAAAATAAATACATGCATGTATTGTATGTAATGTAATGTAATGTAATGTATATTACACATTTAATCCCACTGGTCACAATAGTGTAATAATGTTTGTTATAAGGCTCTGAAAATGTTACTGAATGATGCATCAATGCATTTCCAGCAAATATTGAAATAATAAAGGGTCTCAATATGTGCAGTGCACATGACCAGAGCTGTTTACATCCTGGCTGAATTACTCAAATTTGTATAGTGTGGTCATATAATGAGCAAACATGTTGACGGCAACTATTGTGACCGTTGGGATAACACAGTGTATCTATGTACAGTACAGAATAAAATTTATAGATTATCTGAAAATTGTCAATCCGCTTGGCACATGTAAAATTCACAAACTTTGTGCTGTATATTGGGTCCTGCCAATGTGGAACCAAAATACCAATCCACATTACACGCTATACAGCTGGCAATACTGTTAATAGTGACATACCTACATATAGGTATGGAAATGCAGCTGTACTTGCTCCATGATGTTCTATATCATGGAACAAGATGGTGTTTTCATTGAAAGAGTTGGTCAGAATGTCAGAGGCACCATCGGTCATTTAGAGCAGGCTATGTTTGCAGAATGATAACTATAGAACACTACAGTACTCTGTACTGAGAACACAGTACTCGGTACTGAGAACACTATACAGTACACTCTACCACTGCCTACAAGCAATGGAAGCAGTCAGAGCAGAGTGGCATTTATGCCCATTGCCTCCTATTGTTCCTCGAGAAACAAACGTTTTGGGACTTGGATGTTGCCTTTGAGATTCTGATCAACTTTTTCAACTCTAAAACTTACTTGGATGAAATTACAATAATGCTATAGACGGTTAAGAAAATTCGAACTGTAACCTAGGCGACAGTTTACTAGCTTCTAGACCTAGTAAAATCTTCTGAATCAATTCAAAAGTGTTGATAAGTCCTTTGGGGTATACACGCTGAGGTGTCATAGATTAGTCCAAACATTACCATTGAATAAAATGTATATAGATTATCTGAAAATTGTCAATCCGCTTGGCACATGTAAAATTCACAAACTTTGTGCTGTATATAGGGTCCTGCCAATGTGGAACTAATCAACATTACACGCTATACAGCTGGCAATACTGTTAATAGTGACATACCTACATATAGGTATGGAAATGCAGCTGTACTTGCTCCATGATGTTCTATATCATGGAAGAAGATGGTGTTTTCATTGAAAGAGTTGGTCAGAATGTCAGAGGCACCATCGGTCATTTAGAGCAGGCTATGTTTGCAGAATGATAACTATAGAACACTACAGTACTCTGTACTGAGAACACAGTACTGAGAACACTATACAGTACACTCTACCACTGCCTACAAGCAATGGAAGCAGTCAGAGCAGAGTGGCATTTATGCCCATTGCCTCCTATTGTTCCTCGAGAAACAAACGTTTTGGGACTTGGATGTTGCCTTTGAGATTCTGATAAACTCTTTCAACTATAAAACTTACTTGGATGAAATTACAATAATGCTATAGACGGTTAAGAAAATTCTAACTGTAAAACTCTCAAATGTAAACATATTACATAAAAAAAAAGAACAAGGTACATTGAGTAGTTTGGACATATTGGCTGAACATCTGCAAAGTAGTACAGCAACTTTTGAAGGTATTATTTTGACATGACAAGACATTTCAGTTGAGTTTCTATAGACACACTTTTTCCTTGTCATGTCAAAATAATACCTTCAAAAGTTTAATGCATCATCAAGTCATTCTTGAGAGTCTGCAACCTGGGAGACAGTTTACCAGCTTCTAGACCTAGTAAAATCTTCTGAATGAATTCAAAAGTGTTGGTAAGTCCCTTGGGGTAGCTGAGGTGTAGTGCATAGATTAGTCAAAACATTACCAGGAAGGAATCACCAAATCTGGGGAGGCTGATCATGATGTGACTTTCAACGACAACAGAGATTGTCACAGACTGGTAGTGAACTGGACTTGTGTCATGGTCACTGATGACAGTAAGGAGGGCCACTGCAACACCCTGAAGCTCTGGCTCATCAGTCGTGTCCTGAAGGAATGAAAGACATAATAATCACAAATAAACCCATGGTTTCTACAAAGTGCAGCACAAAGCTAAGTATATGGAGTTGTGTTTGTAAGTTGTTCATATTTTAGTTAGAAAATTTTTTTTGATGAGAAGGTTATTTTTATTTAACCAGGTTAGTCCCGTCGAGATCAAATATCTCTTTCACAAGGGAGACAGACTGATACTAACACTGATACTAAGCTCAAGAACACAGATAATTTTTTTTTACTAAACTTCTGATCACTTTGAACAGAACCCCAAGCCAATTCATTTGTAACAAGGTGAAAGAAAACAGGCCATACTTCTCCAAATCAACTGTATGGATAGACTAAACAAGGGTAAGTCCTAAAACATGTTAGCATTTTGATGAACTGCACTTGTCTACTCCACCATCAGTGGCTACGTGTCAGCCACTGTAAAAGCTTCAGAGTCCCTATAGATAGGAGAATCTGTCTGAACGACAAAGAACTCGAACGAAACTCTCCCTTCCTCGGCCGTTATTGGCGCAACGGTTTAACCTCATTCCTATATGGGTAGATAGGTAGACGGCTATGAGCCCAGATGCAACGAGTAATTGTCTACTGAGTATCAAGTAAGCGTCATGATTACGTCACAGGAAAGATCCAATGACTTCAGTCACAAATCCGCCGTCAATGCAAAGGTAAACATACCTCTTTATATAGAAACGTTTTATATAAGAATAATCTATTGTGTATAACATTCAACTCACGATTCTACATGGGCTTCAGGTGGTGGTCTGCGTCTTCTCCGCGGTGGTGACAAAGTTCCCGCAACTGGCGAAGAATCTCTGAAATATTGGATTGACAGTGACACACAACAGAATATTATTTTACGCCTGAATTTCCCCAAAATTGCTAATTGGCTAATTGGACAGCACTTCTCCACCATCAGTGGCTACGTGTCAGATAGGTGCAGATAGGAGAATCTGTCTGAACGACAAAGAACTCGCAAAACTCTCCCTCCCTCGGCCGCTATTGGCGCGATGGTGTAGCGGTCATTCCTATATGGTAAGATAGGTAGACGACTATGAGCCCAGATGCAACGAGTAATTGTCTACTCAGAATCAACTAAGTGTTATGATTACGTCATTACAACCTGGGACTTGAATGGGACAGCAGGCAAGATCCAATATCTTCAGTCACAAATCCGCCTGTTGGAGCCAAAAAGCCTTTCTGTTTATTTCATTTTATTTGTACTCACGGTGCAGAGGTGTGGCATTTTCAGTCACCATGGCAACCACCACAGGGGTTGGTTACCCATTTATACTGATCAGTGGGTGACGAGCGGCAGGTGTGCAAGGGGATAGCCAAACAGTTTTTGACCGTGTTCGTGTTGATGTGCCGTATAGGTCGGTGTTCAGTGTAATTAGGAAAAGAGTTTTTTGTATTATATTATTTGGTTGATAATGGTCAATAAAAGGATTGGCATATCGAAAATGATACGAGCACTCTGGACATTGAATTCTTCAAGCACGCGTCTAACTCAAGCCAGCCCACTTGCCCCTCGCAGTAGGCTTATAGGTAAAGGAGTCTACATTAGTCAAAAACTAAGGCTCTTCGTTTGAAATGGACAATTGCCTTTGTTATTGATTGGAAGACGAGGATAATCGCGCTGGGCGCTCAAGATTCATTCAAACAGCTGATCAGCGAGACAGCGCGCTCTGCGCTCAAGATTCAACAGCTGATCAGCGGGACAGTGTTTTGATTTTTTGAGGCCGCTGAAAGACATTAGTGACAACTGCTTGGTTCACCGTTTCGCTTGGAATTGCGCGGAACGTGGACAATCTGGACCAAGCTGCCCAGCACCGTCGGGGAGCGTACGGACCAGGAGGAGATGTCCTGCGCGCAAGCAGCGGACGGCACCAGCTGAGCTGCCCCAGCACCATTTGGGCGAGCGGACGGATCGGGAGCTGTCCACGGTACCACTGTCAAGGAGCGGACGGCACCACCTGCCCCAGCACCATTTGGGCGAGGGGACGGATCGGGAGCTGTCCTGCGCGCAAGCAGTTTATTGAATAGCGCTCGGACAAGGAGCGCTGTTTGAAGACTTTTTGAAGTTCAAAGAATAAAGTCAAACGGCCCCGACAGCGCTGCGCAACGAACAGGTATGTAGCGCGCTACCGGTATATCTTATATGGCCATATAAAAAAAGAAATTGTGCACACAGGGTCAATTGAGAAAAATATAAAAAGGGAAAATTCCAATGCATTGGTGGTATATGGTTGTGCAACCCGTTCGTGTGTGTGTGTCAAGGTTTGGTTAGAACGTCATGTGATGATTAACTGTGGGTTTTGTTTATTGTGATTTAACCAAAGGTACTGTTTCATATTGAATCTGTTGGTCTTATATTGCTGATATGAATTCTGATAAAGGTGTTCAGAATCCAACAGAGACCAGCATTATGGTTGAACAGCCCGCCACGGCTGAAACTCATTGTAAAGAACCTTCATTGGTTGAAAAGTCACAGCCCACACCCACAGTGTCAGTGGCTAAAACACAGTCCGAGGTGGACACAGGTCAAATCACACACAATGTTGATACCGATCAGCAGGTCACAAAACGCAAGAGCAAATTAACACCAAAAGCCCTATTGGATAAAATTGACACATTACATAAATTACATAAATCTAAATTTAACAAGGCTTCTAACTTGCAAAAAACGATTTTGGGGTTAATGCAAAGGGGATGCAAACAGGAGGTGCAATGCGCATTTACGCAATATCTCCACATATGCAAGGAAGCAGCAGCAAACCAGGAGGCTCTGTTGCCAATAGTACCTCCTGAGGAAAGGGGAAAACATGACATTTGGTTCAAAGCCAAAATGATCAATGTCAATGACTTTATTGATCACATGAATGCATGGACAAAATGACCAAACCTGTGGAAAGTGTTCATGAGGATGAGGAGGACGTGCAAAATCTAATTAATCCAAATGACAGCATTTCTAATGTGGAAAGTGTTAATAAGGATGAGGAGGACGTGCAACATCTAATTAATCCAAATGACAGCATTTCTAATGTGGGAAGTAAAAAATCTGCTCACAAAGGTCACACAAGGTCTGATACCAGCAGGTCCAGCAGGTCCAGCAGATCTTCTACCTCAGCAGCTCGCTTACAGGCCGAGGCAGATAGAGCTTCACTTGTGATTCGCGCTGCAGCGTTAAAGGATAAACACGCTCTGGAAGAGCAGGAACAGATCCTGAAACACGCTCTGGAAGCCAAGGAACAGATCCTGAAAAAGGATAAACACGCTCTGGAAGAGCAGGTACAGATCCTGAAAAAGAAAAAGGAAACGATGGAGCTTGATGCACAACTGGCAGCTACCAACGCAAGAATAGCAGTATTACAATCCCCCAGTCACCAAGCTCTTTCACTCACACAGTCCGATGGAATGGACTCCTACTACAGGAAAGGAACAAGGTTAAAGGAACCCTCAGTCACTCTCAATCCTCATGCAAAAGAATATACATCACTACCACAGCAACCGTCTATGCAGCCACCAGAACCACAGCAACCATCTATGCAACCACCAGAACTGCAGCAACCATCTGCACAGCAATAATATGTGCAACAACCATCACTATGGAAACCACAAGCTATGCAACAGCAACAAGCACCCATTCAACAACCACCACCCTGGCAAATACAACAACCTATGCACTTGATGCAGCCAACACCCATTCAACAGCCCCCATTTTGGCAAAGACAACAATCTATGTTGTTACAGCCAACTCCCATTCAAACACAACCGCCATCTTTACAAAGACAACATGTGTCTTGGGATGGAGCACAGGACAATACAACTCGCATGGAAGCTCCTGTGCAGCTAACGACCCCAACTGTAATTTCACCCCAAAGCGATGAAACCTCAGTTGTATGCAACCTATTAAAAAGACAAAATGAGATAACAGCAATGCTAGTGGAGCAGCAAACCACTCACTTACTGCCACCAAGAGAGATTCCATATTTTGATGGGGATCCTCTGCAGTACAGAACCTTTGTCAGAGCCTTTGTTCATTGTGTGGAGAAGAACACGAGAAACAGAGGTGATTGTTTGTACTTCTTGGAGAAGTACACCAGGGGTCAGCCTAAAGAGCTTGTGCGTAGCTGTCAACACATGGCTCCAGACAGAGGCTATGATATGGCAAAGTACCTACTTGAACAACACTTTGGAGATGAATATAAAATCACAGCAGCTTACATGGAGAAGATGCTCAACTGGCCGCTAGTGAAGGCTGAAGACATAAAATCTCTTCAAGCCTATGCTCTTTGCCTTCGGGAGTGCTGTAATGCTATGGAGAATGTCCAGTACATGAGGGAACTCGATATGCCAGCGAACATGAAAGTATTGATTTCAAAGCTTCCATACAAGCTCAGAGAGAATTGGAGAGTCTCTGTATGTTCGATAATGGAAAAACACCATCGCAGACCACAATTCATGGATATTGTCACATTCATTGAGCGCCAGGTAAAGATTGTCTCAGACCCAGTCTTCGGAGACATTCAAAATACACCACCAAATACAGGAAGTAGACCTATGAACATGAACAGAATGAAATCACAAATTACACCCAAATTCAAAGGAGACAGTTTTGCAACCACAGTACCTACCATCGAAACCCCTGCAAAGCAAAGAAATGAATCTGCTCACAACACCAACACTTGTGTATGTTGCTCTAAAAATCACACTCTGGATCAATGTCCTCAGATGGAGGAGAAGACACACAGGGACAAGATTACTTTTATAAGGCAAAAAGGAATCTGTTTTGGCTGCCTTCGCATTGGACATCTTAGCAGGAATTGCGAGAAGCGCTTGACTTGCAAGGTGTGCAGCCAAAACCATCCCAGTGTTCTTCATATTAATCAGAAGGAGAGAGCAAGCAACACAAACCAGCCAAAGAAACCTTTGGTGAGTAACGCACAGATCTCTTTGCAAACATGTGGACAAACAGGGGCCGGAAGCAGCAATGGGACTCTGTCAATCTTGCCTGTACAGGTGAAGTCCAGCAAGGGAGACAAAATCATCACAACATATGCATTTTTAGATCCAGGCAGCACTGACACATTTTGTTCAGAATCCCTAATGAGAAGGCTGAACCTTACAGGAAGGAAAACACAAATCAGCTTACATACCATGGGTCCAAAGGCATCTGTGCCCAGCTACATACTGACCGACTTGGAGATCTCCAGCCTCACTGGGAAACAGTTCTATGACCTGCCCAAGGTCTACACCCAGAAGAGGATGCCCGTAACCACGAGTAACATCATTAGCCAAGAGGAGTTGGCTAAGTGGCCATACTTAGATGGGGTTGCCCTTCCTCGGATTCAAGCTGATGTGGAGTTATTGATAGGTACCAATGCCTCCAAATTGCTTGAACCTTGGGAAGTTGTGAATAGTCATGGCAATGGGCCATATGCCATTAAGACCCTATTGGGGTGGGTCGTTAATGGTCCCCTATCAGGCTACAGTGAGCAGCGGAGTGAGAATGTCAACCCCGCTGCTATTGTTAATAGGATCTCTATAACAAATCTGGAGGAGTTGCTGAACAATCGGTACAACCATGATTTTAATGAAAGGTCATCAGAAGACAAAGAGGAAATGTCGAGGGATGATATGAAGTTCATGGAAATCATGACTGATTCATGCAAACTGCAAGACGGACATTACACCTTGGAGCTTCCCTTTAAAAGGAAAGAAGTGTCTCTGCCAAACAATCAGTTTGTTGCTAGGCAACGCATCCTTGGACTGAAAAGGAAGTTTGGGAGAGATGAGAAGTTCCACCGAGAATACACCAACTTTCTCGACGACGTAATCAGTAAAGGATATGCTGAACGTGTTCCTGAACATCAAGTGGAACGGTGTGATGGAAAAGTATGGTACATTCCACACCATGGAGTGTACCATCCCAGGAAGGGCAATCTGCGTGTCGTATTTGACTGTGGAGCAGAGTATGGAGGAAAATCTCTCAATAAGGAGCTTCTACAAGGCCCTTACCTCACCAGCACCTTGTTAGGAGTCCTCACACGTTTCCGGCAAGAACCTGTAGCCTTAATGACTGATGTTAAAGCGATGTTCCATCAGGTCAATGTGGCACAGAAAGACAGAGATTTTCTTCGGTTCTTGTGGTGGCCTGACAGCGACGTATCCCAAGAACTGGTAGCATATAGGATGACTGTGCATCTCTTTGGGGCAGTGTCTTCTCCTAGCTGTGCTTGTCATGCCCTCCGAAAGACAGCAGAAGATAACCACAACAGTTTCCCTGCTGAGGTACTTGACACGGTCAACAGAAACTTCTACATGGATGACTGTCTTAAGAGCTTGCCATCAGAAGAGGAGGCTGTTAAAATGGTCAAGGATTTGACAGATGTTTGTCAAAAAGGAGGCTTCCATTTGACAAAATGGATTAGCAATAACCGTGGAGTGCTGCTATCCATTCCAGAGGAAGACCGATCCAAGAATTTGCTTGACTTGGATCTCGACAGAGACCAACTGCCAGTGGAGAGGGCCCTTGGACTTCATTGGTGTGTTGATACAGACACTTTTAAGTTCAAGTTGGCACTCAAAGAACAGCCTCATACTCAACGTGGGATTCTATCGATGGTCAGCTCAATCTATGATCCTTTAGGATTTCTTGCCCCACTCACACTTCCAGCCAAGCTCATACTGCAAGATATGTGTAGGAGGAACTATGGATGGGATGATCAAATTCACCCAATTCTCCAACAGCAGTGGACGAAGTGGTTGAGAGACCTGGAAAGAGTGATGGCATTCAAAATTGAAAGATGCCTCAAGCCGGCAGATTTTGGAGAAACCATTCGTGGTCAACTACATCACTTCTCTGATGCCAGCGAAAGTGGATATGGCACTGTGACCTATCTGAAGATATGGAACAACAGCAACAGGTGTCATGTCTCTTTCCTGTTAGGTAAAGCCAGAGTTTGCCCACTAAAGCAAGTCACCATTCCACGCTTGGAACTCACTGCAGCTGATCTTGCTGTTCGTGTGGACACCATGCTCAGAGCCGAAATTCAGCTTTGCCTTGAGAAATCTTGTTTCTGGACTGACAGTACTTCAGTTTTAAAGTACATCAGAAATGAAGACAAGAGATTTCACACCTTTGTGGCAAATAGGATTTCTACCATCCGAAGAACATCTGAAGTCACGCAGTGGAGGTACATTCATACCACTCAGAACCCTGCTGACAAAGCCTCAAGGGGAGTTACGGTGGATGAGTTGCTGACCAACAGAAGTTGGATTGAAGGCCCTGAGTTTCTTTGGAAACCAGAGGAAGAGTGGCCAGATAGTATCTTGGAGTACAACATTGCTGCTGATGACCCTGAGGTCAAAAAGGATCTCACCATCAACGCAGTAATTGTCGATGCACCAAGTGCCACACACCAACTGATCACCTACTTTTCTGACTGGAAAATGTTGAAAAGGTCAGTTGCTTGGATCCTGAAATTACGAAAGACTCTATTGGAGATGAGTCGTAAAAGAAACCAACTGAGTCATGAAGATGCAGACAAAGTGGAACAGGAAATGCAACAAAGTAGAGCTGCATTGGGAAACCAGAACTTAACACCAGATGATCTTTCTACAGCTGAGTCTGCCATCATTCGCTTCACTCAACAGCAAAGGTTCCCTGATGAACTTGCTGTGTTGACATCTGGAAAGGGTGAAGTAAAGAAAGACAGTCCCATCTATAAACTGGACCCCATTCTGGAGGATGGCTTGCTTAGAGTTGGAGGGAGGTTGAGTAGGGCAGCAATGTCTGAGGAATCTAAACATCCTGTTATCCTCTCGAAAGACCTCCATGTATCGACTCTCATACTAAAGCACATCCACGAACAGATGGGTCATGGTGGGAGAAACCATGTTCTCTCCAGATTGCGCCGAAAATATTGGATCACTAGTGCCAATGCAGCAACAAGAAAGGTCCTGTCTGACTGTGTCTTCTGCAAACGCCATAGAGGAAAGTTGGGTGAGCAGAAGATGTCAGACTTGCCTCTAGAGCGAATTGTTGCTGATCTTCCTCCATTTACCAATGTTGGAGTTGATTATTTCGGCCCGATTGAGGTCAAGAGGGGACGTTCCTTTGAAAAGCGCTATGGAGTCATTTTCACCTGTATGGCATGTAGAGCAGTCCATTTGGAAGTCGCTTATTCATTGGATACGGACTCCTGTATAAATGCTCTACGCAGGTTTGTTTGTAGAAGAGGACCCATCTCTCATTTAAGATCGGACAATGGAACCAATTTTGTTGGTGCTAAAAGAGAGTTGAGGGAAGCTCTCGCTGCTTTAAACCACAGCAAAATACAATCAGCTTTTCTGGAAGAAGGAATTCAGTGGAGCTTCAACCCACCAACAGCCTCTCATCATGGAGGTGCATGGGAGCGCATCATACGGATGATTCGACAAATACTAACATCAGTTCTACACCAGCAAACCTTGAATGACGAAGGATTTCATACAGTGCTGTGTGAAGTCGAAGCCATTCTTAATGATCGCCCCATAACTAAGCTGTCTGGAGATCCCAACGATCTGGAAGCTCTCACTCCCAATCACATTCTCACAATGAAAAGAATGCCAATCTTGCCACCTGGATTGTTTGAGAAGTCTGACTTCTACCTCAAAAGGAGATGGAGACAAGTCCAATACATCTCAGACCTTTTTTGGAAACGCTGGCTGAGAGAATACTTACCTTTGCTACAGGAGCGGCAGAGGTGGAGTAAGGAGAGACGAAGTCTTGTCCCTGGAGACATTGTATTGATCGCAGACGCTACAGCTCCATGTGGTTCCTGGTTACTTGGAAGAGTCCTGGAGACCTATCCCGACAGGAAAGGACTGGTGCGTTCTGCACGAGTGAAGACAAAAACGAGCACACTGGATAGACCAGTAACTAAACTTTGCTTGCTTCAAGAAGCTGCAATTTAAAGCTTCTAATTCAAATAATTGTTTTTTGAGTTCTTTTTTATGAATATATTGGCTCCATTACGTAAATATTATTTTGAATTGTTCCTGGCCTCCTGCCATTCTCAATTAGGGGCCGGTGTGTTGGAGCCAAAAAGCCTTTCTGTTTATTTCATTTTATTTGTACCCACGGTGCAGAGGTGTGGCATTTTCAGTCACCATGGCAACCACCACAGGGGTTGGTTACCCATTTATACTGATCAGTGGGTGACGAGCGGCAGGTGTGCAAGGGGATAGCCAAACAGTTTTTGACCGTGTTCGTGTTGATGTGCCGTATAGGTCGGCGTTCAGTGTAATTAGGAAAAGAGTTTTTTGTATTATATTATTTGGTTGATAATGGTCAATAAAAGGATTGGCATATCGAAAATGATACGAGCACTCTGGACATTGAATTCTTCAAGCACGCGTCTAACTCAAGCCAGCCCACTTGCCCCTCGCAGTAGGCTTATAGGTAAAGGAGTCTACACCGCCAATCAATGCAAAGGTAAACATACCTCTTTATTTATATAGAGACGTTTTATATAAGAATAACGTGTCAGATAGGTGCAGATAGGAGAATCTGTCTGAATGACAAAGAACTTGCGAAACTCTCCCTCCCTCGGCCGCTATTGGCACAACGGTGTAGTGGTCATTCCTATAATGGTAAGATAGGTAGACGACTATGAGCCCAGATGCAACAAGTAATTGTCTACTCAGAATCAACTAAGTGTCATGATTACGTCATTACAACCTGGGACTTGAATGGGACAGCAGGCAAGATCCAATGTCTTCAGTTACAAATCCGCCAATCAATGCAAAGGTAAACATACCTCTTTAGAGAAGTTTTATATAAGAATAAACACCAGTGAACTTGTGTATAAAATTCAACTCACGCTACAGGCAGTCCCGGCCTGCGTGCAACTGCTGGTCTCTGGTGGTAATTCGGGAATGGCTTCAAGTTCCTCTGGCAAAGAATCTCTGAAATATTGAATACGACAATCAATTTTTTATGCCAGTGAGAAAGGGAGATAGAGATAGAGGGAGAGAGAGAGACAGACATAGCACTGCTGTGTCTTCAAATGACAAAGGCTTTGGCAATGTAGATGTTGTGTGAAGTGGAGGGGGTCAGGGTGAGAGACGGAAAGACAGAGATGAAAACACAGAGAAAGGTGTGAAGTTTGAAGTGGGGTGGGGGGTGAGAGAGACAGACAATATTGAATTGAAAGATAATACTTACTGAGCTGATACAATGGCAGTGTGGTAGGGGCTGGAGTTATACATTGGCATTCCTAGAGAAAGAGCGACATAATTAACAAAATAAAGGAAATAAGCACCATCAAAGTAGTTATCAATGAGCACCATATACAGTAGCAAGTGTACCTAGCTCCATATACCTAGGGCATGTCTGGTGGTAAAAACAAAACATGATTTGAGAATGTGTTAGTTAACTCACCTTGATAGCCTTGGGGGTGGTGATGATTGCCAGCGAATTCTAAAAAGAAGACAATCAAAATATTCAAAAAACCTTGTATGCAATTTATCAAGACTGTGTATATTATATATGTTTAGAGTAGCAGGAGCTAGAAGTTCAAATATGTCTGTCAAGGCCATATGAGTGTTTTGGTTATTAATATTATTATTATTTTGGTTAGTATAGTGTCTGATTTATGTTTGAGCCATAGAGGGCTCACCGCCTCCATTATAGCCCCTCTTCTATAAATAGCCTAGCTAATTACCGTAATCCCATGCACCTGTGATGAGGATACATTATTCTACCTGTCTCACCATTTGGAACTGACAATGGAGCACTTGACAATTGTTCTGATTTAACCCTTCATTCACCATCATTTACCTTTGGACAACAATAAACCCTGTAAACCGTAAGAGGAGCAACTTTGGACATTCAATTCATTCAACATCACAACCTTGGGACTGAGTAAGATAATTAATTGCGGGTGCATCGTGGACGCTTGTCGATTCATTGGGGAGCAACAAGCGGACACTACAATGTCAGTCTTTCAAAGGCCCATTTTTTATATATAACAAAAGGCAGAATGAACATCACTGCCGCCCTGCTGGATTAAATGCTGAATTGCAGGTAGGCCTGAATAAGTATTTACTGTGCAAAATAACCAAAACCAGATAAACAATATCTGTTTTTTATGAAGCACATATCATGTTAATTAAGTATTCTGAGTCTGAGCAGACAGAAAACCATCTTGCCCTCAGCAAGGGATTCCTTTGTGCTGAAGACCCACAATGCAACACAACGACTTCAAGCAAAATGGCATCCAATGTAATAAAAAAAGTCAACCAACGAACTAGATTCTTGTACCGGATCTCCTCTCTGGTAAACAAGAATACCCTGAAGACTCTGGCAGGAGCACTCATTCAAGGGTACTACGACTATGCGTGCACCTCATGGTACCAAAGCACCTCAAAGGCGCTTAAAACAAGATTACAAACATCACAAAACAAACTGGTCAGACTACTACTTGACCTTACCCCCAGAACCCACCTCACCTCTGCCCACTTTGACAACCTAGGATGGCTTAGAGTAGACGACAGAGTACAGCAACTTGCAATGGGCCTGGTCTACAAGATACACTATACGACTAAGGTACCCATGTACATGTCAAAATACTTCCCAAAGGTCAGTGAATACCACAACCACTACACCAGAGGAAGCTCAACAAATCATGTTAAACCCAGATTCGGCTCAAACAAGGGACTAAACACGTTTCGCAATTATGCCACATCAATGTGGAACGCCCTACCCAAAGCTGTAAAGGAATGTGAATCCCTACCCACATTCAAAACCGCTCTTAAAGAGCACCTACGGGAGGCTGCAATTCGAAACTGGCCACCGTAAATGCCCGAAACCCCCACCACCTCCTAATAGACAGTCTCCTCCCCACCGCATGTATATATTCCCTCCCCGCCGTATGCATATTTCTCTCCCACCCACCCATCCACCCACCCCCTCCTGAAGTACAGTCCCCTCCCCATCATATGTATATACTCTGTCAGGATCTAGGGGTAACAGTACTGTATATTTGAATACCGTTTATGTCACAAATGTATCAGTACTAAATACCTATAGGTCCCTATGCCATAAATGTCATGTATGTTGTGTATGTCATAAATGTCTCTATGAATTGAAAATGGGGGACCCTGATGGAAACAAGACAAACGTCTTTCTCAGGTCTGCATCCCCTTAACAATTGTGTGTATTGAGCCGTACTGTATTGTACCCATTCTGCAATCTGTTAAATAAAGTTTTCATTCATTCATTCAAGCTGAAGACCCACAATGCAACACAACAACTTCAAGCTGAAGACCCACAATGCAACACAACAACTTCAAGCTGAAGACCCACAATGCAACACAACAACTTCAAGCTGAAGACCCACAATGCAACACAACAACTTCAAGCTAAAATGCCTCACATACAAAACGAAATAAAATATAGAGCCATGGCTGTGTCCCAAGTTTAACACAATTGAACTATAATAAAGTATTTGTTAACACTGGTTACAACAATGCTTATGCAACTATTACAAATGTACATTTTAATCACAAAACAAAATGGCGGACTAACGTTAGCTAGCATGCTAGCTACTGTAATAATATGCACTACTATTTGCTAAAACAAGCTACAAACTATTTGCCACGGCACAGAGATAACATTTAGTCAAACGATAACAGCCCGGTGATGGTATCTGAACGGGATCATACTATTCCCATAAGAACTCACTTACCAGTTAACTAGTATCTAGCATGCTAGCTAATAATGCTAACAATGCTAACAAGCTTCGTTCTGCACTGTACTGTACACCACGGTAATAATTCACAAAGTAGCATGTAGTCAAACGATGACAGCAAGATTATGGTATGTGAATGGCATAATACATTATATTGTCAAGGACTTACCTTACCAAGGAGTTTGGCTCACACTAGGACTATTTGTCAAGCCAGTGAAGACACTATCGTGCCATGTTTACTTTGAATACCTCAAGTCCTGTGAGATCTTCTAGGTCTCGTGAGTTGCTTAGGACTACCCTCTCGAAGGGGAGGGGGAGGAGGGGAGGGGGAATCTATACTAAATTGATTCAACAACAGTTTTTCAAATGTTGAAATGGTATCTGAAATTAAATATTGAATCAACATAGCTTTTTCAACCTCAACCAAAAATAACCAATCTGACCAAAATCCAACATTTAATTAATATCTTTTGCTATCTGGGAAACATGCAGGTTGCGTGTTTTCATGCACACATCATCACACTAATGTTACTGCATCAGACAGTAATGTTGAAACATAGAAATTAGTGGAAAATATTTTTTTTATATGATAAGATAAGATATTCCTTTATTGAATTCTACCACTGAACCACCAATACTCTGTATTTACTTAATTATTTTAAGTTGTACTTAAGGTATGCTTTTACATTATACTTACTTAATACGTGAATAGTTCCAAGGCAATCAAAAACTATGAGTTTAATTTAATAAAAACATAAGAACAAGTCACACAAACTCAACATGTGTAAGTTAGTAGAACTTTCATAGAATATTGAGTATATCCTACTCAAACTAATTGATTATTTTGAACATGCGATTTACAGTCTGTATCTACTTAATTATCTTAAGTTGTACTTAAGTTATGCTTTTACATTATACTACTTAATAAGTGAATAGTTCCAAGTCAATCAAAAACTGAGTTTTATTTACTCAAAACATAAGAACACGTCACACGAACTCAAGACATTCAAGTTAGTAGAACTTTCATAGAATATTGAGTATACCCTACTCAAACTAATTGATTATTTTGAACATGCAGGTTTACAGTGTGCTGTTGTTGTTGTTGATGATGATGATGTTGATGATGATGATGATGATGATGATGTTGTTGTTTTGGTTGTTGTTGACCTTGCTGTTGTTTATCAGACTATGGTGGAGTTTAATCGTGTGGAGCTGTTGACACATCCACTGTGCAAGAAATATCTAGAGAGGAAATGGTGAGGCAATTTACTGGTAATAAAAGCAATGTTTGATACAATATTTAAAATTCTCATGAGCTGTACTGCTAATGCCATCTGTTTGGTCTTGTGGAAGATATTCTTCAGCTTGTCTTGACGAGAGCCCCGGTTGATCTTCTTCTACAACAACATGTGTAGGAGTGATTGAAGAGAATTATGCTTTGATTCATTAAATGTAGTGGACTAAAAGTATATACTTTTTTATTTTTAATGTAATGATGTAAAAGTGAAAGTTATAATAAATATAAGTAAAGTATAGATACTCCCAAATACTATAATTTACACCACTCACAATCAGCCATGAAATTGTTGAATGCATGTACTGTAAACGAATAAAATAAAAGAAGGATCCAAAGATGCTAAAAACTGCATGGGGAAGGTACAAAACAGATAAAAAAAATTATTTTTAATTTTTATCAAAAAAGGCTGAATGTGTCTTGAGCTTGAGAGTAGAGAGTAGAAAATACAGTTAAGTAGAAATTAGTAACGTAAAGTATGGTACAGTAGAGTATAAATGAAATGAGTAGCATAGAATACAAATGAATAGCATAGAGTCCAGTAGATATCTGATAAAACATTATTTTTGTTTTGTTTGTTTCACTACCAGGGAATCCTATGGAGTAGTGGCTCACTTGCTGAACCTGGCCATCTACTCCCTGGGCATCCTGCCTCTAACCCATCTCATCGTCACACTGAGGCCTGAGATCATCAGTAACAGCACCACCAACAGCTCCACATCTCAGAGGGTCACCAAGCCATTCCATCAGGTATCACATTACTGCTTCTCATATCATCCATTCTTTGTGCAGGCATTCTCGTAATAAATTGACTATTTCTATGTTGTTGTTGTTGTTGTTGTTGTTGTTGTTGTTGTTGTTGTTGTTGTTGTTGTTGTTGTTGTTGTTTTAAACGTCCAATATTGAAAATTTACCCAAAACATATGATGTGTGAAAATGTAAAATGTGTGAAAAAAAAACTTTTATGTCAAATGGTTGAAATTTTGCTCAATATTATGCATTCAACCAGCTGGGTCCGTGTACGTTTTGATAGTTCGTTTTTCGTTTCAAAAGGAAAAACTAAAAAACAAAAAAAAACTGAAATACGAGGTGTTTCCTATTTCCGTTTGAAACCAAAATCGAAAAAACGGGGAAAAACTGAAATACGGACCTGTTTTTCGTATTTTGGTATCAGAATCAAATGAAAAAAATTAGTCAATAATGGGCCGTGTACGTTTTGATAGTTCGTTTTTCGTTTTTGATGTGAAGAATGGAGAACGGAACCACGTGACAAGTACATTTTTCAATGTAAAAGCCATGCACGATCTAACGTTAACGAATATGTATAACGTTATGAATAAATACATAAATACATGCATACAGATCTATACCAGGGTAACGTTATGATACATACATTTTTTGTTTTGTGCATTTCATTTAGACATGATATTTTATGTGAAGTAATAGCCTAATAATATGGAAATAACCTGTGTGGTCTGTCCCAAGCAGTGTTGTCTAAACGCACGTTATACAGATATCCTAGTTCAGTGCAGTGGTCGGCAATAGGCGGCTCGCAGACCGAAATAGGTCCGCCAGCAATAATATCTGCCGATCAGATTATTTTGAGAATATGATTTGTGATGAAGACTCGCTTTATTGTATCGGAATCGGGAGACTTAGGTAAAGTTAGAAAGATATTCACAGATTCGAATTTCCGCGTCAATAATTCTTAAGCGAAATGTTTTTAAAACACAAAAGACACCTCTTTCCTATCGTAGTAAGGTAGACAATGAGCTACAACCTTACTTTCACCTAAACGAGGCGAGCCGGCCTCGGAGCTGTACATTTAATAATAATAATAATAATTGATCTATATGTGCAGTCGGCCTTGACGAGGCAAGTGCGCAGCCAGGGATCGTCTAAAAAGTGCAACACCGAAAAGAGGCACTGCAAAAAGATTCAATAACTTCACGTCATACAGTGTATAGTGTCACCAAAATCACTGCACACATCATCAATGGTATCCTATTGGTTATACTACAACACTTAGATTTGAAAAAAATGCTTTTTCATAATTCTGGGGATTTTGTATTGGAAAAAAACATTAAATATCTTCACTCTTATAGAGTGTAGTGTCACCAAACTCACTGCACACACATCAATGTTATCCTACTGGTTATCCTCGTAGAAGGGGTGGGGGAGGGATTCTCCAGGATAGTGTAGTGGATAGTGTAGTGATATGCAGTAGGTACCATATAGTGCATGTCTCGATAACACAGATAGCAGCCAGCTTCCTTCTCATCCCCCTCTCTGTCATCACCTCTAGTCTGACCAGCTCGACTCCCACCACAGAGCTCAGCTTGTTCAGTTTGTTGAACGAATGAATGAATGAAAACTTTATTTAACAGATTGCAGAATGGGTACAATACAGTACGGCTCAATACACACAATTGTTAAGGGGATGCAGACCAGAGAAAGACGTTTGTCTTGTTTACATCATGTGTCCCTTGAGTTGATGTAGCGCCCCCAGCATAGAAGAGGACGCTGGCCACTACAGACTAGAATGACTGCAGCAGTCTATTGGACACATTGAAGGACCGGCCCACAGCAAAAAGACCAGTGTTGAATTAACTCCCAGAGTTGATTTCAACACTTTTTCAGGGTTTATATAGCTCCAATTAACACTTGTAAAATAGTTAAACATTTAACACTATGCCAGTTCCTTCTTTAACTCCAAAACAGAGTTAAAGTAACACTAAGGGGATTAGATAAATAACACTGCTCCAAGTTACATTTTTACTATTTGGGAGTGTTAATTGTACTCCCTAAAGCATAGGTGTCAAACTCACGGCCCGCGGGCCAAATCCGGCCCGCCACGTCATTTGATGTGGCCCCCCAAGAGCTCAAAAAAAAAAAAAAAAAAAAAAAAAAATTAATTAATATTGGGTTAAAAAATAGCAGTGTTAAAATAATTGTGGGTTAATGCGTTAATAAAGCTTTAACTTTGACAGCCTTAGTTATTACACATTCTTACACATACATGTATGTTGAACATCTGAGGTAACAAAGGAAAAAAGCCAAAAGCACTTACTCCTCAGACATTCTTTGACAATTTTACAGCCCAAAATACAAAAAAGATCCAGGCGGAATAGGTAACAAAGGGTTGAGGAAATATTGTCTGAACTGTCAGATGCAAACTGGCTGTGTGACATAACCGAGCATCTCGCTCAATTGAATAAGAAGCTGTAGGGACGCAAACAAGTCCCACCCAAAACTTGACCAATATAGTTGTGAACTGAGACAACCCTTATTTTGTTATTTTTGAGTACAGTTACAGTTGTGTGTTCATGCAGACACATAATAGCAATTTCATTACGAATTGAAAATGGGGGACCCTGATGTAAACAAGTCGAAAGTCTTTCTCTGGTCTGCATCCCCTTAACAATTGTGTGTATTGAGCTGTACTGTACTGTACCCATTCTGCAATCTGTTAATTAAAGTTAATTAAACTATCTTCCATTAGTTGGATGTATGGCCTCTGCAAGGTTGTGTGCAGCCATTTGTTTTTGTAACATCTGCTACATCTGTCCCACGTGTTCTTTGCAGCTCACAGTTGTTAGTTCTGCCCCTCTTGACTGTGACAAAAAGGTTTTGAACAAACTTAATGTCATAGCTTGTATTTGATGATATTCTTCTTTGTTATTTACTTGAATGGTTTGATCATTGATTGGTGGAGTAATATGGGGTTCTGATAAACTAAAATTATTTGTTAAAATAACATAAGCTAACATATATTTTTACATTTATGCAAATGAATATGCAATATGTATAACTTGAATAAGTAATAAATACAGAAACACCATGTTTAACAATATGTAAATGTGTAGCTACATTTATTTTACATTACATTAACATTTATACGGTCTTTGGCCCTTTGAGGGCAACCATAATGCTGATGTGGCCCTCTGTGAAAATGAGTTTGACACCCCTGCCCTAAAGTGTCAAGTTATCAACTCTGATTTTTTTTATGAATTTTATATACGTATATAAGAATGAATTCCATAAACAAAATCATTTTCAAAAATAACCATCTGTGTGCAAGCCAGTGCCGGTTCTAGACCCTTTTTAGGGGGGCTGAATGTAATATTAGCCCCCCTAAGATAAAAATTATTATTATTATTATTATTTTTTTTGTAATTACATTTTTTATTTTTTTTTATTCTTGTTTTATTATTATTATTATTATTATTATTATTACAGACATAGATTGCCGGTAGTAGCCTGTTGACCTCATTGGTCAACTATAAAAAAATAAAAAATAAATATTCAAAGATGTTGGTAATGTCATGTCAAGTCCCAGTCTGACATTCAACACAAGACGTGGAAGCAGATGTAGCTAGCAACCTACTGTAACTAGTTTAGTAATAGTGCATTTGCCAGTGCTGATGGGGAACAAGACAAGTATGTTGAAACGTTAGCTAGCACTATATAAAATTACTGACTATTCTGACAGGGAACGTTGTAAAATTGGTCATTAGTTCCATGGTGTTGGTGTGAGGTGCGTTGCTCATGGGACGGGGTTGCACACCGGGCAACCAAGCTTTTGTGAGCAGAAGCGCGTGCATGCAAGAAAGCGCTGCACTCGACTCGTCGCGTGTACCTGGCTACCTTGGGGGGCAGTGGGGCGGCGTGGCTCAGGGGTAGAGCGGGTCGTCCAATGATCGAAGGGTTGGTGGTTCGAATCCCGCTCAAGCCCATGTCCATCCCACTGCCGTTGTGTCCTTGGGCAAGACACTTAACCTACTTGCCTCGTATGAATGTGTATGCATGTGAATGAATGTTGGTGGTGGTCGGAGGGGCCGTAGGCGATGATTATTCGCCACGCTTCCGTGAGTCTGCCTCAGGGCAGCTCTGGCTGCAATTGTAGCTTACCACCACCGGTATGACTGTGTATGAACGAATAATGGACTCTGTAAGCGCTCTGGGGTCTCTGGGGTGTCACGAAGAGCGCTATATAAATCCAATCCATTATTATTATTATTACCTTGCATAAGCATAACAATTCATGGCAATCACATTCACAGGTTTGGTGTGAACGGTGCTCTGCCTGAGTCAGACCATCGTTCACACCAAACCTCATGAGGAATGCGCTGCACTCGACTGATGCGCCAACTCGCTAAGTACCCACCTGCCTACCTTGCATAACAATAGCTCAGGTCGTCAAGTGTGTTCAAATACGTTCTCAGATACATTCACACAAAACTTGTGAATGAAATGTGTTACATTCCATTCGTAGAGGAAATTAGGCATTGTCTTTAGTCTGTGCAAACTAATCATCTGGGAGGCGATACAGGGCCTTCATCTGGGAGGCGATACAGGGCCTTCAACTGGGAGGCGATACAGGGCCTTCATCTGGGAGGCGATACAGGGCCTTCAACTGGGAGGCGATACAGGGCCTTCATCTGGGAGGCGATACAGGGCCTTCATCTGGGAGGCGATACAGGGCCTTCAACTGGGAGGCGATACAGGGCCTTCAACTGGGAGGCGATACAGGGCCTTCATCTGGGAAGCGATACAGGGCCTTCATCTGGGAGGCGATACAGGGCCTTCATCTGGGAGGCGATACAGGGCCTTCATCTGGGAGGCGATACAGGGCCTTCAACTGGGAGGCGATACAGGGCCTTCAACTGGGAGGCGATACAGGGCCTTCATCTGGGAGGCGATACAGGGCCTTCAACTGGGAGGCGATACAGGGCCTTCATCTGGGAGGCGATACAGGGCCTTCAACTGGGAGGCGATACAGGGCCTTCATCTGGGAGGCGATACAGGGCCTTCATCTGGGAGGCGATACAGGGCCTTCAACTGGGAGGCGATACAGGGCCTTCAACTGGGAGGCGATACAGGGCCTTCATCTGGGAGGCGATACAGGGCCTTCATCTGGGAGGCGATACAGGGCCTTCAACTGGGAGGCGATACAGGGCCTTCAAAGCTCCACCTCCAGGCTGCAGAACAGCTTCTTGCAGAGAGCCATCACTGAACTGAACAATCACCCCCCCCCCCCCGCCCCCTATTGTTGCCACCACATCTACAACCCACCTCACTATAATTTATACTTGTATGTGCAATATGACAGATGTTGGGACATGTGCAATAATGCAATAATGGTTCATGTGCAATATTTTCCGCCGATGTGCAATCTTTTTTTTCTACTGTGATGATTTTGCAATGCTTTTTTTAACTGAATTTGGTGGTACTACAGTGTACAAGAGTGAACAATTTTATACTATTTTCCTCAATCAAAAAATTGATCTGTTAAGTGAGTTTGGTGACACTACACTCTGAGTGAAGATATTTAATTTGACATTTGACCCCCACGTCCGCTCCATCGTCAAAACATCCTACTTTCACCTCCGCAACATCGCAAAAATCCGTCACTGCCTCTCCCCCCCCGCTGCTGAATCCCTCATTCACGCCTTCATCTCCTCCCGCCTGGACTACTGCAACTCCCTCCTCACTGGTATCACCTCCCGCTCCCTCCATAAACTGCAAATGGTCCAAAATTCAGCCGCCCGCCTCCTCACTAACACCCGGTCCCGCGAACACATCACTCCTGTCCTCCACTCCCTCCACTGGCTCCCGATCAAACACCGCATTAACTTTAAAACACTACTCCTCACCTTCAAAGCCCTCCACAGCCTGGCCCCCCCCTACCTGACTGATCTCCTTCTCCCCTACCGCCCAACCCGTTCCCTCCGGTCCTCCTCCACTGCCTCCCTCACTGTCCCGACATCCAAGCTCAAAAACTTCGGAGATCGGGCCTTCTCTCGCACTGCACCCCGACTCTGGAACTCCCTCCCCCAGTCCATCAGAGACTCCCCTACACTCTCCACCTTCAAAGCTCGCCTCAAAACCCACCTGTTCTCCCTTGCCTTCAACCCCCCCCACCCCTAAACCCCCCCCTCCCCTCCAACCTGATCGATATGTCTCTAGTCTTTTTTTTTGTGCCATCAGGCTGTCTCCCCCGTTCCCCCCATGGTCTCATGTTCCTTTGTTTTTGTTTCTTTGTTGTTTTGTTTTGTTTCTTTGCTTTCGTCTCTTTGTTTGTACCCCTGCTCCCGACTACTGTCAGCGACTTCGGGTTATTGAGAAGCGCTATATAAATTAAATGAATTATTATTATTATTATTAATGTTTTTTTCCAATACAAAATCCCCAGAATTATGAAAAAGCATTTTTTTCAAATCTAAGTGTTGTAGTATAACCAATAGGATACCATTTGCTGATTTGCAGTGATTTTGGTGACACTATACACTGTATGACGTGAAGCTAAAAGCAATTGGTTTTGATAGTTTATCAGTGAGCTGGATACAATCCTACCTGGAGGGGAGGGAACAGATGGTGGAGGTAAACGGTACCCTATCCCCCCCCTCACAGTGAGCTGTGGTGTTCCACAAGGAAGCATACTAGGACCGCTACTATTCCTAATTTATGCAAATGACATGTCGTCAGCTTGTGACTGCAACTTGTTCCTGTTTGGGGACGACTCAGCCCTGCTGGTCTCTGACAAGAACAAGTTACAGGTTGAAAAAGCCCTCAGCTCGGAACTAGGCAAAATCTGCATATGGCTCGCCGACAACAAACTATCATTACACATGGGCAAAACAGAGTCCATTCTCTTCGGTTCAAATAACAAACTCAGCAAGACCGACGGCTTCTCGGTTACAGTGGGTGACAATATTATCACAAGGAAAGATGAAATTACCTACCTGGGTTCCATCCTAGAGGCTAATCTTTCCTGTGACAAAATGGCATCCAATGTAATAAAAAAAGTCAACCAACGAACGCGATTCTTGTACCGGATCTCCTCTCTGGTAAACAAGAATACCCTGAAGACTCTAGCAGGAGCACTCATTCAAGGGTACTACGACTATGCTTGCACCTCATGGTACCAAAGTACCTCAAAGGCACTAAAAAACAAATTACAAACATCTCAAAACAAGCTAGTCAGACTACTGCTTGACCTGACTCCTAGAACCCACCTCACCCCTGCCCACTTTGACAACCTAGGATGGCTTAGAGTAGATGACAGAGTACAGCAACTTGCAATGGGCCTGGTCTACAAGATACACTACGCGACCAAGGTACCCATGTACATGTCAAAATACTTCCCAAAGGCCAGTGAATACCACGATCACAACACCAGAGGGAGCTCCACAAATCATGTAAAACCCAGATTCGGCTCAAACAAGGGACTAAACACGTTTCGCAATTATGCCACATCAATGTGGAACGCCCTACCTAAAGCTGTAAAGGAATGTGAATCACTACCCACTTTCAAAAACACTCTCAAAAAACACCTACGCACTCATAACAGTCCTCCTTAAAAAAGACAAAGACCCCAACGAGTGCGGTAGTTATAGACCTTTAAGCCTCCTCGGAACAGATATCAAACTGTACTCTTAAGGTATTAGCCATCAGATTACAAAAGCATATGACGTCTTTAGTTCACCCGGACCAAACTGGCTTCATAGGAGGCCGCCTGATCACTGAGAACATAAGACGAATACTGCACGTACTTGATGCCGACAAGGAGGACACCATACCTAAGGCGATGCTGTCCCTGGATGCTATGAAGGCCTTTGACAGGCTGGAATGGTCGTATCTGTGGGCAGTGCTAGAAAGGATGGGGTTAGGAAAAGGATTCATCGATATGATTAAAGTATTATACAAAGACCCATCGGCCATGATTACAACAGGCACAATCATCTCCAAAATATTTCCGGTATCACGCTCTGCCAGACAGGGTTGTCCTCTTAGTCCCGGACTGTTCAATCTATCATTAGAGCCTTTAGCACAATATATAAGACAATCCCAATCCATAGAACCAATCGTAATCAAGGGCACACAACAAAAAATGTGTTTATATGCGGACAATGTAATATTGTTCATGCAAAACCCCAACACCACATTGCCTCATCTGCTCAAGTTGATTGAGGACTTTGGTGATTTATCGGGATTTAAGATAAATTGGCCGAAGTCGGCTTTCCTTCCACTTAACACCCCTGCAAAAAAAGATACAACCCTCCCAGGACAGATACCGATGGTAAAACATTTCAGATGCTTGGGAGTGGAAATATTCCCTACCATAAGACAAACGGTGAAGCACAACTACACAAAAATCCAAAACAAAATCAAAGACAACCTTGATAGATGGGCAAAACTTAAAAACACAGTACAAGCACGGATATCAATAGTTAAGATGGATGTACTACCTAAAATCAACTTCTTCTGTTCAATGCTACCGTTACCCCCTCCAGAGGGTTACTGGAAAAGATTACACTCCTCCACATACAAATTTATTTGGAATAACAAACCACCACGTATAAAAAGATCCACCGCACAGAGAAATAAAGCAGATGGTGGCATGGCATTTCCAGATTTTTTCCTATATTTTAAGGCGTACACATTAAGTCCATTGACAACATGGTTTGACTCCCAAGCATTAGCATCCTGGAGAAAAATAGAAGAAAACATAGTAGCCCCACATAGACTGAAGGACATAGCATACACTAAACTACCAATCAAGCACTGTGAACGAAAATTTGGCCCCATAATTACTCATGCGATCCGGATATGGCGTGAATCACAAAAAAAATAATCCTAACCCACAAAAATGGCACAATCATACTCCCTTATTCAATAACAATGCACTCTTAATTGGAAAACGACCTATAAGATTCCCTATATGGGAAGAGCAAGGCATACACTCATTAGGGGATGTTTTTAACAAACAGGGTTTTTGTAGTGATAAAGAAATACGCAAAAAAATGTATCTCACCAAGTCCACATGGCTTTTTCACAAACAGTTAGAGCTATGTTTGAAGTCTCACGGTGTTCCATTAGACAGACCAATTGAACACCACAGATACCACAAATTCTTCTACGCAAGAGAGACATCGAGAGGTTTTGTTTCAGAATTTTATCATCAATTACTAACGTCCTCGTATGAAACCCTCCAACTTGACTCTGTCTGGAGGAGGGATATACCAGACCTGGAAAATGACTTTGATTGGCAAGGAGCCTGGGCAAATGTCCGACTTACATCAAGGAACCCGGATCATCAACAAATCAATCTTAACTATATTCACAGGACATACTTGACTCCTATAAGACTGTGCCGAATGGGGCTTAAACAAGATTCCAAATGCACCCAATGTACAAATGGGGACGAAGGGACATTTATGCACATGTATTGGGACTGCTCACCAGTTAAGGCATTCTGGAAAGATGTGACCCAACAAATATCAAAACTCGTATCTTGGAATATACCTGTACACCCCTCGGTATTACTATTGAATGATGTTTTTGAGTTTGCAGTGAATCCACAGCTAAAGAGATTGGTTTTATCGGGTATCACAGTAGCCAAAAAGCTGATCGCATCACGCTGGTTTCAACCGGAAAAAATGTGCCGTAAAGTTTGGTTTCTTACATATCTCGATGTAATTTACCATGAAATATCTACAGCAAGAATTCTGGGTCTCAATGAATCCAAAATGTCAATGTGGTTAGAAGTGGTGGAGAGAATAAAAGCTAGCTTATAATGGTAGTGTCTGGTTAGGTGCGAGGGATAGTGGAGGTACTTCTCAAGGTGGGGTCCGGGAGGGGGGGGTTCGAGCTGAGCATATGTGTGTAGTTTTTTTTAGATAACAGGTATTAGGGGTATATCTTATATAAGACAACTAACTAAAATGTGAACTCATTGGATGTGCCCTGACAATTAATGCTTGTATATCTTATCGTGTGTTGTCATGTTTGTTTATATGTTTGTTTAAAAAATAATAAAAAAATAAAATACAAAAAAAACACTCTCAAAAAACACCTACGTGAGACTGCAATTTGAAACTGGCCCCTACAAATATCCTAACCTAGTTGTACAGTAAATGACCAAGTAAGGCTTTGTCAGTATTCCAATGTACAGTGTAAAATGTGTGTGTGTCCCCTACCCACCCCCCCCCCCCCCCCCCCCCCCCACCTCCAATGTACAGCCCTCACCCACCCAACCCCACCCCACCCACCCAACCTCCTCCAATGTACAGTTTCTACGCCAAATGTATATACACTCTTTTTCTGGACATTTTTGTATCACAAACAGTACTGTATTTGCAAATCTGATATGTCATAAATGTATAGATGTAGCAGTACTGTCTATCTGTATGTCATGTATGTCATATATGTTATGATGAATTGAAAATGGGGGACCCTGATGTAAACAAGACGAAAGTCTTTCTCTGGTCTGCATCCCCTTAAAAATTGTATGTATTGAGCTGTACTGTACTGTACCCATTCTGCAATATGTTAATAAACTTTTCAATCAATCAATCAATCAATCAATCTTTTTGCAGTGCCTCTTTTCGGTGTTGCACTTTTTAGACGGTCCCTGGCTGCGCACTTGCCTCGTCAAGGCCGACTGCACATATAGATCAATTTATTATTATTATTAAATGTACAGCTCCGAGGCCGGCTCGCCTCGTTTAGGTGAAAGTAAGGTTGTAGCTCATTGTCTACCTTACTACGATAGGAAAGAGGTGTCCTTTGTGTTTTAAAAACATTTCGCTTAAGAATTATTGACGCGGAAATTCGAATCTGTGAATATCTTTCTAACTTTACCTAAGTCTCCCGATTCCGATACAATAAAGCGAGTCTTCATCACAAATCATATTCTCAAAATAATCTGACCGGCAGATATTATTGCTGGCGGACCTATTTCGGCCTGCGAGCCGCCTATTACCGACCACTGCACTGAACTAGGATATCTGTATAACGTGCGTTTAGACAACACTGCTTGGGACAGACCACACAGTCTATTTCCATATTATTAGGCTATTACTTCACATACAATATCATGTCTAAATGAAATGCACAAAACAAAAAATGTATGTATATAACGTTACCCTGGTAATGGTATAGATCTGTATGCATGTGTATTTATTCATAACGTAACGTTATACATATTCGTTAACGTTAGATCGTGAATGGCTTTTACATTGAAAAATGTACTTGTCACGTGGTTCCGTTCTCCATTCTTCACATCAAAAACGAAAAACGAACTATCAAAAGTACACGGCCCATTGTTTACTCCTTTTTTCATTTGATTCTGACACCAAAATACGAAAAACAGCTCCGTATTTCGTTTTTTCGATTTTGGTTTCAAACGGAAATAGGAAAACACCTCGTATTTCAGTTATTTTTTCGTTTTTCCGTTTGAAACGAAAAACGAACTATCAAAACGTACACGGACCCAGCTGGTTGTACCTTCCTAAATTAACCTTTTCTAAATGAACCGCAACATTAATCACTCTTTTTCTTGCCTAACCTTAACCTGACCTTAAAGGTAGAATCTGTAATGCCGTTAAATAGTGATAGGCAAAATGTTCATTTTTTGTTTGTTTTGGTCAGATGTGGATGGAAGTTAAGTATAATTTTCTCCAGACCTCTCTGGGCAGAACCTGATGTGTGGCCAGCAATAGCAACCCCTCTGCTATACACACTCAACTCGAACCCAAACATCAAAACAAAAAAAATCATGTCAACAAAGTGCAGTACGAAGCAGGGCAGTTAGATGTTGCTGTTTGACAGCATTACAGATTCTAAAGTGAGGCCTCCTGAGTCCTGACACATTTGTGAGTCCCAATTAAAACATAAAAATGTGACCTATAAAAACTATAATATGTTGCAACAGTCCAGCGAGAGGTTATTTAAGCAATAGCTCACAACAGGCTGTGGTATATTGTGATTATATTACAGCTAAGGGGCGTTGTTCACCTGCCGTGAAGTGGAGCTATGCAAGCTACAAATGCAATGATTGAATCCTCTAGCCTGAAGTGAACTATTGCTTTTATCAAATGTCACCAAGTAGGCCTATGGCAATATGAATGTAATAGACACATTCCAATTATTCCAACTAAGACCAAGCACCCGTCAGGATGCTTAACACATGCATATTACGGTCATAGACCCTCTTTGTGATTGTAGCATTACTAGAGCTAGCCACTAGTATGCTAGTGAAACCAATTTGACTGTAGTTAGCAAAGCCAAGATATATAACATGCTAGTTGCTCAAATTACCACTCCATTTTGATGCCGTATTGTATCAAATGGAAGGTAAAATAATATCACTGTAGCATTATCAGGTCAGGACAAGAAGCATATGATTGAACCAAAGCTATCTACCTAGCCACAAGAATGCTAGTGGAATAAACCCATTAAACTGCAGTTAGCAATCTAACGTTAGCGGTTTTATGTTCCATTTGATACAACACAGCATCGGAACTAAGTAGTAACATTAGCAACTACAGTAGCATGCTATTGTTGGATTTTCGGGTCCTCAGCCAGTAATCACTTCGTCACCTGTGGTTCCGTGAAGTTTCTGCGTTGTGTTTATCTCTTACTCATCGTACTGACTGATAGCCTCTCTCCCCCCGATGATGCATTCGACTCAGAAGAATTAACGACACACTGGAAACATGATACCTTTCCTTGATGGTGATGTTTATTTCCATAAACATAGCCTCTGTACCAGATGGAAAACAGTTCTGAAAGGTCTTTGAAGGTCTATTGAATTCATTATCTCTACCGATCTCTCCTGCTATCTGTTCGAAGATGGTTGAGGCCTAGTGGTTAGCCAAAAGCCTTCCCTGTTAGCCGAAGCTAGCTACCTCCTGGCCTAGGAGGGTGGAGGAGCCTCTCCACCCACCCCCACCGCTCCAGCTCACTGGTGTCTCTCTGTCAACGTGTTTATGCGTCAGCGTCGTTTCCTAGTCTGACTCAACCCGGAAGAACCGCCAGCTATGAAGTGTATTTCCCTAGCAACGGCTGTGAGCCATAGCAATGACTCTGTCTCCTGTGACCTCTGACCCACTCTAATGTCCTTTCTCTATCTCTCCCCATAGCAACGGCTCTCTCTCTCTCTGACCAAATCTTCCCTACCAGCGGCCTGCTATCTCCTCTGTTGATGTTAACACCTCTGCCGACGACCTTGGCACCCACACACCCTGCTCTGTGGCTCTGTCCCCGTCTAACGTGGAAACACACACTGGCTTTTAAGATCTATAGATCTGCCAGAGTAGATGCTGTCATCTACAGATATTTACGTAGTACACATGTGTTAAAAGCATCCCAATGGGTGCTCTGTCTTTCTCTGACCGCAAGGCATTCTGGATGTGTGCTCCACACCAGGGCTTCTATCCTCTCCTGGTTGCTGTGAAACGTACACTAGCGTATTTATTTTTAGCCCTGCAGGCATGCTACACTTATAACAATATAGTATAGAGTCTGAGCTGTTCAGAGTGTATTCAGACCAAGCTGCCAATGACCCAACTTGAATTGGTTAGACTTGGTAACTAACACTAACATAACACAGCTTAGCCACCAAACAAATAGGAGACAGCTAACACTAGCAGCTGCTATTCATAAGGATAGCATCACATCTGTTATTATTCAAACCATTCATAAATCTGGTATTTTGTATTCTACACTGTTGTGTAGCATCTAACACTAGCTCTTTAGCCAGTTAGCTTGTTGCACTAGCTCCCTGACCAGAAGGCACTCTCGGAGTGAGAAACTGAGACGAAGCCACTACCCGTCAGTCTCTTGCTCTGCCATGATAATCTAAATAATCTAAATAACGCCAAAGCTCAGGTGTTCTGTAGAATTCTGCATGCCCACTGAGAATTGCAGGCACCTTGCAGGAGGACATAAAGGACTCTGTATTTCTGTAGTGATACGTATATATTTTGTACGTATCAGCCTTTTCGTTTTTTGCCTAGAACCTAACTATTTTATATAATATATTCACCTACAGAATAAGTGTAATATTAACGTATAATAATTAGGGCTGTCGGTTTATCGCGTTAATTAGATTAATGAATTACACAGCAAATTATTGCGTTATGAAAATTAACTCAAAATTAATTTAAAAAATATATAAAAATATTGTTTAAGCTTATTCATTCCATAAGAACGTAGAATACACATTTACAGATTTTTAATATGGTCCATTTGCATGTTCTTGGTATCTGATTCTAGGGACATCTATGGATCTCAGGGAATGTATTCCCAGTGTCAGAAATACTGTGTCTGTTACTAGGCTTGAGTAAATTGTAATGAACCAAATGAGAATATCAATACAAAATAATTTTTTTCTTTGACTGTGAATAACACCATGCTAAAATTGACCAGACCTGAAAAATCTAAGCAAATGAATAAATGGAAGATGATTAAACAGAAGGTTTTGTAGATACAGTACTGAATTCTGCCATCCGGACACATGCCATTTGAAATATGATTATAGAATATAGAATATCAGGCCTAAAATGGTTATGCGATTAAAATGCGATTAATTAGATTAATTAATTACAAATCCTGTAATTAATTAGATTTTTTTAATCACCTGACAGCACTAATAATAATGATACCTATTCATTGTATGTATTAATACACCAGTTTGGTTTGTAGGCTAGAGTCTAAAATAAGTTAATTAACATTATTATGTATTATGCATCTAAAAAGGATCATGTGTTATTTACATTTACATTTTGTTATGTCAAAAATGCAAGGCTGATACATACAAAATATACATATCACTACAGAAAGTTATTTGCGTCCTCAACACTCAATTATTGGCACTCATGCAGAATTTGGCATAACACCGACACCCACGTCAGATAGCTGATATCACAACTTGTTTTGGTGTTGGTGGCAGCATAGTCCATTACTATCAGGTATTTTTGTTTAGGTTTAGCAGGTGACTCTTTTTTCAGAGATAATGCACTGCTCAGTCCACTCCACCAGTTGGGACACCAGAGGTCTAGCAGTTGTTACCTCTAACCCTAACAAACTAGTTGCCTAGCTCTTTTCCAGACATGGTACTGAGTGATACTGAATTATACCACGGCTATGAACCAATCAGATTGCTTCATTTGAGCTAGGCTACCCATTTTATAAGTAAGGGATAATACATGACGAGGTGTGCCACGAGGCAAAGCCTCTGCAAAGTGAATTTTTTTTCGATAAGCGCATGAAGTATTAAACATTAAATGTCTATCATCTCTGTGATCGTATAGTGGAAATTACCCTTCATCTCTGCGTTAGTTGCATTTCAATTGAGTTTGGTTGCAGGAAGGAAGCACGGACGAGATGGTTTGAATAAAGCAGCTGTGTTTATTCCATTCCAATAAACACAAACTAGATGAATCAAACAAGTACTGGATTTTCTTTCTATAGCTAAAATCATCGTCTTCGGTTTGGCTGTCGGTCCATGTCTGATCGGCTGGTGCCGCTCAGAGCGTCTTCTCCGGTTTGGTTGTCTCGGCAACACGAGGCCCGTCCTTTGTTTGCTGCTGGTTAGCCCGGCAACCCTGGCCTCAGGATCCTCTCGCTCAGAGCGGAGCGCTCGTTTCGTCTTCTCTCTGGAGCTGCTGCGATCCTGTTTTCTCCCGAGCGTCTGTAGATAAAGACAATTCTCCACCCCTTTTCCCCGCGTCGTCCTGGTGACGATAGCTAGGGGCGTCACTGTTTTCTATTGGCTTAACGTGTTCTCGGCCATTTTGACTCTTTAAAGGGACATGATACTATTTACATCTATAGACTATTCTAAGCATTCTGTTCCCTTTTTATGGAAGTTTTACAGTTCTCGAGGCACTCTGTCCTTCAACAGAAATAGCATACGTGGCTTCTTGATTTAACAGATACAAGTACTTTGTGGTGGTTTCCTTATCCTTATCATTAAGAGATTTTATTCTTTATTTTTACTACAGTTTCTAACAGTCTTTCCTTCAGTTTTGTCCCCATGTAACTTATGTAATTGAACCTTATTTTTGATTGTTTATCATACTGGTTGTATTTCTATTCTCTTAAAGTAATCTTTCTTTGTTTTAGCTTTATTGAACACTCTAAGTATCTTGTTTAGTTTTAACATAAAGGTACTTGTGCTTTGCTTTCCTTAACTTACAAACTAGTAATTATGTCTTGTTCTCTGGTTAACTTGTTAGTTAGTCTGGTTAACTGCAATTAGTTTTTCTCCTTTATTGAAAGCTCAACCAAGGAGGTCCTGGTGACTAGCAGGCGACCAGCTGCTTGGCCCCTCAAGCTAGACCTGTGATCTAATCACCTATTCTAAACAATTGGTTTCCTGCCTGACCTTTTAGTTCCTGGCCTAAGTAAATAAAGCACAGTTGTAATACTTAACTTAGCTGGCCTTCAGGCCCCAGTTTATTGGTCTAAAGTTATTTACGGTGGGTTTTACTCAATCACTATCTCCATTTATGTGGGGGAGGATGCCTGGTGGTCTCCTCTAGAAGCTATGTGAAGACAGAGGATGGTGCAACTATTTTTAGGCGTTGTCCTTTCCCTCTGCCAGAGACAGCTAGAATATTTGATCCACATTCCTTACAACTTACTACTTACAACAGCATGGTCCCTTGTAGTATTGCACATTCCTTGGGAGATTACACATGTTTATTTTGACAATTCACGACATTCCACCCTTGGGGGTTTTATAACCCACATATAGCACTAGTATTTTCTAAATCAAACATGTCTTTAACCGTATATATACCATAACCTTTCTTAAAAAATTCAAGAAATCCACAAATCGCACTACAAAACCCATTTCCGTCTGTACAGTTACAAAATCATCATTCACTCTTTCCCCCCACCCACGTTAAACTCCTCCAGTCACACACATTTTATCAGTTATGTTTAACGACACCATTTCTATTGGAAGGTAATCAGTCAAGAATTTGCTTCCAAATTTATCAGCTTTTTTGTTTCGACTATTTTATCGTGTTTTCTTAGCTTAATGTGTCTGTTTTGTGTAATTGACTCTGCAAGAAAAGATTAATACATTACACCGAAAAGATTAACACTCTAAAAAACCGAGGGAGACTTAAACCAGAAAACATAAATAATTTTTTCTCCCTCGAAAGGACCACTGAGATCTCAATTATAATTAGCTTTCATCCTGCCAGTTATCCCTGTTCAAACCTCCTGAGGTTTTTACTGCTAAATTGTTTTGGTCACAGACATTCCTTTGGATTTTGTGCTAACCACAGTTCCTTCTTGGTTGTGAGCAGCCTTGGTACTGCTCCGGCCTCCACAGAAGGAAATCATTTTCCCTCTGTCCTGTTATTGCTTTTTGGATTTGTTATGTACAACAGACAATTGATTGGAAGATCACATTTTTCCGCTCAGATACTTTCTTCTACTGTTCTGCATTGACAATACACTTTTTCCAAATTAGTTTTCTATATATTCCACGGCTTCTTAGGTTATTTATTCAATTAAAATCACCTTTCTCTCATTCATTTTTGTGCTGTACTATATTACTAGATCAAATATCTCAAGTTCAACACAACACTACACCACCCTTGAGAGTGGAATATCCATTATTACACAATCATACCTTATTTCCAGACAGTTTCCTCGGTCCGGACAGCCAGCTCTTGACGAGACCAATTCACCAACAGACCCTATATGCATGGTAACAAACCACAGTCCCCTTAAACACACATCTCCCACACACTCCGCCAGCCCTCAACAAGCCGGTGCAGAGTCCCCCCATAAGCCAATTATCAATATACATGTCCGCACCCCACATGAAAACTATTTGGCCAATGGCGACCAAAACCTACAGAGCTTACCTATGTACAGAGAACCATGTTTTCCCAACACCACAAATTGCGACACAACCTCCCAGATGCTACATCTGGACTCTCAATGAGCGGAAAACAAAACCATGAACCAGCTCTCGTCCACCCTCCATGTTTCCAGCCCATCATATTAGACATTCCTACCAGTCCCGCTGTGTCACCACCAACCTGCTACCCCTGACCGGCGAGAGATCCCTCCCAGCCCGTCAGTTCCAAAAAAAAAAATAGAGAAAAGAAATGAAAACAAAGAAAAACGCAAAAAAACAAAAAAATTGAGTGTCATAGCAACACACCCATCAAACAGAATCTAACTACCATCTAGAGGCATAAATACCCCCGTAAACACTAAGAAAGAAAAAGAAAAGAAATCAAAAAGAAATAAAATACGTATTAAGTCTCCTTGACCACCCTTGGATCAAGTATGTATAATCACTACTAATCACTCCTGAAGTAGTCCTTTGTTATTACTCTGTCTAATATTAAAAAAAGCTCAATTCTTTCCTGTTTAAAACCAGTTTGTTAGTACGATTAGCTCATGCAATTGCCAGTTACCCCATCCCCTTACAACTCCAACCTACCCTTGTTAGTCTTCCAAGCCGTTTTAGTAACTTGCACACATAATCTAACCATCTAACCTATCTATATATCTTCTTTTCTATTTTTATTCTAATCAGTCGCATTTTTATTCTATTTTATTTATTTATTTTTTCCTGAGCGTTATAGCGTCTCCTGTGCATTTCCACCTCGTTCTATTCAGCCTGTGGCCTTTGCAGACACGACCTCTTTACACACTCCCTTTGAAAATGCCCCAACATCCCGCATACCAGCATGTCTGTCCTCTGATGGACTCTTTCTGAGCCCGCCACCCTTTGCCACATGATCGGGCCAGGTGTCCCAGTTCACCACAACTCCCACAGTATCCCACAGTTCCCGACAGGTCCACCCCTCTCCGGTCCTCTCCTGGCCGGTCCTGCTTTATGGAGGAGAGAGGCACATACCTGTTCTTTTCAGCCTCCGCCCCTCTGGCTTTTTGTTCATCACCATGCCCTCGCTGCTCAGCTCCCCGTTCAGGTAACGGAGCAAGTGACATCTCTTGTTCACTGAGTCCTTGTTCTGCATTACGGAACATAACTTCTAAAATTACATCACTCATGATCTCAGTCTGTTCCGCCAGTTCTCGTTCCAGCATTCCCCTCTCGTGTGTGACTTGGTCAACCGCCAGCTGCTTCTCCACCAGTTTTCTACAGACTGTCTCATGTCTTTCGGACGCTTCCGTGAATGCTCTCTGTCTTTCTGGAGAGAGGCACGTCATCCTCTCTTCCTCCACCCTGGCCCTCGCTGGCTGGCTCCTCGTCACCGGCCCACGCCCCTCATTCTGGCTCTGGTGTTGGGGGACGTCTGGACAAGGGGAACTCGTGGGCTGTGGACACTGTTCGTGTATATTCCCATACCTGCTGTCGGTCCCACGCAACCCCTGTCCAGCCTCTGTTCCAGCCGTACAGCCAGAGTCGACTTCCTGGGACTGCTGTAACAATGCCGCTCTCCTCCGTTGCTTTCTTTGTCCGTTCGTTAAATTGCAGTCACCTGCAATGGACACTCCAGCGTGGATCGGCTCTGGTTGGAGTAAAACAGTTGTCTCTGGTTCTCTCTCCTCAATGACCTCCTGTATTGGAATCAAAGTCATTATTTCAAGTCCCTCTGTCATACTGGTCACCTGAGGGAATTCCATCACCTCCAAATCAATCAGATCAATTTCAGGTATTAATCCTTTATCGGGAGTGTCTGCAAAGGTTGTCAGCATGCTGCCACTACCGGCATTATTTCTTTTCATCGCCCTTCGTTTTTTCTTTTTCTGTTTTTTGATTTGGTTACGCAGTCTATAACGACCTCCTTTTCTATATTTAAATACAAGGTTTTGTAAAGGCCTGAATATCTTTGGCCATTGCTTTTTCACTTTTATTGTGACATTTCCAGTCATTGAAATAGACAGATTGTCTACCTTTGCTATTGTTATTGCATCTAAACCTTTAGTTGCTCCTATCAATGTTTCACCAAGGTGAACCTGCTGTGTATCCGACATTCTCACCACTTTCAAACACTCCTGCAATTACCGTTTGGAAAAACAAGTTTCTCTGTGTCTCAAACTATTTTTACCAACTTGAGTTAAAAATCCGCTTTGACCCTTACAACCTCCTTCCAGTTAAGAGTACTCCCGTTCGGATGCACTCCTTCCCCTACTTGGATGCACCTTTCCCCAAATGAGTTTAGGAGGTGCAAAGCGTGGGACAACCGGTTTTTCAGAGCCGCCTTCAGATTCAGATTCAGATTCAGATTCCTTTATTGAGCCATTTGTGTAAAACACATTGGTAATTGTTGCAGCAATACAGTGTATGCATTCTTTCTTTTTTCACAGTAAACAAACACCAACACAGACAAGAAACGAAAACAGTGCAGTGGGGGATTAATCAATAAATAAAATACATATATATATATATATATATATATATATATATATATATATATATATATATATATATATAAAGTGAAGTGTGCAGAGATCCAGTACGGACTAGTGCAGTGCAGTCAATGTCATTGTGCCAGTGTCACTTGGGGGCAGAGGGGGGGGGGGGGGGGGTACCGAGGGGGGGGGGTTGGGGGGCTGAGGCATTGATCAGCCTGGCGGCTGAGGGGAAGAAGCTCAGTCTGTGTCGAGCTTTCACAGCCTTTGGGATCCTCAGCCTTCTCCCAGAGGGGAGCAGGGTGAAGAGGCTGTGACCGGGGTGGGATGGGTCGGCCATGATCTTTCTCGCCCTCTTCAGCGCCCTGGAGTCATGCAGGGACCTGAGGGAGGGCAGGGGACAGCCGATCACCCTCTCCGCGGAGCGAATCACCCGCTGCAGCTTGGCAAGATCTTTTGCCGCTGCAGCAGGGAACCAGGAGATGATGGAGTGGGTGAGGATGGACTCAATGATGGCCGTGTAGAATTGGGCCATCATGGTCCTCGGCAGTTTATATTTCTTCAACTGCCGGAGGAAGAACATCCTCCCCTGGGCCTTCTTGAGCAGGCCCGTGATGTTGAGCTCCCACTTCAAATCCCGGGAGATGGTCATGCCGAGGAATCGGCATGACTCCACGGAGGTCACCTGAGTGCCTCCCAGTATGATGGGAGGGGGCAGGGCTGCTTTCTTCCTGAAATCCACTACCATCTCCACTGTCTTTTGAGCCTTGCCTCCTACGCCGGCCCCCCTCTCCCCCAACAGGGATACAGGCCATCATAGTCCATCATCAAGTCAGGACCCCAAGCGGCTGACTGTCCGTAGTACCTGTCAGGCACTCAGTTTTGAAACCTACGGTCTGCTCCCCATCCCACTTAGCTATGGGTATGGAAACTTTGACCGTTTTCACCAGCCTAGCCTGTTCACAGCAGGTGCTGTGCCCCCTCCGGCGCACTGCCCCGCTACTAGGTGTGGACCGTCGTCCATGTACCACCCAGTGCCCACATTCACTTACATGCAACGTTTCCTGGGCCGACTAGACGGTAACACAGTAAAATGTTGGTCACCTTCTAGACACGGGGGCCATTCAGTATCTCCCCAGCTACTATAAAAGTAATTTAACGTGCCCACGGAATCTTCAGATTCCACTACCGCCTGTTGTGAGCTAGAGGTTCGGGGTGCCTACCCCCTCCCTAACTCACACTTTCAGATTTTTTTACCGGTGCAGACAGGGATTGATAAATTGCTTATCACTCATACTTATACCAAGGCTTTCAATAGCCGTTATTCCCCAGTTGGTATTGAAATCGTCAGAGCCCCATCTGTCCTGCCGAGCACCTGTGCAGAAAGAAAGAAAAAACACACACACTTAATCTCAGTGGCATTTCCCTTTTCATTCCATCAATATTTTTACGTATTGGAAATGTCGGGCATCTCTATACTAATATTTTTAGAGAGATTTGGCGTGGTTTATTTGAACATAACGACACAGCCTTAGCTTTGCTTTTGTCCGTTCATCCAATCGGAAAAACTGGATGTTCCAATCCCTTGTGTGTTCCTCTCACACGATTCTCTGAGGAATACAGATTTGCATCAACCTCTCCCGTCCGTTGGTAGGTTGATGGTCCTTTTTTAGACAATGAGAATTAGTTCCACACAGCCTATCAATTGTATAAATCTTTCTGGTAAATATGGTCATTCATCTGTTCAAATTTCTTTTTGCCTTGATGCATTTGTCATTCTGATCCCATAAAATACTTTAAATGACAACCTCAGCGTAATGACTATGTGTATATGTAATGTTAACCTCTCCTTCTTGCTTTCTCTGTTTGCTTCTCAAAACCTACTATGGAAATCACAAATTTTACTTCTCCCTACATTACAATCAACATTTACATCTTCACATTTCATCTCCTACTTCATACAACATTTACATAATTAATAAATACATCTCCCCTTCAACACCAAACAATCCTGCCTGGTGGTCTCCTCTAGAAGCTATGTGAAGACAGAGGATGGTGCAACTATTTTTAGGCGTTGTCCTTCCCCTCTGCCAGAGACAGCTAGAATATTTGATCCACATTCCTTACAACGTACCACTTACAACAGCATGGTCCCTTGTAGTATTGCACATTCCTTGGGAGATTACACATGTTTATTTTGACAATTCACGACATTCACACCTCAGAATGTATTATCCTGCTTAGAAGATGGCCAGTTGCCAACGACAAAAATATGTGCCATTTACTCCTCTTTTCTATATTAAAATATAAAGAAATATGTTATTTATGCTTTTCTCACTGCTGACTTTCATTATAGTCCCTCTGTGCCACTTTATCACCTGCATGACAACTTTTCACTTGACTGGTTGTAGCCACCAAACAAACAAACTTAGGAGAGAGCTAACGCTAGCAGCTGCTATTCATAAGGATAGCATCCTTGCATCACATCTATTATTATTCCAGTTTTATTCCAGTTTAGTTGAAAAAGCAAACTGTATGCTAGCCAGCTTTTCCTTCAATAACTTTGCCTACGGTTGACAAAACCGGTGAATATGATCTGACAGTATGTTTGACAAAGCGCTAGCTGGACCAGCTGGTCACCAGGGTACAAGTGCATTCATTTTTAACTGCAATGAGGCTCCAATCGTGCAGTATATCTGAAATTAATCAACAGTTCTCCAGCCAATCAAAATTGAGTATTCACAATGCAATACATCTTGTACAATTGCTCAATTGTAGGTGAACGATTGCTAACAATTGAAAAATCCTCTCCTCACAGAAATCTTACCTGGTCACTTCCTGCATGCTCATAGTACTGGCTATGAATCTATATGCTGTGGGCAAGGAGGTGCTCCAGATTATCCAGAAGGTACAGCACATAATTCATTCATACACAAAGTATTAACCATTGATGCAAATATAAACTTTTCATCAATGATAATATGATGGGGTGCAAATGACAATATATATATTTTATTTTTTACATAAACTATGTCTCTTACAGTTTGACTGAATAATTAGTCAACAGTGACTGTCCACTGGATTTGAATGGAAATCCATGGTAGTGGTTGGCAGTCTGAAAATAATCTGAGGCACTCTGATTATGAGTTTATAAAACTCTTTTATTCAATCATGGATAAACCAACTCTCAGAGAGTCTTCATCAGGGTATAAGGTACAATGTAGACAGGTGTCCAATTGAAAACTCTGCTCCTTAAAGAAACCACATACAAGATTGATTGATTGATTGATTGATTGATTGATTGATTGATTGATTGATTGATTGAAAACTTTATTAACAGATTGCAGAATGGGTACAATACAGTACGGCTCAATACAAACAATTGTTAAGGGGATGCAGACCAGAAGAATACTTTCGTCTTGTTTACATCAGGGTCCCCCATTTTCAATTCATCATGACATTTATGACATACATGACATACAGATATACAGTACTGTTTCATCCAGACATTTATTATGACATACCAGATATACAAATATGCAGTACTGTTTAAGAGAAAGAGATCATAATAAATATATATACATTAGAGGGGGAAGAAACTGTACATTGGGGTGGGTGGGGGGCAGGGCTGGACTGGGACCAAAAATCGACCCTGGCATTTTTGGCCCAGACCGGCCCACCATAATCGGTCGGACACCACCCACCAGTACACCATCCTTGCGGTCCCCTTAAATATGCGTACCTACTGTACTATTCCCCCAAACCACTACAAAGCTGGGTAGTAAGTGCCATGGACAAGTGTACCAGTGCAAGTGGACCAGTGTACTCACTCGCTCTTGGCTGAATCTTGTTTTGGATGGTGATGTAAAAACATCTGCATCATAGCAGGCTCAGGATGGGCAAAGTAGTCTATAGCCTGTTCATCCCTGTCTCTCTCCTCCACAACCTGGCTTGACTAGGCATAAGGAGAGAGAGATGATTACAATTAACTGGTACATTCAGGTCCAGAATTGTTGGAATTCCCTGACAAAGATGTGCAAAAAGCTGTACAATTTAAACAATACCATACTGGTAATGAGCAAATAGTTGTTTATTCAATTAATGCATGGAGCTGTTCTATATTATTTCATTTGATACTAACTACTCAGTTCATACAGATTTCAAGTATTCAAATATCAATGATGAATATTGCATAAGGTTTACACAGTTAATATATCACCTTTTTGTTTTATATTCATGTTCAGAGAGGAGTAATAGTTAGCTAGTTAAAGCTTTGTATGTGATTTATATGGCAATTAAATCAATGGTGTGCTTGTTTGTTTGGGGAGTTTGACCTACAGTTAATGTGCCTACCACATGAAGGTGCATGCTCAATGGACAGCACAAAAACAATTTGTGTAGGTGGAGACTAGAGCTACAACACATAGTAAAAAGTTATAAGAGTAAGTAATCCATACCATATATATCCTAATAGTTACCTTATTACCATACTTGGCTGAAAATAAACTTTGCTGCCTGTTGTGAATGTGTTTTTCCCTGTAGGCTAATACATAAGGCATACATTTTTGCAGTTGAGCAAAACATTTGCAGTTGAGTAGGCTATGTGCTGTGCTTTTATTTTTGTATGTCTTCCATCGAGGACCACCTTGGAAATAAGTGTTTTAATTAATGCTTTTAGGTGATATCCTCAGGAATACAAATGGCCAAGATAATTCGTTTTTATGATGTGTTTTAAATTTCCAAATAAAAATCTAATCAAATAAAAAAAGCAGTTTTTGCAGTTGAGCTACAGGTGTTGTATATTATACAGCCTTTTCATGGATCTTTATCAAGGGAACCCTTATCCTAGTAGTTGGGTCATCTGTGGCACTTCCGTGACCATGGAGAGCGAAGGTCCGTTTCTCAATGGATTTGTCATCTAGGAGGGTTAATAAACAAATGTAGCCGGGGTGTATTTAAAAAATAATAAAAAAGGCAGGGACAATTTGTGAGAGACCAAAATCCAAAATGGCTGCCGTGGAAATGAACGTTTTAATGGTTTGACCTACAATGATGCACAATACATGGTACCAGCCCCCTCTCAGTCATGTACCAGCCAGCCCCCTCTCAGTCATGTACCAGCCAGCCCCCTCTCAGTCACGTGTACCAGTCCCCTCTCAGTCCTGTATACCAGCCCCCTCTCAGTTATGTACCAGCCCCCTCTCAGTTCTGTATACCAGCCCCCTCTCAGTCATCTACCAGCCCCCTCTCAGTCATCTACCAGCCCCCTCTCAGTCATCTACCAGCCCCTTCTCAGTCATCTACCAGCCAGACCCCTCTCAGTCCTGTATACCAGCCCCCTCTCAGTCCTGTATACCAGCCCCCTCTCAGTCATGTACCAGCCCCCTCTCAGTCATCTACCAGCCCCCTCTCAGTCATGTACCAGCCAGCCCCCTCGCAGGCATGTACCAGCCAGCCCCCTCTCAGTCATGTACAGTGATGCCACAGATTACTTGTAAAAGTAATCTGATTACTGATTACTGATTACTCCTTTAAAAAGTAATCTAGTTACTTTACTGATTACTTGATTATCAGAGTGACTTAGTTACTTTGAAAGTAACTAGGTTACGAAGTTGTCGTCGTCCCCCCTGCTGCTGCCACAACATAAGAATGACAAAAAAGAATTTAGTAAAATGTACACAGTTTGAGTAAAATGTACTAATAGGGCAGGTAGGCCTATCTATAGATCTATAGATTTCACAAAAGATAAATGGTCAATAACACCACATGTAGGTTGATATGTGTACCCTACCTGTGAGGCATACCTGCCCTATTCAGATATGGTTCTAATGTTCCTAGTGAAACAGGGAAGAGGGGTGAGTAAACCAGTGATTATATCTCAGTAACAGAATCTTCTCAAACCTCTTGTCAGAAAGTCTGTTCCTTCTAGGCGTGAGCACCAACCCTCCCAGACTAATAAGCCGTTCCACAGGAGCACTTGATGGGTTGGAGTGTTATACTTCAAGAAAATGTTCTTTATGTTTGAATACCTATCCAGTATCTGAAGCTCATGCTCTTAAAAAACAGTCTATTAAACGGTACTGCTCCTCCTATGCTATTATTATTATTATTATTTATTATTGTGTGCTACTGACAACCTACATACTGCAGTATGGTGTTCCATGTTCATGAATAGTGCAATGCAAAAGATGTTTAACTCAAAGGTGGAACATACCGGCACTATGGCATCTGGAAGGCCTGCAGTCGTGTCCTGCAGGGTGTCCTTCAGAGCGAGGGTCTTCTGCATCAGCACTTCAAGTGTGGGTAGTAAAGTTCCATAAGGACAGTCACCTTGTGAAGAGGCTTCATACCACAAGGAAGCATACTAGGACCGCTACTCTTCCTAATTTATGCAAATGACATGTCGTCAGCCTGTGACTGCAACTTGTTCCTGTTTGCGGACGACTCAGCCCTGCTGGTCTCTGACAAGAACAAGTTGCAGGTTGAAAAAACCCTCAGCTCGGAACTAGGCAAAATCTGCATATGGCTCGCTGATAACAAACTATAATTACACATGGGCAAAACAGAATCCATTCTCTTCGGTTCAAATAACAAACTCAGCAAGACCGACGGCTTCTCAGTTACAGTGGGTGACAATATTGTCACAAGGAAAGACGAAATTACCTACCTGGGTTCCATCCTAGAGGCAAATCTTCTCCTCCCCACCGCATGTATATATTCCCTGTCCGCCGTATGTATATTTCTCTCCCACCCACCCACCCCCTCCTAATGTACAGTCCCCTCCCCATCATATGTATATACTCTGTCAGGATCTAGGGGTAACAGTACTGTATATTTGAATACCGTTTATGTCACAAATGTATCAGTACTAAATACCTATATGTCCCTATGCCATAAATGTCATGTATGTTGTGTATGTCATAAATGTCTATATGAATTGAAAATGGGGGACCCTGATGGAAACAAGACAAACGTCTTTCTCAGGTCTGCATCCCCTTAACAATTGTATGTATTGAGCCGTACTGTATTGTACCCATTCTGCAATCTGTTAAATAAAGTTTTCATTCATTCATTCATGGTGGTGCAGTACTCATGCAGGAACTGGTATTCTGTATCTCCCGACCATTCTCTTCAGCTCTTGCTCACTTACGGGTGTTTTTTTATTGAAATCCAGCTTTTGCTGTTTGGCTGGTGGACCTCCGAGTCCTGTAGAAGTCGATGCTTCGGCTTCGGTTTTTTTTCTATCCGTTTGGTCGTGCTGTGCTGTGATTCCAGATGTATCCAGTATTTTGTTTCCTCCGCATAGTGAATGTTTTTTTCACCCGGCTTAGCTGACACAAACGTGAAGTAGACTAGTGACTGAACTTCCAGTGCAAGAAAGCGTTACCAGCGTGAGCGTCTCCCTGCTAGCTCGCTATGTTTTGGTCAGCCTGATAATAACAATAACAGCCACCGCCCACCAGCATGTTACAACACGTGAGGTTGCGTTCTCAGACACGCTTTGAAAACGTGACATGTGACGTCACTCCCAATGCAAGAAAAACAGCTCAAAATGTATTTTTGACTGTCGAAAACGAAAGAAAATACTGCATTCTGCCTACATTATGAGATAGTAATGAAATAGTAACGCACAGCCACTTGGACACGTAACTGCAATCAGATTACTGGTTTGTAAAGATTAACACGTTAGATTACTATTTTCGGGAAAAAGTTATCAGATTACAGTAACGCGTTACTTAGTAACACGTTAGTGGCATCACTGGTCATGTATACCAGCCCCCTCTCAGTCCTGTATACCAGCCCCCTCTCAGTCATGTATACCAGCCCCCTCTCAGTCATGTACCAGCCCCCTCTCAGTCATCTACCAGCCCCCTCTCAGTCATGTACCACAGCCCCCTCTCAGTCATGTATACCAGCCCCCTCTCAGTCATGTATACCAGCCCCCTCTCAGTCATGTACCAGCCCCCTCTCAGTCATCTACCAGCCCCCTCTCAGTCATGTACCAGCCCCCTCTCAGTCATCTACCAGCCCCCTCTCAGTCATGTACCACAGCCCCCTCTCAGTCATGTATACCAGCCCCCCTCTCAGTCATGTACCAGCCCCCCTCTCAGTCATGTACAACAGCCCCCTCTCAGTCATGTACCATAGCCCCCTCTCAGTCATGTATACCAGCCCCCTCTCAGTCATGTACCACAGCCCCCTCTCAGTCCTGTATACCAGCCCCCTCTCAGTCATGTACCACAGCCCCCTCTCAGTCCTGTATACCAGCCCCCTCTCAGTCATGTACCACAGCCCCCTCTCAGTCCTGTATACCAGTCCCCTCTCAGTCATGTACCACAGCCCCCTCTCAGTCCTGTATACCAGCCCCCTCTCAGTCATGTACCACAGCCCCCTCTCAGTCCTGTATACCAGCCCCCTCTCAGTCATGTACCACAGCCCCCTCTCAGTCCTGTATACCAGCCCCCTCTCAGTCATGTACCAGCCAGCCCCCTCTCAGTCATGTACCAGCCTCCTCTCAGTCATGTACCAGCGTACATGACTGAGAATTCACTGACCTTTGGGAAGTATTTCGACAAGTACATGGGTATCTTAGTGTTGTAGTGCATCTTGTAGACCAGGCCCATTGCAAGTTGCTGTATTCTGTCGTCTACTCTACACTAAGCCATCCTAGGTTGTCAAAATGGGCAGGGATGAGGTGGGTTCTAGGAGTAAGGTCAAGCAGTAGTCTGACCAGTTTGTTTTGTGATGTTTGTAGTCTTGTTTTTAGGGCCTTTGAGGTGCTTTGGTACCATGAGGTGCAAGCATAGTCGTAGTACCCTTGAATGAGTGCTCCAGTTAGAGTCTTCAATGTATTCTTGTTTACCAGAGAGGAGATCCGGTACAAGAATCTTGTTCGTTGGTTGACTTTTTTTATTACATTGGTTGCCATTTTGTCACAGGAAATGTTCCTCTAGGATGGAACCCAGGTAGGTAATTTCATCTTTCCTTGTGACAATATTGTCACCCACTGTAACAGAGAAGCAGTTGGCCTTGCTGAGTTTGTTATTTGATCCGAAGAGAATGGACTCTGTTTTGCCCAGGTGTAATGATAGTTTGTTATCAGCAAGCCAGGTGCAGATTCTGCCGAGTTCTGAGCTGAGGGTTTTTTCAACCTGTAACTTGTTCTTGTCAGAGACCAGCAGGGCTGAGTCGTCCGCGAACAAGAACAAGTTGCAGTCACAAGCTGACGACATGTCATTTGCATAAATTAGGAACAGTAGCGGTCCTAGTATGCTTCCTTGTGGAACACAAGCTTTAAGAGTACAATTTACTTCCACTAATGTACAGTAATGTACAATTTACTTCCACTAATGTACAGTATATTGCTGTTAGATCGTCATTGAATATTGACTCTTATCACCTGCCTTTCTGCCATTATACGTGAGGTTGTTATAGTGTGTATGTGAATTTGTTTTGTTGTTCTTACTGTTATGTATAGTCATATGACCACTTGAAGAGTTTTCTATTGGACACCTGTCCACATTGTACCTTATACCCCGATGAAGACAGAAACACCTTGGTTCATCCATGATTGAATAAAAGACGTTTTATAAATTTGTAATCAGAGTGCCTCCGATTATTTTCAGACTACCAACCACTACTATGAATTTCCATTGAAAATACCCCGTTTTTTATCGCTAGACGACTTGCCCTTGTAACCTTGAAGAGCACCTGTTCTTTATTGTACTTCACCATTGTCACCACTATTGTTCTTAACACAGAGCAGTGCTCCCTATTTTTCCCCTCTCATTAAATTGCAAATGTAATCTAATATCTTATTACTTCATGATCCTTTCCTTGAAGCGCTCTGCATACCTCCGTGACGTCAGCAACTGCCTGGACTGGTTGGCTGCCGTGTTCTCCCTGCTGTTCGTGGTCCCCCTCATGTTAAACACAGAGGACAGGTGGTACTGGCAGTGTGGCGCACTGGCTGTGCTCATATCCTGGCTCAACTTCCTCTTCTTCCTGCAACGGTATCAAGTAGAGAACACAATAGCTTACAGTAGGGCAGAGTACAAATAGAGAATACAGTAGAGCAGAGTACAAGTAGAGAATACACTATCTTACAGTAGGGCAGAGTACAAGTAGAGAATACAGTATCTTACAGTAGGGCAGAGTACAAGTAGAGAATACAGTATCTTACAGTAGGCAGAGTACAAGTAGAGAATACAGTATCTTACAGTAGGCAGAGTACAAGTAGAGAATACAGTATCTTACAGTAGAGCAGAGTATAAGTAGAGAATACAGTATCTTACAGTAGAGCAGAGTACAAGTAGAGAATACAGTATCTTACAGTAGAGCAGAGTACACGTAGAGAATACAGTATCTTACAGTAGAGCAGAGTACAAGTAGAGAATACAGTATCTTACAGTAGAGCAGAGTACAAGTAGAGAATACAGTATCTTACAGTAGGGCAGAGTACAAGTAGAGAATACAGTATCTTACAGTATGGCAGAGTACAAGTAGAGAATACAGTATCTTACAGTAGGCAGAGTACAAGTAGAGAATACAGTATCTTACAGTAGGGCAGAGTACAAGTAGAGAATACAGTATCTTACAGTAGGGCAGAGTACAAGTAGAGAATACAGTATCTTACAGTAGGGCAGAGTACAAGTAGAGAATACAGTATCTTACAGTAGAGCAGAGTATAAGTAGAGAATACAGTATCTTACAGTAGAGCAGAGTACAAGTAGAGAATACAGTATCTTACAGTAGGGCAGAGTACAAGTAGAGAATACAGTATCTTACAGTAGGGCAGAGTACAAGTAGAGAATACAGTATCTTACAGTAGAGCAGAGTATAAGTAGAGAATACAGTATCTTACAGTAGAGCAGAGTACAAGTGAGTGGAGTGGAGTAGTATTTGATGTGGCTGTTGTAATGCTGAATACACTTTCAGATGTATGGAAACGGTGTACAGTAGAAATTAGTGGTACAGAGAGGAGTAGGGCCATGTGTAGAACATAGTAGAAATGAGTAACTTAGAGCAGAGCACAGTATGATAGAAATGAGTACAGTATACATTTGTATTTTAGAGTACAGTAGAAATTAGTAGTTGAGAGTACAGTAGACATTAGTAGTTTAGAGTACAATAGAAATGAGCAGTTTAGAGTATATTATAAATGAGTAGTTTACAGTAGAAATTAGTAGTGTTTAGAGTACAGTATTAATTAGTAGCTTAAACTACAGTAGAAATTAGTAGAAGAGGAGAGGAGAAATGGGAAGACAGAAGAAGAGAGAGAGAAACAAATAAATAATTTCATGGACTCAATGTGGAAGCTGATGAATACCATGTTGCATTGAAATAGTTTCAATCAAGTATTGGGAGCTGTAATCCAGTGTGCGGTTCTCCTTCAGTCTTTACAGATGCTGTATTCTGCACCTGGCCTAGAAAAGGTTGGATGTGTGCACAGCTACTCTACTGTAATTCATTGTAAAACTGTCATCATGCAGGTTTAAGCATATTGGGATCTATGTGGTGATGTTCAGTGAGATCTCTAAGACTCTGTTCAGAGTGAGCGTGATCTTCTTCTATCTCATACTGGCCTTCGCCCTGGCCTTCTACGCCTTGACGATAAACCATACGGTATGGCTCCTCCTATACTCCATTTTAGACATTTAACCATTTGAGGTGTACAATCTCACATGAGGTCAAATATTGGGAATTTTAATTATGATTATGTGACAATAGCTAATGGTCATTCAAAGCTGTGAGAGTTTGAGAATTCTGAAACAGATTTAAAAGTGAACATTCAAAAAAACTACCTTTATAGACGGTTTCCCTGGAATTCTGTTGCTAGGGAACAGTTAGGACCCAAGTGTATTTCCTGTTATTGCATTAGCTAACATTGCAACAGGAAATACACTTTTAGAATGTTATTGTTTGAATAACATTTGAAACTCTCTATATGAAGAGTTTAATTCCAAAATGATATCCACCATTTGTATAAGACATTAATTCCCACAAATCGGTTGCCGTGATGAAAGTAAAACTTACTATGGCCTGCTATTGACTTTCTTAAGACATTTTTCTTATAAAATACTTACATTTTATAGGGTGTCATCATTTGTATTATTGATGTTTTATACATACTGTATATAGATTTTTTTAATGCAATCCTTCATATTATCTTTGAACACAAGTGCTATGAATAACATTTGATTGATTTATTAAATCAATCAATTAATCCATCCAACAAACCAATCAATCAATTATTAATTCATTCATGTGTTTATTTTTGTCCCAGTATTTGTTTACAGAATGGCACTCTTCAATAGTCCAGACATTTGTGATGATGATGGGGGAACTGAACTACCAGGAAAACCTGCTGAAACCGTTCTTGGCCGGAGAACTCGACTTCCCTGTTCTCACCTACCTCATATCCATCTGGTTCATCATGTCCGTGCCCATTCTGCTCATGAACCTGATGGTAGGTTAAAGGTCGTAACAGTTTGTTTGTTTGTTTGTTTGTAATGAGAACCATGTAGACTCAAACCGATGTCATGGAATAAACACTACATTTAATGGCTGAGTCTAAATGGTCGTCACATTACGGTCCGTGATTGATTGATTGATTGATTGAAAAGTTTATTAACAGATTGCAGAATGGGTACAGTACAGTACAGATCAATACATACAATTGTTAAGGGGATGCAGACCAGAGAAAGACTTTCGTCTTGTTTACATCAGGGTCCTCCATTTTCAATTCATCATAAGTTATGATAATGAGCATAATGATGATAATGATGATAATGAGCATCTTCTTGCCTCAACCGTTCATTTACGTGCTTATTCTACAGTACATGATTCTCATTCCAAACAATCAATCAAATATCTTACTGATATCACCTTCAAAGCTGGTTTTGGGGTAGACATTTAACCAGACAAAATAGTGTATTATGTACAGGTCTGTCAATAGTAACAGTTAACCCCTAACTGTGTGAATTTAAGAGTGTCCTTCCAGAACTCACTTCACCCATTCACTTCATGTTTAAACAGATTGGCTTGGCAGTCGGTGACATTGCGGAGGTGCAGAACAATGCAGTGCTGAAGCAGATTGCAATGCAGGTGGGAAGAATAATTAGGGTGACCAGATCCCAATAAACCAAATGTGGCACAAATGGTATGTTTGTGAGGGACAATGTGGGACCCCCCCCCCCCACCCCAGTGCAGCCCCCTCCCCTTTTTTTGGTGGACTGTCCCTGTCGCCTCCTTCAAGGCTCATCCACCACTGTCCTCATTAAAATGACCACAAGCCTAATATGTTTTGCCCTTATTCATATTTTCTTTTTCCCCCATTTTGTCTCTAATGGGTGTTAAGTACTCAAAATAAATAAAATTACCACCCAGACTTACTATCACTTATGATTATAGGTCTGGACCCGCAGTCTTATCACACATGCACGTGCACACACACACACACACACACACACACACACACACACACACACACACACACACACACACACACACACACACACACACACACACACACACACACACACACACACACACACACACACACACACACACACACACACACACACACACACACACACACACACACACACACACACACACACACACACACACACACACACACACACACACACACACACACACACACACACACACACACACACACACAGCTCTCCCCCCTCTCTCTTACTCTGCCCCCCACAGATTCTGGACTAACCCCCTCTGACACACAAAGTAAAGTGTCTGTGTGTGTGTCACACTGCCACTTTACTTTACTGCCATTAATTAGTTTATTTATTTAGTGTACATCATATTAGTTACTGCCATATCCATCATCTCACTGCCACTTTACTGCCATTATTGTATTATTGTATTTTACTGCCATTATTTATTATTCATACTTACTATGTACCATTGCTGCTAAAAGTGTTGCACTAAGTTCTCGTTTACCTCTATTTACATTCACTCATACATTCACTTTTGTTTAGCTACTGTCTACATTGTATATAGTCCTGTATACTGTCCATATGTTACTTTATAGTGTACTATGTTACTTTATGTTTATAGTGTACTATATGTTATTTATTATATATTAGATCTTGTTCTTTATATACACCGTGGGAAGGGGGAAATGCAATTTAATGTATCTGTATGTCTTGCACATTACGAGAGAGGTGACAATAAAGCTGACTTTGACTTTTGACTAACAAAAGTAACTCACCAAAACAACTCACAAGTCCAGGGATTCACACTGGCACTGCAGTGATGAGAGCAGGAACAGTAATGGCACAATAATAAAGTACAGAATACAAATATCTTCCACCTGCACTGATTTGTGGTTGTTATCATTAGTTTTCAATCTAAACCCTTTGGGATTGCTTTCCCCTTTTAGCGCGGATGACAACCAATCATGCGGGACATGGTCTCAATTTGCATAATGTGTGAAAAGAGACAGAAATGCTGTATCACGCGCAATGCGTGACGTCTGGTCACCCTAAGAATAATACAAATATTTTGATATAAACTCGCATGGCCATTCACTTTCAAATCACCTTGTGTAGAACTTAACACTTTGAGAGCCACTCACGGCTAATCTCGTGTTTACGATAGTTACGTTGAAAGCCACTCACGAGATTTCTCAGAATTATTATTATTATTATTTTTTAGCGATCTGAAATCATATTGCATCACGCAAGCCTACCCTAGCCTACCCAAGGGCCGCCGGCGATCAGATGTGAAAAAAGCGCCCCCTATCGTCTCCCAGATGGTAAATCACCCTTTTGGAATGAACTCAATGAAAATGGATGGGGAAAAAAAATATTCCAGTCCACATTTCACTTCTCACCCATGCAGCTGGAGTACCAGAGTTCATTCAGGGGGCTCTGAGCCCCGCGGATCATGAGTTCTACTGTATACACGTTAGATCTATACACTTATCGATTTTTTCGAATGGTGATCAGGAATTGGAATATACCAGTTGGATACCATCTGATGTCAGGTAAGGAATCTATGTTATCAGTGTTAGGATAATCAGACTCGTTTTCATGAAGATATAAGCATTTCCACTATATGTGCTCCAGCTGTTTCACTGTAAAATCCATGAGGAAATGGAAGCAGCTATTATCAGTGCGCGCCTCGAACGTGCGCGCGTGCACGTATACTATTGATCATCTAGCGTTTATTTGAAAACTATTCATAAATAGGCCGACAAATATCAACGTTCTGGAATATTCAAGTAAAAGGCGATTATCACAGAATGGGCTGTTTTTCACCTCAAAACGGGTGCTTTTCAAAATGCTCTCAAACGGAAATGAAGCGATAAAAAACCAATCTGCCTCGACAACACTGACTGGAAAATGATTCTTTGATAAGCGACGGGCAGATTAGACACATAGCCATAATTTAAAACATAGATTAGGCGATATTAACGTTAACATTGGCGCCGATGGTGGCATTCAAGCACTAAGTCGTGCGCCCCCTGGTGGCACTGAAAGTGTTAAAGGTGGGGTATATTTATAAAAATATATATTATTTTTAAGAACGATTTTGGTCGTATTTGGTGAAATTGTCTTTATATCCCAACAACTCCCAATAAATCAAATACTCTGAGAAAATAAATCTGGTCACTGTCTCAGGCCCTGTAATCAGCCATTCCAAAAGCTCAGGGTGGCCTGAATCTCAACAACCAGTACCTGGGGTCACATCATAAAACTACACACCAGCATTGTGTTCCAAATTGAAAAGCACAAGTATTATTATATATTTCTTTGCCTTTTTCATGCGTTCTCCTATCCCCCAATTTAGTCATTATGCCAATTCTACTGTGGATCTGGGGAGGGTGTAGAGTAGACTACCACATGCCTCCTGGAGTTGTCAGACGCTTCTGTTCAGCTGACAGTGAGGAGTTTCACTGGGAGACGAGAGAGTAATGCAGATGTTCACGCTGTCTCCCCCAGATCCGCCCCCACCTTTAAATGTTTGTTTTGGGCGGCTGGGTAGCACAGTGAATTAAGCACTCGCCTACCACCGCAGAGACTCTGGGATCGAATCCAGCTGTCAGCGGTACCTCCGGCTTGGTCAGTCCTCCCTACTAACACAATTATTAGCAGTGTTAGCGGGTGGGAAGCCGGTGGGGTATGTGTCCTGGTTGTTGTAAACTGCGACTCCTACTGGTCGGTCTGGGCGCCTGTTCAGCAGGGAGGGGATCTGGGGGAAATAGTGTGAACCTCCGGACGCGTTACGTTCCCCCAGTGAAACTCCTCGCTGTCAGGTGAAAATAAGCGACTGGCGACTCCACATGTATTGGACGAGGCATGTGGTAGTTCTACACCCTCCCCAGGCTGATAGTGGGGCAATGCATGCAACGAACAGGAACGGAATTGGCATAACGACTAAATTGGGATGGGTGAAAAATACAGAAAGCCCAAAAATAAATAGAATTAAAAACATAAACATACAACATAACACAATACAATGTACATTGGTCATTTATGGCCCAGTCCTCAAGAAAACTCATGGAAAGGGACATTAATGTTTCTCTCCACAGATTGATCTTCACACTGGTCTGGAGGAGAAGCTGCCATACTGGTTACTGAAGAGACTGGTCGACCAAGACACCCTCACAGAATACCCAAACAGAAGACGTGGAAAGGTGAATACTATTCTGATGGTCTATTTAGATTTTTCAAAACGTCCAATATTAATGCATTTAATGATCAGCTGGTTGTACCTGCCTACATGTAACCTTTTCTACTCATTACCTTAAGGCTTAACCTAACCATAATCTTAGACAAGTCCTTTCCTTTGCCTACCCTTAACATGACCCTAACCAGTAAAACGTCAGGTTTTCCTACCCTAAAGAATAACTCACAGTACTGTACATTTTCTACTTCTAATTTACATGCTATACTATGTTATTTGATACTTATCTTGTCTAGCACAGTCTCTGGAGCGTAACAGTAAGAAGCATTTTGTATGAAAGTATTCTGTACTTCTGTATGACAACTATTAAAGAAACTTGAAACTTATATTTTATTTGTGTAAACAAGGGATAGGAAAAACTCTAGTGATGATGTCATCAAGAGACTCATTCTGGAGCTACTCTCAGGAGTCAGGACACTGTGGGATATTGTGGATATCCTGAAGAATGTTCTTAGTCAACCGAGGTTCAGTTAATAACAAGGTTTATTAACCAGACAGATAAAAATGTACAAATAGTAGTTCTATATCATACTGGCTGCCGCTCAGCGTCATCTGCACTAACCTCACTTCGTGCACAGCACTGAATACAAATCCACAATGTACCTTTACATACCAACATCCGTCTGGCCACACCCCTATCCGCTACCTTCATAAGCAGGTGTGTGGTCACCTACTCGCCTCCTTCTTCACTTTCACCACAAGGAAGTGCCTGTTGTATACATCACTTGACGAGGTTGTTTTAGCTGAAGAAAGTTGAGTTACGTGTTTAAATTATTTCTTTCTTTTTTCTTTCTCTCATAAATTTTAAAAGAAAAAAGCTAAGTCATAATGTTTACCTCGGAGGGTCGCGCTAGCAACGTTACCCTTCACCAGCGGTTCTCCATTGCCTCCTCTGTCGTACGTCTTGGAGCGGGGTTGAGGCCTCTTTCGTGGTCGGCAGCCGCGCCCGGTAGGCGTCCGATAGATAGTTTGCCTCTCCAAGGAGCTGGTGCACCAGCGCCGTCCCCTGTGCGATGGCCTGGTTCCGGCTCTGGTTCCTTTGCCTCCGGAGAGTCGTCCGCTGTTGGGCGGCCGGCTCCTCTGGTGGCGGAGGATTTGAGACGCAAACTTTTTGCGTCGGCTCGCTCCCGTCGTAAGATGGTGGCTTGTAGACGCGAACGGCCTGGTTTTGGTGAGTTGCTGGAGCCGGATGAGGATGCGTCTGATTCTCCATGGCCAATGGAAACAGAGAACTACATGGTTGAAGCGGACGGGTTCTTGTTCGACGCCCCAGTGGAGACATGTCCGCCGCCCGTTCAGGTAACACTGGAGGGGGGTGATAGGTCTCCTTGGGGTTCCTCGTACGCGGATGTTGGGTTAGAACCTCCGACTCGGCGGCGGGATGCCCTGCTATCAGCCACATCAGAATGTGGCTCTTTAACCGGTAGTCTGCTGCATGTGAGGGACGCGAGCTTGTGGGGGAAAGTATGCAGGGGGAACTGCGTGCTTTGTTCCCCGAGCTCATGGCGGCGGCGGCAGTCGCAAACGGCGTGCCGCTGCCGCAGCCACTGCCTGTTCCTGTTCCTGATGATCTCATAGGTCATCTATGGCAACGCCGTCCTGTGAGAGAGATGGCCGTTGTCTGTCCATTTTTCCCCTCGATGGAGGCCTACGTCCGTCAGGGACAGGTGGTCTCCCACATCATGGGCCTCACCCCCGCCTACGTGCGAGTCACGAGGGTGGTGGGTTTGGTAGACGGCATGAAGGAGGGGGTGCCTCGGCTTGATGGCAGCTCCTTTGTCCTGAGGTGGTGTGGGAGCCGTTACGGAAGCCGGTTCCCCAAGGGAAATCGGCGAGGCGGTTGGCTTTCTGGAGTGACCAGTCATTTATCACTGTGACTCAATCTCTGGCTGCCACTTCAAACATCGCGCAGCTGGCGAGATTCATGTCCGGGATACTGACAGGCGGTACGGAGCTGACCGATTTGCAACATGATCAGCTCGCCCAGTCGGCAGGAGCCATCCTGCATCTGATCCAGCCGCAGGCCATCACCGCTGGGAAAGTACGCGCCCTGGCCACTCTAGTCCAGCGCCACCTTTGGCTGGAGCAGGCGCGTGTGCCGGAAAGGAAGAGGACTCCACTTCTGACGGCACCCCTCTCCGATGCTGGACTTTTCGGGTCGGCACTGCAGTTGATGACCTCGACCTGCAGGGAGATGCAGGAGGAGCGTTCCGTGCTCCAGCCTCATTTCCCCCCGCCCGATGTCGCCGGTGGAGTCAGACGGCAGGCTCGTCGTTGGGGTTCCGCCGCCGTAGCCGCCGCTGCTACCACCGCCACTGCTGGACCTTCGGCAAAGAAGACCAGCGGGAAAGAGGGCGCCTCCGCCACTGCAGCCGGCCCATCTACGCCCGGAGGTGACGGTAGGGATCGTCGTGACCAGCCTCCTATCCTTTACTGGCCCTCCGGGGCTCCCCGGGGTGGCAAGTCCCGAGCGGCTCGTGGCAGGCGTAGCTGAAAATGACTTTTTCCCTCTGTGGTCCCCCCCTGTTCCCTTCCCGGCCCAAACATATGATTTTGATTATGAGAAATAAAAAGTCCCTCCTGATTTTTTGTTACAAACTGTGTGTTTATTCACTAACATATGATGGGGATACGACGTGTGAACCTTTCGCTAGTGTGGGTTTGATAGAAGGGCTAGACTTTAAGTCTTGTTGGTCGCTACATTCATGTTAGAGCTTAAGCAAGGCCTGCAGCTTACACTCGGTTGAAAAAGGTTTTTTCTGCCTCGACCTGAAGGTTAGGTCTTCACATAAAGGTAGAGGTTAGTTGTGTGCTCTGTTGCTTACAGTGATATTGAGCCGCAACACTGTTGTGTTGGTCTGCAGTAATGCTCGTGTGTGAAATGGTACCGCGGTTCAGGCCGCTCTCTCTCTCTATCAGATTTTCTGTGTCTTGCAACATAAACACGGGTGTCGGGTTCACACATACATAACTTGGCCTTGTTATAAACTCTGTTCACAGACTTGTCTGTGGCTAGCGTGCATTGAATTAGCTTTGCGCTGTTCATTAGCATACTGGCTACTTAAGGTATCATATGGCTATTTGTTGTTGTCGTATGCAAGGGTTGGGCTTGCAAGGGGGTACCGGATAAACCCCTCCTTCCCTCCTCTGATTGGTCGGGTTTTTTTTGGACTCTCTTTTCATTCGGTCAGGGCCAAGCTGTTAGGCAGCTTGGCACGGGGGGGGGGTTTCCCTGACTCCGCACCTATCACGGGCGGTTGAGTCATGGGTTTCCCCCCGTCATAGAAAACGTCACTAGGCACGTTTCTATTGGACGACGGCTTCCGTGAGTTTTTTCAGACCCGTATGTAGGGTCTGTCATTGTCAAGTTGTCGGGGCAGAGCGTAGGAACTTACTGTTCTGCTACGCTCGATATACGTGTAACTTGAGTCTGTTGGTCACATGGCTCAATGTTACTGTGACTTTTCAATCTGTGGCTCACGTGGGAAGTCTCTCTGAGGATTCCCGTCTCCTCTCTGTGGTAAGGGTGGCGGAATGTAAGAATGTAAAAAAAAAAATTACCCTCGGCCGCGTCACGTGGGATTCATGTCAGTCTGTGTTTCTTTCTTTTTAATAAAAAGAGGGAAGAATATGAAGCACGACAACTCCTTGTCGTTCTCCCAGGCGACTTGAAGGACCAATGTCTGGTGTCTGGTTAGACTATCCATTGATGTGTTTGGGTCTCGACGCGTACATAGTGCTGGCTCGGGGTGTTTCTGATAAGAATCACGCAGGAGGCTTGTACGCCTTGGTTGCTTGTTATTAAAACAGCGTTTTTATATGGCAACTGGGATGGAGGTTTTTCTCTGTTACTAGGTCTCGACAGATTCTCGTTCATATCTGGGTGATGTTAACGGAATAGATCAAAACATAGGTAGAGGGGTCTCACGCCCTTGGGGTGGGCCACTGAGCGCGGTACGAATGGGACCGTCTGGGTGGCGCCCTCTTTTCATGTTTTAGATCGACACGCGTACCTACCCCCTCTCTTGGAGTGGGGATGTCGGCGTGGTTAGGGCATGGGACTGGTTCTGGTCACGCTGGTCCAGGTCAGTTAAACCATTGTCCGCCGGGGACGCAGATCTGCTGTTCTGGTACCCTGAGGGACTTGGGCTTTTTTCGGGGGGAAAAATGCCGGTTCGGCCCGGGTGTCACAGGGTTGGGCGTTATGGAGACCCTTTGTTGGGTACATGTTGTACCTGGCACTATCATGAAGGGGCAGGTTCTCCTTTCTTTTCGCTCCTCTCTCACGCATGGCGAAGAGGGGGCTGTTGGGGTGGTCTTTTGGACCTCCTCTGGTGACCTTGTGTGCTTCCCGAGCCGCCGGTCCAGGTCCGAAGTAATGTTTTGTCGACCCGTAGGCCTGGAATAACCCTTTTTTGAAAACTGAAACACTTGTACTGCGGTATAGCCAGTGTATACCCGCAGGTGTGTTTGAGTTTTTTCTTGAGGGGTTATAGGAACAACCACTGCATGTGGTACCAAGAGGGTGATTGATTCCCTGGTGTGTTGGAGCAGAGTCAACTCCCGGGTTACCCGGTTGAGTGTGCCCCTGCACGTTCATGACGTCTGCCAATCGTGTCAGCCTTCTCTGCCTCGACCCCTCTGGGTCGGGGTTTTTTGGTGGAGGCTTTGTCATGGTGCGCAACAATGCCAGCATACGCCCCTTCCGCCGGGGTGCTGTTTTCAGTTGACCCCTTTGGTGCCTGTCTCGTCCGCAGTGCTCCAGGCTCGGGTCAAACGCCTGCTGCCTGGTTTAAGGGATCGACCCCTCTGGGGTCGTCTCCCCGGTGCGCTGCCTGCTTCCGCTGTAGTATAGCCTTTTGAGTGCTTCAAGTTACGGCCATGCTGACTGCCTGTGTTGCAGGGTCAGTGTGCCAGGCGGCGTACTAGTGGGGGGAAGGGCCCGCTCTTGGAGGGGCCCTGTCCGAATACGCTGGTGATGTGGGGGGCGGTGTCACTAAGTGACCGCCTGGTGAGGTCTTGATGCTTTGGCATCATTTACCTCTCCGGGCCCCCTTTTTCCGGGGATCCAGTCCCTTCAGTGGGTCTGGGTCTTCCTTCGCGCTCCGCTGCTACGGCCATGCCACGGGGTTGAGTTTGCTCTTGACCTGTTTGTATGTAAAGGTACATTGTGGATTTTTATTCAGTGCTGTGCACGAAGTGAGGTTAGTGCAGATGACGCTGAGCGTCACCAGTATTCATAGAACTTGGTTATATACATCAATCAATCAATCAAATTTATTTATAAAGCACATTTCACATGACGCGTGTCAACCAAAGTGCTGTACAGAGGGTAAATACACAAGATACATATAGACAACAATCACACTCCGTTTTATGGGAGGGCACACAGGCAAACACATAGAAAAACAGGGCATGAGTCAGTGAACGGGAAAGGCTAGTAGGTAGAAGTGGGTTTTGAGCCTCGATTTGAAGGCATCTATCGAGGGGGCGAGCCTAATGGAGGTGGGGATGCTGTTCCACAGTTCAGGGGCTGCGATAGCAAAGGCACGGCCCCCCCTGAGCTTGAGGTTAGACCTCCGGACTGTCAGGAGCCTCTGATCGGCTGACCTGAGGGACCTGGTGTTGGAATAGGGGGATAGGAGGTCTGAGATGTAGGAGGGTGTGTGACCATTAAGGGCTTTAACAACAAATAGGAGAACCTTAAAATCTATCCTGTAGCGTACTGGGAGCCAATGAAGGGAGGCAAGGACAGGGGTGATGTGGTCTCTCTTGCGGGTTCCGGTCAACAGTCTGGCAGCAGCGTTTTGTACCAGTTGTAAGCGGGACAGGGAAGACTGGTTAATGCCTATATAGAGGGAGTTGCAGTAGTCTAATCTAGATGAAATGAAGGCGTGGATGACTCTCTGAAGGTCTGCAGGGGAGAGAAGGGCTTTGAGTTTGGCAATGGTGCGTAGTTGGAAAAAACATGCCTTTACCACTGAGTTTACTTGTCTGTCAAATTTAAATTGTGGATCAAAAATGACCCCTACATAACCTTACGTTAGAGAGAATGGCTGAGGGGCTCGCCCCAGGTGATCAGCTGAATTTACCCAGGTAGAGACCAGGAATGCTGTCGGGAGGAGCCCTATATAGTTAAAAGGGGGGGAGGTGGTCCCATTTGATAGGTCAAATGGGTGAGGGGGGGAACACAGGATAGGGGACAAAGGGGAGGGGAGGGGGGCTGTCTTTACATGAGAGTTGGGGAATCAATATATTATTCCACAGTTAGTCTGTTTTTCTCTTCATAATGTGGGTGAGATTAATATATAATATACCAGGATTATTTGGAACAAGTAAAATATTGAAAAGTGAATAGACATGGTAAAAGAATGGGATCGCTGTAATCCATCGGTTATCAGATAATGAATGAATAGAAAACAATTAAAATAATGAACATTTTGGCCAATGTGATCTGTTGGTTTACCGGATTATTGAATAAAATTAATTCAAATCCTTAATTTGGTAGTTGGCATAAACAGTTTAAAATAGAAATATTTACATACATGATTCATGACTTGATTTACTGGACTAAAGTCTGTGTTAATTTGATATCAGAGATGTGGGAATATCACCCTTTTCTTTTATTAATAATGGTCTGATTTAGCCACTCAAATACCTATATCAATGAGTGGTCCTCAACTCTGATATCAAACAACAAATAACATAATCATTAGAAGCTATAGCTGTGCACATATCTTGGCCTACCTCTAGTCGCTCACGTCGTGAATCAGACATTTAGGTGTCAGCTATGTGTCTTCATGATAATATCAATGGGAGTTAAGATCATTAATACTCAACCAATTAAACACATAAGATCATGGTCGCACACATACATATTAATAAACTAATTGAACACATGTGGACACTGTCTCTGTGTGGTCAGAGTGCATAGGGTAAAACACAAAATCGTGTGCATAATTATCAGGGACACGATTTATAAATAGGCATTAACCTGGTGGCTAATGTATAAAAAAACATTTAACCGTTAACCTAGTGGTTTATATAAAAACTGATATAAAAAGTGATTATGATAACCGTTATGCATTGTTCTAGTATATTGTTGTGGTGCATACTGTCATTGGTCGAAACAAAACTTGGTGTCTTGGAACAAACCAACTGGTTCTGTCCTGTGTGTTGATAAGCTGTCCTCTGGTTGTCGTGTGGTGGGGCCAAGCAGTAAGACAGTAAAAATAATAAGAAATACATAACAAGGTGGACAATGTATGTTAGGCATTTCTCTTGGTCTATTGGCCTCTGATGATGTCCATCTTCTTGACGATGTAGCCAGAAACATTTACTCCTTATTATTCAGATGAGACCTCCAGGCGGTCGCCATCCACTCCCTGTGTACCTCGTCAAAGGTCACAGGGTTATTGGGAGTGGTGGGGTGGTCGTCTACGGGGACGCTGTAGATTCCCCGTGGAGCTTGTGTTGCTCTGCATCTGCCGTTGTGCTCATACTTGGCTTTTATTAGGCCCAGAGATATGGCGGCGGTGTGTTCTTGAATGTGCTGTACTGGTCGGTCTTCCCCTCCTCGTCATTGCGGTACCACTTGAAGGAGGATGAGGGATTGCCGGTGTAGCGGCCAGTCAGTAGGACGTTCTCTCCCACACGGATGGTGGAGATACACGGCGTTGGCCTTGGTCTGTCGTAGTCTGCAGTGCCGGGGTGAGGCCGCATGTCATCCTTCCTGTCTGTGCTCTCCTTCCTTGGGGACGTCTGTGTCGTGTGGGCTGGATTGGATGGCGGCTCTCCCACGGTTGCTGTCGTCGCCCTGGTTGTGTCCGCAGCTCCCCGGCGGTGTCCCTCGTGGTCCTCCGCTGCTGTGGGTCGCTCAGGTCCCTGGGCCGTGCTCCTCTCCGTCTGGTCCCGCTGTTGTTCGTGGTTCAGGTCAATCACGAGTCACTCCTTCTCATTCGTCGTGTCCTCTCACCAATATGATCTGAGGATGATAAAAACCTGCCTTAGACAACTTCTTATATACATGATTCAACGCCTTTCTGCTAAAGAGGAAAATCATTTAGGATTAGTTCAATTCATAGTTCAATTCATTGTGTAATACCATTATGCATGTTCTTTCTTTTTGTGATTCGCTTGAACTTACCGTTGAGTGGATGCATCTTCGTACTAACCTGTCCTTAACGGTGTCATATCTTGGAAGGTGTTTGGGTCATGAGTCGACCTCTCTGGTTCTCTTTCCTCTTTCTCGCCGCTCTGTTTGTTAAAATGTATTTTGCATGGAATATACTCATTCATTGTCTCGTCTACCTAAGTAGTATTAATTAATTTACCTCTAATACACCAAGAATAAAAAATCTACCCCTAACTAACCTTACTGTCATGCACTTGTCCTAATATATACTAACCTACACTGTAGCACTCAACACTTTGATGAACATTGTTACTCAGCTGATAGAGTTGTGTCCTTCCTGATGTCTTGTTGTATACAACTTGTAAGTTGTTTTGGATAAAAGCGTCAGCTAAATGACAACAATGTAAATGTACACATTTTACATTTTGATAATCATTGTGTAAATGATTATATTGATGTTCCAACTGGTGTTCTTGATATTTGCAGTCATAGAAATGTATTAGTTTGTTAAAAGGAAGAGGCATGCATGTTATTAGTTAGTGGAAAATAGAATTGTGAGTAATTTCCTGACTGCATTCATCAAGTATCAGTGAATCATGGTGTTCGGTATGGCAAGCTGACCTCCAGACATTGCATTCACCGAGCCCTTTCGTGTGGTTAGAGTGCAGGCATTTGCATTGTCTTTCAGCTCCACACCATCCTCAGCTGATTCTCGTGTTCAAATGTAGATTATTTGGGGTCTCAATTTGCATGACTGCAGTTGGTATCTCTCTCTCAATGTCTTGTCTGGGGTTCACATGCAAATCGTTGGAGTTTCAGTCTTTTGTGATACAATTTGAGTGTTTACAGTCACAAAACAAAAACAAAAACATGTTAACACATTCCCTGCCATGCACTTTCAGCATCTTATACCATTCTCTGCCAGTACTGTAAGTCTATGGAGATGTTCACCTTCTTTGCAGGGCTATAACTTTTTAAATTGTATTGCTAAATTGACATTACTATGGCCCATTCAACATCGATTATCTATCGTTCAGGATGTAGGAACGTTTTACTTTTTCATTCACACATTCATACGAAAATACCGTCTAGAATATAAATATGTTTTTATCGTTTTCTGCAGTAATTCCTAGAACGTGAGATATAGGCATAAATGCATATATAGATTATCAAATGCTGTTTGTTGCCGATCCACGCTATATTAAAAATTTAAACTGTACATGGTCCTAAACGTTATGACTGATCATGCACGGATGAACGGAGGGAGGGGGGGGTCGTTTATAATTCCGTGATCGTCGTTAAATGCTTTATGTAGTATGGGTGATATATAGATCAGGGCCCCGTTCCCCGTACCTGGATAACTGAGTTAGCCGGATAACTTTCGGTTAAGTCTGACTTAAGCCGGACTTTCCGGCTCCCCGTACCTGGATTGTCCAAATCACCATGACAACAGATCCAAAAGTTTGAGCCTGGTCGAAAGCAGGGTTTAAGTTCAAGTTAGCCGGATGAAGCACAGCCACGCCCCCGCAAAGAAAGTGACAGCGCGTTTCCTGAAATTATTCCCACAGTCTAGGATCTGCTTTATACCATTCTGAATTACGTTTTTGTGCTCCATTCTTCCAGAGGGGGCTTTTGAAATGTAAAATAGACCCAAAATGCTGATACTAAATTCACTTTGTCCTAAATAATGCACGTTATATATACCGTGGCGCTCGCTCGGTGCGATGTACACATTATGTGGTTATTCTAACAACGCGCAGCATTGCAAATGTGAATCCCGCGGGGATATTTTTAATGATTGAAACCTATCGCTCGTTTGGCTCTGATTCCTTTCATATTCTCCGCTGTGGATGTTTAATGGAGCGCCTGGATTGTGTTTCATTCAAGCATAAAATTGAAGTGTCTATGCGTGGATTGTGGATCTTGTCTCGTTCATTAATGTATAAACAATGAATTTATCCCATCTGGCACAGTGGCTCAGCGGTAGTGCTCAATCCTGGCAACCCAGCGACCGGTGTTCGAAACCCCGTGTTTCCAATATAATTTGTTTGAATATAATATTAATGATTATACGCCAAAGTAGCCTAGTTTCAAGTTAAAATATTATAAATCTACATGCATTGAGGATGTCATTCTTTATATAGCTCTCAACGTGCACCAAATTGAATTATTCCTACATCGCAAAAAGAAGGGAAAGACCGGGTTTCGAACCCCGGTCGTCTGCGTGAAAGTCAAAAGAAGAACCCGTTACACCACAGTGGAGATAAGTAAAAGATCGACTATACATCAATCAATGGGAAGAGAGCCGTATCGTTATTTTGTATAACAGTTTAACTAATTATTTTCGCTAGCAAGATCTCATTTGATTATTCAATCCAGCAGGCAAGTTTAAAGAAATATAATCTGATTGATTGAGGTAATGAGGGACTTAAAATGTGCCTATAGATAACGCATTTAACTTGTCGGCGAGGCGATTGAGCCGTACTGCAATATGTTACTAAAGTTTTAAATCAATTAATCAATCAATGCCGCTAGAGAATCAGGATCTCTGCTCTCGACACTTGCTGCCTTCTCGGCTGAGGCGGGCACGCGCACTTATCCTGGGTCTCAAGTCTGGCTTGAGTTAACGAGACTGAATCCACCTTCGAGGAACAGGAAAATCCCGGCTTCAAACATCGGGTTAACTGAATCTGGATAATGACATCTTGATCGACTTAGTTGAACCAGGTACGGGGAACGGGGCCCAGAGCAGTTTGCATGGATAATAATAAACAAACAGGCTGAAAGTCATGGCAGCCTCGTCTTACCGTTGGGCAATGAGACTGGAGCAAAAAGATCCCAGTTATTTGATGGGGATCCAGTCGATCCATTTCCGGTTTGTATAATACTAATACACGCCCAAATCATGTCAATTATTGAGTTATGGCAGCGATCCATATCCACGGTGTGTGGCTAGAGTCCTGCGACGATATGCGAGTGGCCGGACGCATTTAGGAGACGCACCGAGACCCAACCCGCCATTTCCGGTTTGGCAACTCGCCGATCATCCACCAGGGGGCAGTATTGAAGCGTTGCAGAGTTGTGCCGAGTCCCACTGCATCAGACAAGGCTCCGTGAGGGAAATATGAATAACATGGCGAAAATATGAAATATGATCTCAATAACGTCGTACGCGTGGATTGGCAGAATTCGCATGAACTTGAAACACGTCGTACAACGTGATTGGCGGGGGAAAGTGTTAATTTCCCACTCTTTTCTTTTGTTTTTGTCTGAGTGAATTCTCTTAACACACATTTAGCTAGTCCTTCTCTATTTCATCATCTCACACAATATATTGTGATACAATTGAGTGTCTAAACAATGCAAATCAGTCTGTCTTCTTGATTGTCTGCTTGCTTCCTGTAAACACAAAAAAAACATGTTAATTTTCCACTCCTAAGACCATTTTGAGTGTGTTCTCCTTGATTTTGAGTTCAAAACACATCTAGTCTTCATCTATTTCATCATCACACAAAATATACATATCTCATCAATGTTACTGTGGAAAAGAGGAGGCATGATTTGGCCTCTCAACTAAACATTATCTGCATTTATTTATTATCTCCAAAGAAAGGTTGTTGTTATTCTTCCTTTAGCTTTTAGATCTTGTTGATCTAAACCTCTTATTTTTAAACATAATTGTAAAAGCTTATGAGGTCTAATCGCCTATAATGGGAGTAAGTGTGTGTTACTCATAAATTGTTTCTGCTTGGGGAGCCGTTTTACTCTATAGTTTGTGTCAAAGTATTCTAAGGTTATAAAGCCTAATCTAACGTTGCAGAATACGTTATATTTGATGCACGCTTCTCTATGGTACCCCGTATCAAAACAATAGAGACGTGGGAATTAAAACATATACTGTTTTAAAATAGAAATGATTTGTTGAATAACCTTAGCACATTTGCCTTTTCACTAGCCTCGTGCAGATTCTAAGATGTAGACACCTATTTATGATGATCGAGTCTACCGGTGTGCTCACAGATGCAACAATCTGAGACAGACACTGAGATTAGCTTTATGTGACTTATAACGTGTATATTAAAGCAACATAAACCTCAAGTGATCTGAGATAGTTGTAATTCACTGTAACTGTGACAATAGTTATGTCCTGCGGTATCAAGGTTTGTTTCATACTCACCGGACAAGCTGTTGTGCTGACGTCATCCTCATAGTTCAGTTCAGTTCTCCGGTGGTCTGAGACAATGCAACCTTGGAAAAACTCTTTTGCATCTCGCTAAAGTAACACAAGTTCCAATAGCAGCGTGTACATACACATACAAATAAAACAGATAACTAAACGTGGATTTCATACACCCTCGGCCTCTGGCATATTAAACTTCACGTTAGCCCATGGATAGCTTCATATCAAACTCATAACTTCATGGCGCACACCGTGTGACGTCATCGCTCCAAGCGACGTTCACGCGTTCCCATTCACCTCGGAAATAATGCTTTGCAATCCATGCAGTACTTTTCTGCGAGCTCTCAATAGCCTGGAATTCACCTAAAACCAGCCTTTTGTAACCGAATGAACGAGCCTGTGCATCATATGCGGTTCCATGTGAAACGTAAACAAACAGACAAGAAAAAAAAACGATAATAACATAAAAACAGTAATGTGTGTGCATATCTGATCTATATTGGGTCGCTGTTCGTTTAATCGACCAGCCTCATGCTGCGATAAGGCTTGGATACCCTTGATTTACCTATACATCGTCATTAACGCATAACGACCGAACCTGAACTTCGAAATTTACCAGCAATATTTTGTAGATTCAAGTTTCAAGTTTCTTTAATAGTTGTCATACAGAAGTACAGAATACTTTTATACAAAATGCTTCTTACTGTTACGCTCCAGAGACTGTGCTAGACAAGATAAGTATGAAATAAAATAGTATAGCATGTAAAATAGAAGTAAAAATAGAGGTCACAGTGTTCAGTATAGACATATGTACAATGTTCGATGCAGAATAGAAGTAACTGAGTTACCATACAATATACAATATACTATGCAATGTACTAATATACAATACTATATAGTGCAAAGCAGAAATGGGATGAGGTACAATTTAGGTGCAATTTACAGTAAGGTGTACGAGTTGTAGTGAAAATCCTTTACCAATAAATATAAAGTGTGTTTAGGTGATCTAAAGTGTGGAGAGTGGGTGCTGCAGTGTGTTGTTTTGTTTAAAGTGAGTGTGTGCGTGTGGGGGTGTGTGCTGTGTGCATTTGATGGTTCTTGCATAGTGTTTATTGTTCGTTGATATACCATATTATATATATAATATATATATATACCATTTTACCAACACTCACGGTCTCGGAACACCCGCGACTAATGTCCCGTTTAATGTAGGACTAACGTCCTACCGGAACGTCCCGTTGTTATTCTACCCGCCTATCTGTAATGATAATGGTTTAACTAATCCGAATACATCGTTCTCAGGAATGGAAGAGATTGTAGGCTTAGTCTGAGGTTGAAACTATGAATATTACAACGTTACTCTGGTAAATCTAATTATGATTACGTCTAATAAGCCTACGTATCTTACCTTGTTGCCTATATTTTAGTCTGCACCAGCTAGACTAGGGATAGCAATCCAACAACCTATGGTGTGCCTTAACTTTTGGTCGGCACCAGCTCGACCGGGAATAGCACTACAACCCAGCAAATCCTCTCAGAACCGCCTGATAAGGACCGGGGTACACGTGTTTCCCCCGTAACGATTCTCAATACAGATCAGATATATTAATGCACATTACTCTCACTCAGCCATGATCTCAATATTGACAACAGAGAAAAGCGGGAAGGTTTTAATTCCTTGCCATATATTTGGTCGACCATTCTATTATACTCACTTTTCTCTGTATAGATGAAATAATACAGCATGCCGGGAAGACGCAAAGAGTCCATCACAAGTTCATAGACGCCAATTGTGGGATATTGTGGATATCCTGATGAATGTTCTCAGTCAACCGAGGTTCAGTTAATAACACGGTTTATTAACCAGACAGATAGAAATGTACAAATAGTAGTTAGAGAGAATGGCTGAGGGGCTCGCCCCAGGTGATCAGCTGAATTTACCCAGGTAGAGACCAGGAATGCTGTCGGGAGGAGCCCTATATAGTTAAAAGGGGGGAGGTGGTCCCATTTGATAGGTCAAATGGGTGGGGGGGGGGGGAACACAGGATAGGGGACAAAGGGGAGGGGAGGGGGGGTGTCTTTACATGAGAGTTGGGGAATCAATATATTATGTAATATTGTGGATGTAATAGCTCAAACAAAAATGTTATGAGCCCACAAACTCACTAAGTCATTGTCAGGGCCGCCTGGGAGAAATGCGAGGCCCTGTGCGAGATTTAAACGCGAGCCCCCCCCCCCCCCCCCCCCCTAAAAGGTTAAAAAAAAATATATATATATATATTTTTTTTTCTTCTTTTTTTCATACAGTCAACATATTCTTAAATAATAGCGCTGCCCGAGGCTGGGCATGATACAGTCAACATATAGCAAGAGAGAGAGCGAGAGAGAGCTCCCGTTCTACAGTCAATATACAGTGTTATCGCTGCACAGACCCGGCAATGCCCCTGACCCTCCACCAGAGCAAGGCCAGAGAGAGAGAGAGAGAGAGAGAGAGAGAGAGAGAGAGAGAGAGAGAGAGAGAGAGAGAGAGAGAGAGAGAGAGAGAGAGAGAGAGAGAGAGAGAGACACATTGGAAAGAAACAACCCAAAACCAGAGCAAATTGAAATGCTATTTGACCCTAAACAGAGAGTACAGTGGCAGAATACCTGAGCACTGTGACTGAAGATCCTTGACTAGGTACAGACTCAGTGAGCACAGCCTAGCCATCGAGAAAGGCCGCCATAGGCAGACTGTGTGTGTTAGAAAGAGAGAGAGAGAGAGCATGTGTGTTTGTGTGTTAGAGAGAGAGCATGTCTGTGTGTGTGTGTGTTAGAGAGAGAGCATGTATGAGAGATAAGCAAAGATGAGCCCCTAAAGGATATTCAACTTTTAATGGAAGAACAAAACAGAAGGAAAAGATAACTTCACAAAGGCAACATGAATATACATAGATCCAAAAGGACAAAGATCAACACTTAAATCCAAAGAGAAGAGGGTCTATACCAGAGAAAACAAAGTAGCAAGGAGCCAATGGCCGACATCAGCTAAATAGGCTAACTGCAAATAGAGTAGCCAGGTACTGACACCAGGAACACACACAGCTTTGGCCAACGCTACCCAAGCTACACAAACGACCAAGACAATTCACACACAGCACATGTCGTATCTCCAAATGTTGTGAAGTAACATATGCTTTGCCTGGAAAAAAACATCATTATCAACAAAACATTCGGGAGGGGAAGGAAGGAAGAGTGGGGTAATGTCCAATGGACATCTTACCTGCACCAAGGAACGCAGGGCGAAAGGCAGCAACACAGGTCTCCACGTTAATAATAATAATAATAATAATGACTTGGATTTATATAGCGCTCTTCACTGACCCAGAGCGCTTTACGTTGACGAAAGGCCTCTCGCTGGCGGGACAAAAAGAAGCTATGGCCGGAGCCTTGTCATGGTGCAGGCCCGACTACATCTTCTGTCAAAGATGATGTCGTAGTCAGAGTGCCAGGGCCTGCTATTCTCACGGCTAATGTCAATGGTCGTAGCACAAGCTAACAGCTAACTCTAGGCTAACTGATAGCATCAAGCTAACGTTCCCAGCCAAGCGAAAACGAGCAGCTAACGTCGTAGCTAAACAGCTAACTGGCTAACAGTTAGCTCAACCCGGCTATCGCTAACCACTAGCTAACGCAGAAGCAAGCTATGCGGCTACCACTGAAAAACTGTACAACGTGAGAAAAGCAATACAGGCCAACACTTCAGACAGCCGCTGTGTTTTCCTCTTCTCATCCGAAGAGAGAAGGGAAAAAGAAGGCAATACACGTCCCACTACAGAGTGGTGTTTACCATAGCGGTGCCGGCAACAAGTCCCTCGCGGACTATAGCCGACTTGAGCATGGAGATATTCTCATAATGAAACACCAAGCTCACCTCCCTCGCACCAGGTGCTGACACCAGGCCACACACCGTTAGCTACTACAACAGCTAGCCGGCCCGTTTGGCTCCAGAGAGAGAGAGAGAGAGATATATCCACGGCGGGAATAGAATAGAGTGCATTAAAAACTCACCAAACGTCCAAGAGGATGGAGACAACCGCGTGGAGTTGACGAAGTTCATCTGCCGAATGACCGTCCTCTTCATCTTGGCATAACAATGCTGCACATGCTCTCTCTAGGTTAACTAACGCTAGTTAGCCTTTAGCTAAGCTAGCTACTAGCCGACATCATCATGGCTATCCCGACTGAACCACACGTTAGCACTCAATATTATAACGTAGCTAAAGCTAACTAGCTGTCCCTGCCTTTAGCCGGGATGGCTAGCCTGACTGAACTGTCTAACATGCAACAACTTTCATCTTCAGTCCATCTGCCGAATGACCGTCCTCTTCGTTTTGGCTGGCATAACTAAGCATAACCTCCAAAGCTGCATGCGCGAAATAGTCAAACGCAGCTGACGCACGCCGGCGTACACATGATGTAACCCCTCCCTCCCTCTGGGGCTGCAGAGCCCCAGAGCTCCAATAGTGAGTATGTCTGCTGCAGAGCCGCAGAGCCAGGAACATTCTACAAACGTGTCTAATGTGAAATATATAAGCATATAAGCAAAACTAGATTTTAGGTCTGTGATGAAAAAGGGCCTCGCGGGAAGGGGGGCCTCACAAAAAAATAAAAAATTAATAAAAAAAATTATAATAATAAATAAAAGATATTTTTTTTTTATTGTGCGAGGCCCCCCTTCCCGCGAGGCCCTGTGCGACCGCACTGCTCGCACACCCCCTGAGGCGGCCCTGGTCATTGTTAATGGGCCAACTCACTTGATGAGTCGCATTAACCCCCCGGGGAAACCAAATTATGTCACCCATAGGAGAGCAGACACAGTGCACTGCAGACAATACTGTTTTCAAGTGTAGTACAGTAGGCCCAACTCAACACAAGTTGAATAGTCTACATGGGCTTAATTTATGATTTTAATCTATCTATCTATATATCCATCTATCTATCTACAGAAAGCGCTGTCTGCCTTCCTGGACACTGAGACACTGAGGACCCGTCTGCACTGTGGTGCCCAGGAGATTCTTCCCCTGGAGAGGGAGATCAGGAAGCAGAAGTATAAGTGAGGAATTACCCATAATTCTATTCAAGGGTTAAAGGTTCACCTCACCGTGTTGTTTCCTACATATTATGCTACACCAGAAAGAATATTTTATCTAATAGGATACTATTTTATCCCATTAAGGATTTGAAAACTGTCAAACAAATGTAATGTTTCTGTTCTGTCCTATCTTGGTATGTTAGAAGCAAGAGGAATACGTTTTAAAATAATAATAGTAAAGAAATAGTTTACACACCATATTTACTGCACATGTAAAGTTCTCTTGTATGTCATCATCAAATCAAAACACTCTCCCTTTGAGTCACTGTGAATGAAATGTAAGCCTAAAATATATTTACTTGAGTAGGCAATATGTGTGTGAACAAAATGGCAGGTCCCACGCTGTCAGCGTCTACATTAAAGCCAGCCCAAGAGTGCTTCCGCATTCGCCTGATTGGCCCCGGTAACGCAATGCAATGCGCATTTTTTTTGTTGCCACTCACTCGCGGAAATGGAATACATATTATCCAAACGAGGACCAGATTCACTCATAGCGCCATAACGTTATTTCGCGAGCCCAGCTGTCAGAAACTGTACATTGTAACGTTAACACAGCCCAGCTGTCAACTGTACATTGTAACGTTATGTTATTTCGGGCGTTTTATTCATAACGTTATTTCGCGCGACTGTACATTGTAACGTTAACACAGCCCAGCTGTCAACTGTACTTTGTAACGTTATGTTATTTCGGGTATTCATAACGTTATTTCGTGCGACTGTACATTGTAACGTTAACACAGCGCAGCTGTCAACTGTACTTTGTAACGTTATGTTATTTCGGGCGTTTTATTCATAACAAACATTGACGCGATTCCGCCAACACATATGTAATATTAATAGGTTTTGCTATAGAATAACAGAACAGATTGACAGGTGGTGACAAAGCACTGGGCATTTATTTAAAAAGCTGTCAACTGTACTTTGTAACGTTATGTTATTTCTGGCATTCATAACATTATTTCGCGCGACTGTACATTGTAACGTTAACACAGCCCAGAAATAACATAACGTTACAAAGTACAGTTGACAGCTGGGCTGTGTTAACGTTACAATGTACAGTCGAACATAACGTTACAAAGTACAGTTGACAGCTGGGCTGTGTTAACGTTACAATGTACAGTCGCGCGAAATAACGTTATAAATGCCCGAAATAACATAACGTTACAAAGTACAGTTGACGGCTTTTTAAATAAATGCCCAGTGCTTTGTCACCACCTGTCAATCTGTTCTGTTATTCTATGCATAGCAAAACCTATTAATATTACATATGTGTTGGCGGAATCGTGTCAATGTTTGTTATGAATAAAACGCCCGAAATAACATAGCGTTACAAAGTACAGTTGACAGCTGGGCTGTGTTAACGTTACAATGTACAGTCGCGCGAAATAACGTTATGAATAAAACACCAGAAATAACATAACGTTACAATGTAGTTTAAAACGCCCGAAATAACATAACGTTACAATGTACAGTTGACAGCTGGGCTGTGTTAACGTTACAATGTACAGTTTCTGACAGCTGGGCTCGCGAAATAACGTTATGAGTGAGCGAGTGGCAAAAAAGAAAATGCGCATTGCATTGCGTTACCGGGGCCAATCAGGCGAATACGGAAGCACTCTTGGGCTGGCTTTAATATAGACGCGTCCTGTCATTGTAAACAGTAAACTTTTCAGGAAGCTTTCTAGCTTCAGTGTTCCAGGAACCCCATTTTCTGAGTGGTTTTGATTATTTAGTTGTGAAAATATACCATGGAATTTATTCCCTTCTCCATGTTTCCCAAAACGAGTAGACTTTACTATTACCTTTACGTCTCCTCCCTCAGGATAAACGAGATATCAGATGTATTGAACAAGCAGCACAACCTGCTGAAGCTGGTCATGCAGAAGATGGAGATCAGCGGCGAGGCGGAGGAGTGTGACGGCCCGCAGGCCTCCCAGGGCTTCAGACAGTGGGAGAGGCTGATGGCGCTGCCATCTCACTGCACCAGCACCAGCAAGTGGGACCCTGTCATTAAGGCCATTGTCACCAAAGAGATATAGCACAATTGTAGTTTTGTTTGCTGTCATTTAGGGGGAAAAGGGGATTTTATGGTATATTTGTAATTAAAACAACTGCTGGGTCCAAAAAGCTATTAAATTGGAAGAAATGTTGAGTCACGTGACTAAGTTGCCCCGGACCTGCTGCACTAAAATAATACGACGGGGCTCTATGGAGAAACCATGACACTCCCCTGACTAAAAGTAGTTTCAAACGAAAACGGCTGTTTGTCATTTTGCCAAATCAGGATGACTGCGAGTCTGTCACCTTTTACATATCTAGCTTTGGCATGGATTGATTGTTTAGATTGCTAGCATGGCTAACAAATGCAAATATATTGTAGTCTGCCCCATTGTTGTTCCTTTCTGCCCCGGTGATGCGCACGCAGTCTTGACTATACGGCGAACAGGTCTATTGCTGCTGCCAATTTCCTGTAAATAGTGTAACTGTTGGATTTGTGAAAGGAATCTTAGATTTTAGTTTAAAATGACTCACCAATTTTCAAACGTAATCCTACATTACATGTGATAATCAAAAAACTAAAAAAAACATAACGGCTCCCTGAGAAATATGCTGACATTCCTCAACCATCTTCACCTTCAGGAGGCCCCAATGAAGGAAAGCTGAAGAAATAGTGTCTCCAGTTCACTTGAGGTCTGCTCTCCACCGGGAGACGGCGTCCGGCAGGGGCTTCTCAGGGCGACGATCTGGCTGTGTCTTGTTGTCCAAACTTTAGTTTGACAAGTGGGGGACACACAATTATTATGGGATGGAAAATATGTGTGTGCAATTGATTTTTTTTCGTGCATGTGAAGAACGTGTGAAGCTCAAATCATACCCACAACGATTTCCATTGAACCATACCTTTTTCATTAGCCATAGTCTACTCCTCTCGACTTGTCATTGCACAAACGCACGCATCACAGAAAAAAAATCTTGCATGAAATAACGTTATATAATGTTAGTTTTCGGACTGGAGAAAGTGAGAGGGACAAAAACAACATTTTGAAAAGTGAGGGGCACATATGTCCCCCCGTCCCTAGTGGAAATTCCGCCCGTGTCCAATTATCACATGCCCTCCTCACAGCTTTAAAAATAAATAAATCTGCAGAATGCATATTTAATAACCATCTCGGCCTAGATATTTTTTTATAGATACTATGGTGTTTTTACTTTAACCTTTAATTAAGGGATAATAGTTTTTCAATATTGTACTAAGTGTCTTCTTAGTTCATCGACATTAAAAGAATAAATAACTGACATGTTCTCACTCCTCTCACGCATTCACACACACACACAGAGATACAGCAACACCATTACAATCCACCACCCAGTTTTTATTCACTTTCACACACAGTACAATGGTTTCAGCCATACAGCAACATTCATAACTATAAAATAACCAATAGAAAACATTACAAGGATAAGAGAGAAAGTTAAATAAAAACTCAATATGTATGTAAGACGCATTAAGAAGGCAGACGTTAATGTGATCAACCTGCTCATTAATATTGTACATTTGTGTTGCAATTCAAGGTTACCCACTGCAACCTCACTTATCTCAGTCCCTCAGCCACAGAGGTCATTTGGGGGCGAATCAGCAGAACACTTACATGTATTGAAATTCCGGACCTTAAAGGGGAGTGGCCACATTGCTCTTGTATCTGTCCATCTGTATCCGTTTGTTGGGACAGGATTATCCAACTGTTGGACAGGGCTGATGATGTGTCCGTCTCTCCGGACAGACTTGTGTCCCATTTTGACGGACAGAGAAGTTCAGAGGATGAACTTTTATACGTCGGCGTCCGTTAACAAAGCTGTTATTTCTTGTGCCCCCCATGCTGAATGAGTTATTTCCTGAGATACGATAAGCATATCTCTGGTAAGCACTAGAATGAAAGAGGTACTTCTGCATGTGGGAAACAAATTTTACAGATGAATCAATTAGTCAACAAAGTCCTAGGGCCAATTAGTGGACTAAGAATGTCTTTAAGAGGACAGCCCCATCACTTAACATACATTTTAAAATGCTGTTCAGTCTTAAGTGCCCACAGTTGAAAGTGCACATGAAGAGAAGCACAACTTTCTGTCTGTCTCGTTGTCTCGTGTGCCTGGATTTATACAATTTATAATATTTTATGTGTATAACGATGCATGTCCAAAATAAACAAGACCAACATCATATTTGATTGAATTTCGACATCCAAATTCAATTGTTGTCTATTCTTGGGACAGTGGCGAAAACTCGTCACTGACCCATCCTGCACTGACACACATCTAATAAAACATTTCCGTCGATTTGGAAATAATCCCACTCCCGACGTCGCATTAGTCCCCCTCCCTCACAATGAAGGGAAGGCTGTGACATCACTGTGATCTTTGGTCAACGTCCAAATCAAGTCAACAAGCCCGTTTCATTCATAAACGTGTCAAATCACTGAAGGAAAATGTGCTCTTGGTTCCATTTCGTGGGCACTTTACATGCATTCAGGTGTAGATCATCAAGGAAACTCCCAACACGCACACAATAAAATATGGTAAAACTCAAGGCATTCACCTATCGAGGAAATAACAGTTGAGAAAGTGAAACCTACGATCAGAATAGTCACACATAACTATCTTCGGGTTAAAGGAGCAATAGGCAACAGGATTTGGGGCAGAACAATACCCTTCCCCATCAGAACGCATCAGGATGCCTCCCTTGACCCCGGCATTGAGAACGATTGAGCTAATGGTCATAGGTCATAGGTCATAGACAGGCCGACAGCGTTACGTCTCTGCATGAAAGGAATTAGTAACTGCCCCATCATGACTGTATATGACCTTTTGTTATTGATATGGAACTAAACTGGAGGGGATATCTGAACTGAACTGGAGGGTATTATGAACTATAATCCTTTTTAATAATGAGTAACCATTTCTAAGCAGCAACGGATATCCTCAATACCTAAACGCAACAGTACACTGTCAAACTTAAATATAACTTAATGCCTGGAGTGCTTAAGAAATAAAATTAAGCATCGATGCATTCGGTCGCCGCTTGTTAAAAGTAGTCAGTGAGGAAGCAAGTGTTGGATAAAGGAAAGTTCTACTGTTTCTCTGCACCGTACTATGTGTACTGCTTGCTTTGACCCCTGAACTAATGCTACATATTAAAAAGTGTCCTTCAAACATTCTCATTCATGCACGTGTGCCAACGTAGTCTGACCAAACGGTGGACTTATCTCAAGACCCGCCCTCGTATCTTGATCCTCCAAATAACAACTAGCTCTCGGACAAACAAAAGGGAAGTGACAGTTGCGATTGGAGGAATTGAGGAAAAGTGGGCGGGAGGTGAGATAGGCCAATCGTTCCACATTATTATTGTTGCCTAAAGCCCTAAATCTCTGATTTCTGGAGAAACAGCGCCCTCTGTACCTTTTTCAGCTTTCATTTCTTATTCTAGACATTTTGTGGGCTGGAGGAGTTTTCTTCCCGACAGTGAAACAATATGGTAACAAGGTGAATATAGCAACATGTGAATATAGCTAACTATCTATGATAATAGCAACAAAGCGTTGCTATTATTACACAACTACAGAGACAATAAAATGTTATAAATTTGCCAGTACCTCCGTGGGCAGACAACACCTGTGCTTACCTTCTGGAAGTAATGTTGTTGTTTTGTCTTGAGCTCCAGCAATCAGACATTGGGGCTTTAAATAAGAGCAAGTGTTTCATGTGTGAGTTTTTCTTGTTTTTTTTTCCTCATTTAATAAAAGTAACTTGTTCTCCGACACATCCTGCACTGTGGTTATGGATATGCAAATACCTGTCCAGTTCTAAACTTGTGCTGGTGAAATGGTTGTTGTGAAGTGTGTGTGTGTGTGTGTGTGTGTGTGTGTGTGTGTGTGTGCATGCGTGCATTTCATGATCTTCTCTTCTTAGCGTCGTCTTCTGGGGTCAAGGGTCTCTTCCTCTTTAAGTCACTGTGACCTGGAGAGAAGCAAAATCCTCACATGACTAGACTAAGATGTACAGTCATTTGCAGCAGTCCTTTCCAGAGAAAACATGTATTATTTATTTGATATATTAACCCTATAATTACCCTATTTAATATATATATATATAATCTTTTAAGCCGTTGGTGGTACAAATCACACCATTTCATGCTTGACTAGGGAAAAGACATCACACCACAATGGGTTAAAATCTTGTGTAAACGCAGGCTTAAGCACGGTCAAGTGCAGACTCAATCGCATCGGCGACTGAGAAAGACAATGCATGTGTGTGTGTATCCCGGTGTGTGTGCCGCTCCAATTGCATGTCCAGTTCGTTGCATGCCGAATAAAGACCCCCTAAAGAGGTCCTGCATTATTATTATATTATTAGTTAATTTCAATAGACTACAAATTCTTCTCTTCCAATACCAGAGAAACATTACCCAATAAGACACCATGTTCTGAAAGGAAGGACCTTGTATTTACAGCTTGGTCCGTGTTTTCTTTTATTTTTTGAGACATAAAAAGCTATTGCTATTGCCGTCATCAGAGGACAGTACATCCCTGTGTTGTGGTACAGCTCAATGAAATGATGGAGATGAAAAGAAACAGCAACAGGGATGGAAATAGGAATTATTCGTTAGTTTTCCATAATTTCATTGAGCTGTAATTAACACAACAACAAGGATTCAGTGTCCTCCGATGACGTTACTGGAGGACATATTCAAAATGCATGAACTGCAATAACTGCCAAACTAAATCAATGTATGCAAAACGCTTTTTTAGAGTTTTGCGATATGAGTGAAATGATGTGCAAAATAAATCAGCATTCTTTTTGTGAACTGGGGCCCAGAAATAGAAGAAAAAGACAAATGTGAGATTTAGAACTCTCGATTTTGGATTTGGGAGAGATATTCATGTTCACTAATATGTTTGGACCATCTTAGACCATAGGAATTCATTCTTAAATTGGGTGTAGTTCCCCATCAAATTGACTTTGTATCCTTTGAAACAGAAGATATAGAGTGGGAACGCACACACTAATTATTTCCTGCTCTAGATTCCATTTTCCAGGACCTAGAAGCTGTCTTCAGTTTATTTAATATTTTAATATGGTCCATTTACAAACATTTGCATGTATTTATGGTAAAAAAAAAGAAAGAAAACAGCTAGTTACAGCTGTAGAGATGTGTCATTCAGCAAACCCAAACAGGCACTTTTGGCTCCTGTCTCTTTAAATGAAAATGAAACAGTGCGGCTGTACTTCATGGTTAACAAAGTTTTATCAAACTGTAAAAGTACGTATTGCAGATCAGATCCGGCAATTGTTATTATTTCTCGCCTAAAGAAAACATATTTAAAGATTTTTTTATATATATAATTATTTAATGGAAGAAAAGGCTGGACTAAAATGAGGCATTCCAGTAAGAAAGGCTGGACTACAAACAAGGCATTTCAAGCAGTTCAGGAAGAGTTATTCCTGTTGGAGAGCTCAACTCCCTTTGGCATGGACTTTGAAACTCTGCAGAAGTTCTACATGCACCTCCAGCTATATAACATACTAGGTAAGGGGAAAATATAAAACGGAGATTAGACATCTAGAGAGTAGTTCCTATCTATGCAGTAAACCTGATGTATTCTCACAACAAGCGTGACATTAGAGGCAAATTCAAGAAAACATTTATTTTGATCTGGTTTTAAATTAACAGGGGCTTGGGGCAAAAATGCCCTCGGAAATCAATTAAGGGTGTTGACAATTTCATTAGAATTTTATTTTTCATGTCACAAAGAGGCATTAACAATAAATGATCAAACATAGTAAAAAAAACAATTACAATTAATTTAACACATGGTTAAGTAATCTTGTGTGATCAAATGCAGACGAGTCCCGACTCACTATCTGAGTGTTTAACCGATAAAGAACGTACAGGATGGAGCGGTTTCTTACCATCTTGAGTGTTTAACCCCAGAAAAGTGGCAATTTTTTTACTTGAACTTGAGGACACTGCATACTTTTTTTGCAAAGCTTAGCTTTATACGTTATTCTTATAGCACATGCATGAGCCTGGTCTCTTTTGAAAGATAACATTCTGAAGTTACTAATGCAAAAAAGGAAAATCACTTTTAGTGCTGATGAAATAGAGTAACAGAGGTCTGAACTTGAGTTGAACTTGAACTTGTGTACTAAAAATGTTTTGTAGTGATTGCAATATAAAAAATATATATATAAAAAAATGGGTATAAGCCTGAAGTCTTATGTAGAGCAGGTAAAAATTTAATAAAAATCCGTTCAGAAATAGGTATTTGAGAGGGGTTCGGGTGCAAAAAAAATAAAAAGGCTCTCCAAAATCCATTTCCTCATCCATGGCAGTTCATTCTGAAGTGTGATTCCTTCTCGTTTTCACTTGTCAACTTTCACATACTTCCTGTATTTGGGGTATCGTTGGAAAGCTACACGCATTGGCTACAACGCTGACCAATTATTTTTGCCATCAGCGGATGATTGGCAGTTCTGGAGCATTGGGAGTCCGGGGTGGTCATCTGACGCGTGGCGCGTAAAAAGACGCTCGCCTGACATATCATCATGTAACTCGAGAACCGAGGCACGGATTTGGTCGAGTGAGGTGGCGTTAGAACGGCAACAAATAGATCTTTCGAACGGTGTTACAGACCCTGTCCTTATGTATGTATATAGAGGGAGTTATGTATGTTATCTGTTGTGTATATATAGGCATGTTTTGTTTGTTCTTGTCTCGTCTCCCTCTTGTGTAACATATCCCCATTCTCAGGTGTCTCCCAGTCCCAGTTGCAGCAGCAGCTGGTCAATTGGCAACTCACCCCAGTGCAGCAGCAGCTGAGGCTCGTCAGCAATTAAGCTCCACACCCCTTCATATACCCAATTGTGTGCAGTGTTAGTTAGCTCTCTGGTTCATTGTGTGGTAAAGTAGAGCTCTGTCTGTTGGTGTCTTTGGTAGTAACTCTCTGTCTTTAGGTATAGAGCTGTGGCCTTTTTGGCATTCGTTTGGTATAGAGCTGAGGCTCTTAGTTAATTTTGTGTAACTCTCTGTCTTTGGGTATTATAGAGCTGTGGCCTGTTTGGCGTTAGGTTGGTGTAGAGCTGGTACCTAAAGCTCTGGACCGTTTGCGTTGTTGTTTAGTAGAGCCATTGTCTTTTTTGAGTACATTTCTGTTTAACCCTAACCCTGTGTATATTTATTCCTCGTCACCCAGCCTATGGCGATTGCTTTTCTTTGTATTAATCTTTTGTTTCACACAGGAACATTGAGGACAGGAAGATACCCTGGGGTCTACATTTTGCATCACGTAGGTGACCTGATGTTAAAGACACCAGCTTTAGAGTGAGCACCGCCACCTGTACTTTTGGGCGTCAGCGCCTGTAAGGGGGGGTGGGATTTAATTTCCTTTTATATTTCATTTGGTGCCACTAGGAAGTTCTCCTTGATCTCTGTGTTGCTATGTTTTATAAATAAATACTTTTATTTTGCAAATTGTTTCCTTGGTTTTGTGTCACTGCACCCTCACCTACCCTGTCTGTGGCCTTGTGTTGCATCTCCTTACTGGGGTACGTAACAAACGGTAATTTATATGTTTATAATTTATATAAAAAAATGCAGCCCGAGCCGTTTGCAACGTGCCGTGAGTTTCATCCAAGGGAAAAACAGCACGTATACGTGCCAGTGCATGCATGTTAACACTTTAATCGCCGATGACGTGTTTAGACGTCATTCCTAGCCATGCTCATTCTGCCGAAGACGCCGTAACTAGTCTTTGATATCAATAATTCAAAAGTCTGTGATCGAAATCATATTTCTCCTCCGGAGTCATGAGATGTACTTGTGAGCTCCACTCAACTGTCTAACGGTTCAAGAGCGCCATCCGGTGGCCGATCGGCCAAGAGGGAGGGGCGCGCCAAACAGGAAGTGCTCATCCATAATCCGTCCGGGCACTCGCGATCGGTAGCCGGACCCCATCTCAACACACTGGATAATCAATCGCTCGCCCTAACTCAATAAACAACGTTATTTGGACGTACCGGTATATAGTATTATACAACCTGGAAATGGTTCATCAGGATCAACATCCCATAATCGAAAACTGTCTACTCCACGCTCATCCCCCAACGGCGCGAGGAACATACGGTAAGATCCAGCGTTATTTTCTAACGTATTCTATATAAACTGCTGATGACCATATGACCCACAGTAGACGAATGGTATAACGTTGCCCACGGAATTATAAACGCCCCCTCGCCCATCCGGTCAATATCAGATGATACGTAGTAACTTCTAGAACCACGTCCAGTTGAAATTTTTCATCTGGCAACGATCGCTACCAAACTGTATTTGATCATCAATATAATGCATTTGGAGCTATAAATCAAGTTCTGGAGAAAGCTGCAGAAAACGATAAAAACATACTTATACTTAGACCATATTTTAGTATGAATATGTGAATGAAAAAGTATATCGTTGCTACACCCTGAACAATGGATATAAGACATTGAATGGGCCATAATAATGGCAATTTAGCAATAGAATTTAAAAAGTTATAGCCCTGCAAAGAAGGGAAACTTCTCCATAGACAAATAGAGCTGGCTAGGGATGGTAAATTATGAATTTGAACCATGGCGATCAAAGTGTTAAGAGGTTAACTGATAACGAACGTGCAGGATGGAGCGGTTTCTTATCATCTGAATGGATAACGAATGTGCAGGATGGAGCGGTTTCTTACCATCTCAGTGTTTAACCGATAACGAACGTGCAAGATGGAGCGGTTTCTTACCATCTGAGTGTTTAACCGTTAACGAACGTGCAGGATGGAGCGGTTTCTTACCATCAGAGTGTTTAACCGATAACGAACGTGCAGGATGGAGCGGTTTCTCACCATAACCGGGGAAAAAAAGAAAGGTCATACAATGGAGCCAGTAAAGTTGGGACTGGGTTTGGGGTTGAGGATGAAGGTGAAGTTGGACTGGGTTTGGGGTTGAGGATGAAGGTGAAGTTGGACTGGGTTTGGGGTTGAGGATGAAGGTGATGATCAGTTCATATTGTAACACTCAAGACCCCGGCAGCAGAAATGGCCAGTGTGGGACGACCGTGTAGCGCAGCAGACTAAGCGTCTGTCTACAACCACAGAGCCAGTGGGATAGAATCCGGCTGTGGTGCCTCCGGCTTGGCCGACCATCCATACTAACACAATTGGCAGTGTTAGCGGGTGGGAAGCCGGCGTGGGTGGGTCCTGGTCGTTGTAAACAGCGACTCCTACAGTTCGGTCGGGGCGCCTGAACAGCAAGGTAAGGCTCTAGGAGAGGTAGTGTGACCTTCCACACGTTACACTCTCCCAGTGAGAGTCCGCGCTGCCAGGTGAAAAGAAGCGGTGGGCTGGCTACACATGTGTCGGAGGAAGCATGTGATAGTCTCCGCCCTCCCAGACGAGTGCGCTACGACCAGGAAGAGGATTGGGAATTGGCATAACGACTAGCATTGGGATGGGAGAAAAACGGAAAAATAAGGGGGAAAAAGATAAAAAAAAAAATAATAATAAAAATGGCCAGTGTGAGATGTTACTGTGGATGTGTTTGTCAGTGGAACGAAGACTGCAAAAATATTTTAAAAACAGTGCTTCGCACTGTCAAGAAAGTTGCCGCCACAAACTAGAATATGGTAAATCTAGTTGTATTTGTATTTTATTTTTTTGGGCCACGAGGAACAGGGTTTTCAGAAGTGCGCACTCACTCACTATGTAATCAGTAACCGTGTCACAGAATAAATCGCGATCCTCTAGGTGGCGATAAAGACAGTTTCAAAGTGACAATAACAATAATAAAAAGGACCCACATTTATTTCTTGCAATTTTTGCTGATGCAGTAGTCGACAGGAAATACATGGGTCCAAACTGTTCCCTAGCGACAGAATTCCTTGTGAAACTGTACACATGAGAACACGCCCAGACATGTGTTGTAGAAGATGAGTTCTGATTCAGGTCAGATTCAGAGGCCAGCTGACACTGCATTATAGCCTTCAATTTCATTCAACCCAAATGTAAATTCGGACACAGGAAGACTTTACCTGAGACTTTGAAGATGCTGTCGGGGAGTACGTTTGCCGATTATTGAAGCAGTTGTATTCTTAGCCTGCATTTGAAATCTTCATCTCATCTCAGTAAACTAATTTAACAACACTGAAATGGCATTGGTCTAAAAAGACTGACGTCGGGAAAAACATGTAATTTCGATCCCTTTGTTTGGGACGCCCCGGTCCAAAAAAGGCCAAGAGACAACTAAAAGGTCACAAACGCTGGCCGGGTTCTTAGCTGCCCGTGTGTCACCAATGCTGGCTTACCTGAGGCTGAGCTGCGCCCCTCTTCTCTGTCCCGACTGGCTCTTTCTGCGGAAGAGGAAGTCTTAGTGTGTTGTGATTGGGGGAGGGGGTGGGAGGAGGAGGAGGAGTGTGGGGAGTGCCTGCCTCTGGCCTCCAGAGCAGCAGCAGCGGTGGAGTCACTGGGTCTGCCTGGGGTAGAGGAAGGAGGGAGGGAGGGGATGGGGACGGGTAAGACAAGAGGGTACATCCTACAGGTGGATGCACACCGTTTCCCATTCCGCACACATTCCGCTGATAAGATTCTGACATGTAATACACAAGGATGACCTGAAATTGACTCGTTCTCTTTATTGTGTCATTTGCAAAACTGATGTTCTCAACATGTGTGTGGGCGGGGATATAGACCGGAGATCGAAGAGGTCAACATCTTGTAGTGTTCATAAAACCTAACCGACTCCCTATATGACTAAGCAGGGACTGGACAGTGATCTGCACAGATACTAGGTCATATTTGCCGTTATCATCTTAGTGGGTGTCTAGGTTTTCATCTCCTGATTACCCTCAGAGGGAAGCAACAACTGTGATTGGAGGATCAAGGAAAGAGCAGGGTTTGAGATCAATTACAAAAAACACATTTCCCAGCAGATCTCATCTTGTTGTGTTACTACTTTTAATTTTGTCTTGTTTATTTTATTATGTCTTATATTATGTCTGTTTACTCCTCGTCATTGGAAATGAGGGTGACCTCAATGTTCTTATGAGTATTAAATAAAGGTTTGATGATGATTCATTATTCTATGGCCTAATCCCAATACCCCCCCTTGGCCCTACCCCTCCGTTCTGCACATGGCCTCGTAGGGTAGGGTGTCCCGATTATTTAGTGGATCTAGGGGTAGTGGTCATGTAGCCCTCCAACTGGCCCTCAAAACAGTGTTTTCAGATACGGAGGGGTAGAAGGGAGAACGTAAAGGACTTACATTTCTGTAGTGATAGGTATATTTTCAGCCTATGTGGTTTTTGTGGAACTTGCCACAACACCCCTCCCTTTGAGGAAATACGCTGAATCCTGTCGCTTTCCCCCCATCTCTTTTCTCCAGATGCACTGTTCCAAAAACAACAATTTTCACTGCTCAAAGAAAGAATGAATGGTATAGGTATCTTTTGACGGCAGACAGTGGTTATGTCAGTTTAACAATCAGATACTGTGACATGTGGTGTTTTGTAACTTGCAGGTGTTCAGATATATTGAGGGGAAACACTGAATTGTGTGGCTTTTTCTCTCCTTTTTCTCCAGATGCACTGTTTTTTTCCACTAATAATTTCAGTAAAAATAAAATTAATGTAATCTCAAATTAGGCTGTAAATAAAATACATTCATTACATCCATCATTACACTGTAGGTTACGTTTCTAGGCCCTGCAAAACCCAAATAAGCTGATATGTACAAAATATAGTAAGTCCCTTACATTAGTTTACTACTGATGACGTAACGAAGGTTGTCCCATGTCCTAGGTAAAGATATCAACCACTCCCCCTTGTAGCTCCGTACTGAAGTGCCACTACCCAGTTGCGGGCACTCCAAAACTAGGGGTAGGGACAAGGGAAGGGAATTGGGCCTAAATCTATGGTTAAACCTCGGTTTACCCATCTATGATGTGAAAAAGGGCCTATTGACATGTCAGCAACAACATGTTTAGAATTCGAATGATCACCCAGAAGGCAAGTAAAATAAATGGCATATGTCTGCAGTTGTGTGGTGACATTATTTGCCGTGAGACATTTGGTGCTCACTCCGTATAGTGTGCCTCATGAAGCCATGCACAGGAAAAAGGGTCATTCCGTAAAATAAACAGGACTACATTTATTTGGATTACATAATGTTAATTTGCCTTGGGATGGTGATGTCAACTTACAAGAACACAGAGTGGAATTTTGTCAATGGTGCAATGCATGCGATTGTAAAAAAAAAATTATAATAATTTACTTCGATCAAACCAGCTCATGCTTCTTCCTACAACACTCTATTGGGACATATCCAACAAAGGTAAAGTCCTAGCCACAGTACTGCCTTGCCAGCAGAAAGCATGGCAGATCATGCAAGAATTTCAAGTCATCACAAATGTGGTTAGTTTCAATCTGGCATGCTCCTACAAAACAGGAGAAGAGGAGAGAGAAAGGAGAGAAAAAGGTTGGGTCTCTTCGTTAGTAAAGCTTTTCCAAATCCCAAATCAATTCGTACCATACAATATAGACTCATTAAAGTCTCAAGAGGATTGGACAAAAAGACAATGGCTTCACCTCCTGCATTCTGTCAGCTTGCCGTTCTGTTCTTATCCAATCATCTTAGATTCACACCACGCTGTAAGCGCTAGTTGTGGTCAGTTGATTTAGAATAGAGCCAATATTTGCCCACTTAGAAGTTGTCTCTTTTTTTCTGAGAAACCCCCCCCAAAAAACAGCACAAGCAACCCGAGATTTCCACATCCTCAAAAAAGGATGAAATCCATATTTATTGATTTTGAAATTGTTTTACAAAGTACACAAAATTCATTGTATATTCATATATCATTTATAGAATGACTTCCTTAATTTGTGCATGGTTATGCAGTTTTAACATTAAGACTCAACAACATTTATTGGCATACATGCTTATTAAAGGAGTATGCAGACTTTTTAGCAAATAATCTTTCATCTGATCCGTGTTTGTTTCATTCTTGTGTGTCCAGTCATTTCTTTTTATGTTTTAGCACAAAGTGTCCGTTTAGTGTTCGCTACAAATTACCTTAGCTAGCTAGTTAGCATCATCTCAAAAGTGCAGTAATGAACTTTCTTGCAACTTCAAACTGGAATGGTTAATCACGTTTGGTGATACAAAAAGTAAACCTAATCCTGTCACTAGAAAACGTTTGTCTCACGGAAACTCAGCTGTCAAGATTTTTTTACGTTACTAACAAGGTGAAAATGTTGCTGGCAACTTTTCTTCAACATGATCATGGATTCCATGAATGAATACTGACCCATATTTATTTGAGCGTGAGTAGAGCGATGAGGAGCTGGCACATGCTCTTAACGCAGCTAAGCTCGTTTGTACCGAACACTGAACGGGTACTGTGTGCTAAAACGTTAGCATGTACCGTGTCGCAGCAATTACTGGATGCAGGATGAAATCAACTAAAATCTTCTCGTCTCATAATGGCGAGTTGATAAGAGATTATTTGACAAAACGTCTGCATACTCCTTTAAATGAACAAAAAAAAACACTCATATTAGAACATATAAAAATCGCATAATAAACACATTCTACCAGTTTTTCTTTTCTTTTACAAAAATGAAATGTGACAGAGGTTAGACAAGCCGCAAAGTCATAAACGGAAGGGGGTGGGTGGGGTTTAGTCAAAGCAAAAACAGGGTTAAGTTATTATTCAGATTTCTCTTTTTTTGCTTGTTCCAGTTCAACACTCAGTTTCAACACTCCGATGAAGAAAAGCAAAGTCATGCTTTAATCCAAATGCACAATGCGTTCTTTGTCTAAGAAAACATAATCAAAGGCAACACGCCCACGGATGGAAGGAGCGAGAGAGCAATAGATAAAATAGATGGAATGAGAGAGAGAGCGAGAGAGAAAGAGAGAGCGAGACTGTAACAGAGCGGAGTGCATACAGAGACAGTACTTTGAAGGGGGGGGGGGGGCTTTTCTGGTCCTACACATTAGGAGAATAATATTAACAACATGGTCCCAAATGCAAGTTATTTCAATGACAACACCACCCTGAGCCAAAATATCCACAGCTCCAATTCATAAATACATTAATTAAAACAAAACAAAAAATGCATAGAAAAATTTGCATCTAAAATGGACAAAATCAAATAAAAGTAAGAAAAATAAGAAACTAACGGGGAGGGAGTAACGCATATAAAATAACAATAGTAACATAAGTACTTACATCCCAACAATGGTATAGTAGCACTGTAATAGCACTGTTTTTTTTTCTTTTTCTCCCTTTTTTTTTTTCTTTTTATATATATTTAGTTTTTGTTTTGAGCTCAAGTTTTGTTTTGTTTGTTTGTTCGTTTGTTTGTGCTGCGGGTAGGTAGGTACGGTAAAGGCTCTCCAGGCGCGCAGGAGGACTGTTCTACTTGTTATCCAGTCGCAGTCGCTGTTCCTTACCATTGATGGTTAAAGACGTCAACTGTCCCTCTTCCTCCACCTCCACGCGCTCCTGGCCATTCTCCACAATTCTGGAAAAAGAGAAGAATATTATTTTGTAAAAATGGGTAGCGCAGTGGACTAAGTACTCGCCTACCACCGCAGAGACTCTGGGATCAAATCCAGCGGTCAGCGGTACCTCCGGCTTGGTCAGTCGTCCCTACTAACACAATTGGCAGTGTTAGCGGGTGGGAAGCCGGCGGGTATGTGTCCTGGTTGTTGTAAACTGTGACTCGTACTGGTCGGTCGGGGTGCCTGTTCAGCAGGGAGGGGATCTGGGGGAAATAGAGTGCACGCGGTACGTTCCCCCAGTGAAACTCCTCGCTGTCAGGTGAAAAGAAGCTGCTGGTGACTCCACATGTATCGGAGGAGGCATGTGGTAGTTCTACACCCTCCCCACGCCGACAGTGGGGCAATGAGCGCAACGACCAGGAAAGTAATTGGCATAACGACTAAATTGGGATGGGAGAAAAATACAGAAAAGCCCCCAAAGAATTTATAAATCAATTGGAAAAGGTGCACTTTGCACCACACTCGTCCTGTAGTTATGTCTGGTTTACCAACGATCGGGTTCTTTCGAAAAGCTCAACAGTTTAGTAGGAAACGAAGGGAACCGAGGCGCACTGGGAGAAGATCTGTTGTTCAGGGAGGTGCTCAGAGGCAGAGGAAACAAGACACAATGGCAGTATAGTTTAACTAGCCATCGTTTTCTGACCCGTCCTGTAATGCTTAATTGTAGGGAAACACTAAGGAAGGAAGATCAATCAAATATGAATGGAATTCTAATTAAATGTGTATGGCCTATGCTTTACATCCATACATTTCAAGAATCAAGAGGTTTATTTGTCACATACATACCAGGGCATACAGTGAAATGCGGGTGGTCTTGCTCGCATTGATTGTGCAAAATACAATAATAAAATAGAATAAAATAGGCATCGAAAAAATAAAATAGATAAGACACAAGATATGCATGGTAAATAAAAAGACATGCTAGGTTCCTGAGAAACTGGTTCTTATATACACTACTATGCAATTTACAATGTTAACTCTTAATGTATCTAAACTATACAGTACCTCCTTCTTTTAAAGTGTTTCTAAAGACTCTATTTTTTAAAGTGATATTTTGTTTACTTTAAAGTGATTTATTTTTGCGGTTGCCGCATGAGTGGTGTTGGTGTTGGTGTGTGTGTGTGTGTGCTCATGTGTATTTGTGAGTGGAGAGTTCAGTGTTCAGTGTTCTGATGGCCTGGGGGAAGAAGCTGAGTCGGAGTCTCTCTGTTCTTGCAGCGTGTGACCGTAGGTGCTTGCCTGACCGCAGCAGCTTAAACAGGCTGTTGTTGGGGTGGTGAGGGTCTTTCATAATTCTGCAGGCTCTGGATTTGCACCTCCTGTTATATAAGTCCTGCAGGGGTGGTAGTGCAATACCTGTAGTACGCTCAGCTGAGCACACCACTCTCTGGAGTGCCTTCCTGTCCTGTGCCGTGCTGTTTCCAAACCAGGCAGTGATGTTTCCAGTCAGAAGGTTCTCTACAGCCCCGGAGTAGAAGGAGTGCATTTGTATGCGTCACTATTCATGCTCTTGATAGATTCAGTACTACTTTCTGCGATGATAGAAATAAATAAATGTAAAATGAAGAGCCATTCAAAAGAGCCGTTTAATTGAACGGCTCTTGGAAGGGAGTGAAGCCACATGACCGTAATTCCCACCACTACCGTCCTGAGCAATGGTGAAATAAAATAAAATAGTGGATACACTTTTAACTCAGGTCGACAGTAATCACCAATATGCATTTAAAAAAACTTTGTGATAATGCTTATGTAAAAGTAAAAAATAAAGAGTTATAAAAAAAATTAAATAAACGTGAATTTCAAAAGATGTACTCTATAGGTAACTCCTCCTCCACTACATCCCTGGACCTGAGATAACAAACAAGCAAATGAAGAAATGTGTAGCCATGTACCACTACATGCTAAAACAATGGCAATAATTGCATTTCCTTTGCATTAGATTAGATTCTTCTATACTCCTGGAATGTGGCAAAATATTTGTCACCGACCCATTCTTCACTCTGGCATGTGAATATAAAATATGATGGATTTTCATATAATCCCACATCTGATCAAACCAGATCCGTCACTCTTTTGCTGCCGTCTATAGTTAATATTCACATGGACTCACGCCAACTCACTCTCACGATCCTATCTGAGGGCCAGTTGTCAGATATGATAAGATTAACTGTGTTTACTGTAGCAAAACTGAAACGGTGTGTATGGAAGGAAAACTGAAACCGTGTATACTGTAGGAAAACTGAAACTGTGTATCTTGTAGTAAAACTGAAACTGTGTGTACTGTAGGTGGGGAGAGAACGGTGCAGAGATAATACAGTCTCTCTTTGGGCCCTTAGCGCCCTCTAGGTGGTGCGTGACATGAAAAGGCTAATGGTCGTATAAAAAAAAATTAAAAATAAATATTACAATAAAATCTCATACAAATCTTAGTCAAACCTTTAGTATTATGGATATTAAACATGCTGACAGAGTACATGCATCCATGTTGTCGTGAACATTTTAATTAAATAAAGAAATTCCCTATCCATAGTCGCCGTGGGAAGAGATAAAATAAAAATAAAATCTGTGCACGGAGACCAGCAACAATTTTTTCAAACAGAAACTAGGGATGCTCGATATTGGCTTTTTTACCGATACCGATATTCCGATATTGTCCAACTCTTAATTTCCGATACCGATATCAACCGATACCGATATATGCAGGGTTTCCCCGTCCAAAAAACTGAATAATTTCAGGTAACTAATCATTTCACTGGATATATATATATAACAAATATTGTTATTGTTTTGAATTTTTTTGAAACCGATACCGATATTTTCCGATATCACATTTTACTGCCGATATCGGCCGATAATATCGGTCGGCCGATAATATCGGACATCCCTAACAGAAACCCATTGGGGGGTGCGTCAGCTAGGTCGGGAGGTGACAGGGGGTGCACGGCCAAAAAAGTTTGGGAACCGCTGGTCTAGACCTCTCAATAGACCAAAAGGCTAAAGGAATAAAACACCAGATACTCCCACTGCATAGCAGAAAACACCATCTGATTCTGAAAAGAAAATCATATTGCTCTTAGATCTATAACACCTCCTCTTATTCTTGATTTTCTTTTTTATATATCTTGCCTAGGGCTGGGCGATATATCGAGTATACTCGATGTATCGCGGCTTGTTCTACATGAGATGTAGTAAATTACTATATCGTGAACATCAAGTATATGTTGTGACGTGGTGGCTGAGATGAGACTTGCTTTAGCGCAGAGCTTTCCTCTCATTTCATTATAGACACAGACCAGCGCGGACCTTCAATGACATGCAATTGTAATTTCATTAGACACAGACCAGCGCGGACCTTCAATGACATGCAATTTAATTAGCTGCTAACTAATTTAATTAATTTAGCTGCTAACTAAGTTATCCTATAACTAGGCTAAGCTAACTAGCGTTAGCCGCCAACCCTGGAAACGCTCAAAGCGGACTCGACGACACCAGTTCCATTCGTGAGGAAAGGGGGTGGGTTATATTGACGAGGCTTGACAACAGACGTTCAACAATAACTTCATATTTATTCGTTTCTTTATATCGGGCATCCAGTTTCCATCTCCGTGTGTTCAACTGTTCCATGTGTTGACCTTCGAGTGGGACATCATTGCCTACGGCAGCTTAGGCGCTCAAAACGCAAATCTATGGATAGTTGATGATAAACATTTAATTCATTATCTGAAATATTCTAAAATCATTAAATCTGCTATATAAGCCATTATCCCTTTGTGTGTGATTATTATTTTCTCACAGTAGTGTGTATATATGTGTGTGTGTGTGTGTGTGTTTGGCTAAAGTGGATAGAAAACACAGTACTGTGCAAAAGTCTTAGGCACCCAAGAGTTTTTATATAAATTGTCTTAGATGTAAATAAAGAATTTAATTAGTGTGTCAGTAGACTACTCTTAGTACATTTTCATTTAATTATTTTTTAAAGCATCTTCATGGTTTAATAATGCAAACTATTATAATCATCATATTGGTGTGACTGTATGCATCAAAGGGTTAAATCAAGCATTTTTAGTTTAGAGGAAATGTCAAAATATCGCGATATATATCGTGTATCATGATATGGCCAAAAAATATTGCGATATCATTTAGAGGCCATATCGCCCAGCCCTAATCTCGCCCCTCCAAAAAAAATTAAAGTGCCCTCCTATCCTACCTTTTTGTGGTGATCTTCCTGCCGTTGATGATCTTGGTGGAGGTGGAGACGGAGCGGAAATTGCCTCCACCGCCTCCGCCACCGCCCCCTCCGCCGAAAGAGGTGGAGGAGAAGGAGGTGAAGCCGCCCCCTCCTCCTCCTCCTCCTCCTCCCAGGCTGCCCATGTGGGTCATGTGACCCATGTGGCCCATGGAGCTCATGTGGCCGAAGGAACCGAAGCCTGAGAGAGAGAGAGAGAGAGAGAGAGAGAGAGAGAGAGAGAGAGAGAGAGAGAGAGAGAGAGGTAGAGAGCGGTAGAGAGATAGGGGGAAAGAGGGAGGTAGTTTAAAAGAGAGGGATGAAGGGAGGGAGAGATGGAGGAAAAGAGAGGGAGAGAGAATACAAACATTACATTTCAACAACTCTCTGAGGCCATGAAGACGTAGCCAGGGTGGGGATTGACAACAGAGTTGAAATCAATGTAGATACTAGAGCATAGTGGGTTATCATGAAGAGCAAGAGGGGGGGGCCTTTCAATTTCCGGCATACAATGACATACTGGAATCAACTAACCAGCCAGAAACTGTGTATGTGTACACTAGAGGATGACATCTTTTCGGGATTCCACGGGTCCCGCGGGATTCCCACGGGATGAGAGTCAATTTCACTTTGAATCCCGTGATTGGGCAGGACCGGGAGTAAAAGTCAACGGGAGCAGAAGGGAGTGGGAATTATGACAACTAAATCAACAGGATTTGGACGGGAGTGATACATTGGTGCTTCAGTAATGTAAATGTTTGGTGGTTTTATATTTAACTAAGGCAGACATCAGGGCTGTACAGCGTGCTATAAAAAATCGGTCTGTGCGATGAATGAATTTACTGCACTAGCACCCTAGCAATAGGCATTCGGTTCATATAGATACTCTTATTTTGAAAATCCTGTAGCATGTCATTTCCTCCCAAGCGCAGCTCCAGCAGCCCAACAACAACAGCGTTCTATGTTATGTTAGAGTGCGCATTTTGCGACCAGGAAATAAGTCCCTGCCTGTTTTTCCCCGCAACGCTTCCAATGCATCTTACATGCTTTGCATCCTCACCAAAACGAACTACCGGTAGTTAGCTGCTACCGGTAACTAATAGGGGTGGGACGATACATCGATCCAGATCGATATATCGATCTATTATCAATAATCAAATAGGATCGATGCCACGTAAAAAGATCGATTCATATTGCGATACTCTTATTTTGAAAATCCGGCGACGGCGACGTCATCGCCCCGCGCCCAGTGTTGTGAAACTCAAACTCCGTTTAACATCAACAGCTGCCAGTAGCGTCTAGAGCGTCACTACTAGAGCAAGACTAGTGTGCCTATTCTGTGACCCAAAACATGTCCCTGCTGTTTTATTCCACAACGGGTCCAATGCATCTAACCTGCTTTGCAATCCTCGTCACTCCATTATGCCCACGTCGCGTTAAAGATTGAAGATAACGTTACTTTAGCGTGAACTAACAAGCTAACCCAGAGCCATAGGCAGAGAGAAGTGGGGACTGGGAGGGTGCATTCTCGGGGATAGCCCCACTAACAGGATATGGCTGGTACTGCACCTTGGGACTCCCAATATGCTTTTCCAGCCAAAATACAGCTCTGTGACAGTGAATAGGATATTAATATCGAGAAAAAAAAGAAATGAACCAAAAACAGTGAACAGGAGGTCTATTTGTATTAAAAACAATAGATTGTTTTTCATTTAAATGTCTGGAAGAGCTCAAAAATAAAAATGCCATGATATTTCCATTGCCTTTTTTGTTTGTTGATTTAAATGTTACTGATTGTATTAAATGGGCACATAATATCGTCTCATATCGATCGCAGGCACCTGAATCGAATCGTATCGTATCGTATCGTGGCAGACTGTGTGATATCGGATAATATCGTATCGTTGTCCAAAGAATCGATATCGTATCGTATCGTGATTAAACTGGTGATTCCCACCCCTAGTAACTAAACTAAGCTAACCCGGCTCAGAGGCAGAGAAAACAGTGAGGAAAGGGAGGGGGCGGGGGAGCCTCAGCCTCTCTGTCCCTCTCTCTACGTCAATGATTTTAAGTAGGTGAGGTCAAAAGAGTTTGATAGTATTTACTGAGGATGGCCAGATGTTGATATTTAAACATAACAAATATAATACATAATAAATGTATACATGATCATGCAACATAAAAAAAAATTAGGAACTGTTTGGGAGAGGGAGGTAGGGAGGGGTTTTAGGTTGTGTTGTGAGTTCCAAAAAATGTAACTTAGTTATTTCAAGTTTAAAGCTCAATATATCAAAACGTGGCCCTTTACAGTGAACATGAGGTATATTTGTATTAAAAACAATAGATTTTAAATGTCTGGAAGAGCTAAATAAAAAAATTTCAAATTATATTTTCGTTGCCTTTTTTGAGTTGATCTAAATGTTACTGATTGTGTTAAATGGGCTTATTGTCTCATATCGATTGCAGGCACCTGCATCGTATCGTGGCAGACTTTGTGACGTTGTCCAAAGAATCGATATCGTATCGTATCGTGATGAAACTGGTGATTCCCACCCCTAGTAGAGTCCATACACCCAACACCAAATCCCATAATTCCTTACACGTAACGTGTCTGGCTGTGTGACGTCAACTTGTCAGCATGAAAATGACAGCCAAACATGGCACTAAAATAACACAAATACAATAGGCACATTTAATAATAATAATAATAATAATAATAATAATAATGGCTTGGATTTATATAGCGCTCTTCATGACACCCAGAGCGCTTCACAGAGTCCATTATTCGTTCATACACAGTCATACCGGTGGTGGTAAGCTACAATTGCAGCCAGAGCTGCCCTGAGGCAGACTCACGGAAGCGTGGCGAATAATCATCGCCTACGGCCCCTCCGACCACCACCAACATTCATTCACATGCATACACATTCATACGAGGCAAGTAGGTTAAGTGTCTTGACCAAGGACACAACGGCAATGGGACATTTGTGACTGTTACAAATATAACATGTTTTATACTTGTGCTACAAAATTTTGGCCTGTGCTACAAAACTATCAACCTCTGTAGCACCAGTGCTATGTGCAAAAAAAGTTAACGTACAGCCATACAGACATGATGTGACCCATGTACTGCATATTTTATACTGAGGAAGAAAAATGGAGCAGGATTGGTAAACGGGAGTAGGATGGGAGTGGGATTCTATAAAAGTTTGGCTCGGATTTGGGATCAGTCCTCTGTGGGAGTGGGAGGGAGTGGGATTTTTTCTAAACTCTCACTTGGGATTGGGATGGGATGGGATTATTTCTGTGGGAGTGGGAAGGAGCGGGAGTCAAAATCCACTCACATGTCAGCCTCTAGTGTACACAGGTGTAATTCATGTGCCGTTTGTGACGTCACCTGGCAGGTTTTCTCGAGTATCTGCGTTTAAACACTGGATTCCTAGCTGTGGTAATTCACTGCAATGTTACACGGAAGGGAGACGCAAACCTTCCCCATAAACATTCAACTTCCCAAAGGAACTCCCAAAGGCTTTGGAGCAAAACACCACTTCCAGCCAGAGCTGCTGGGTTTCTCAGATTACACAGAGGCTTCAGGTTAGCAACTACCGTTCTAGTTGATTGGCATCGATTCAAAACACATCAACTTCCCTTCACATTCAACGATCGATTGATTCATTACCGGGGTCAAAGGCAGGGAAGCCGGCACCGAAGGGAGGGAAACCACCGAAACCCCCGAAGAACGGACCGCCTGTCCGGCTCCGACTGACCCGACTATGGTGCCGTCTCCCCCCGCCGAAAAACGGATCGTCACCAAATGGATCACCACCTAGGAGAGAGAAAGGGGTGAAAGAGGGAGAGATAGATGGAGAAGGAGACAAAAAGAGACAGAAAGAGAACAATTTATAGGAGACACATGGTTTAAGTATGGTACTGCATTAAAGGGATAGTTCTGATTTTATGAACCATAGCCCTATTTCCTACTTACTGATGATGATGATGATGATGATGATGATGATGTTGATCAGTCTATTCTTTTCTCAGCACAACCTTATGCTCTTGCTAGTTGGCCACAAACTAATGCAAAGTCAGTGGGGTCAAGCTCCCTGACCCCAAAACAAAGCAACGAACCAAGGAACGAATTAACCCGAAGAACGCAGTGATTATAGAACGCAGTGATTATAGTGATTATAGAACGCAGTGATTATAGTGATTATAGAACGCAGTGATTATAGTTATTATAGAACACAGTGATTATAGAACACAGTGATTATAGAACACAGTGATTATAGAGGCTCATTCCAAACACCTGATACAACCATACAGTTACATGCCTGATAGTAGGGCCGCTCGATTATGGCAAAAATCATGATCACAATTATTTTGATTGATATTGAAATCACGATCATTAAACATGATTACTAATTTTTTACCTTTCTTCTCAAGCTAGTATGGGGAACATGATTAACTCTACCAATCAACAGCATCAATGGCAAGTAGCATGTAGGGCTCGCTAGGGTTCCAAAAATCAGACCTATATCCCTTTAACAAGTATCAAGTATGGGCAACTCTTTCACATGGTGGTGATTGTGGCCTGAAAGTCTTTTTGACTTCAAACCAACCTGTCAAATGTATATGATTTATTTCTTTATTTGCATAAGAACAATGGGTATGTATTAGTGTTGTCACAATACTGGAATTTCGACTTCGATACGATACCTTGAAAAGTATCGATACTTTGATACCATTTCGATACCAAAAAATATATATATATATATATATTTTTTTTTTAAACACATTTTTTTTAAACTATAAGAGAAGATAAATATAACACTTTTAAAACCCTTTGTTTATCTTTAGATCAGAGAGAGAGAGAGAGAAAGAGAGAGTGGCTGCTGGAGATTTGAGGTCTACTGAGCGCACCTTTCTAGTTATGATGACCCGAGAGAGAGAGAGAGAGAGAGAGAGAGAGAGAGAGACTGCTGGAGATTTGAGGTCTACTGAGCGCACCTTTCTAGTTATGACCCGAGAGAGACACCCTTTTGATTAATTCAGTTTCTGCCTGTATGGAATGTTAGAAAGCTATTAGTCATACATTGGTTTATTCAGACCTAATGCAAGCAAATATAATGCATGAGCTAGCTGTATTGAAATGACATGTTTTCATTATCCACCAGGAGAGACCAGGTTCAGGTGAGTCTATATGTTTAAATGGAGGGAGGGAGGAGAGGGAGAGGGAGGGAGGAGAGGGAGAGGGAGAGGGAGAGGGAGAGGGAGAGGGGGAGAGAGAGAGAGAGAGAGAGAGAGAGATTTCTCCGGAGCTATGCCCGCCGCCCGGAGCATTTATTAACGTTACATTTTCAACAACATTGCTGCTAATTGGACACTTCATGGAGGCGGGGTAACGTTGTGTCGAGTTCATGCGTGTACTGGTGTAGTGTGGGTGGGCTCGGCTTGACGTTACTCCGTTTCCATGAAGTAATTATAAATGTGGCCAGCTAGCTAGCATAAGCTAACGGAGGAACGACAGCTAGCTTTGTTTACAAACTCCCGGCTGTGAGGGGGAGGAGGCTGCAGCAGCAGCTTGTGTCTGTTGCCGGTCTCTGAGGAGGAGGAGGAGGAGGCGGAAGGGCAAGCGTGCTCTGGCAGCGCGTCTGTCTGTCAACAACTTGCGGGAGCAAGCCAGCTGGTATCGGTACTGCAGAAAGTATCGATACTTCGGGAAATGAGTATCGAAACCATTTTAAATATTCAGTATCGATATTTCGATATTTTTGACAACACTAGTATGTATGCTATATACAGGACCCACCTGGATTTGAACCCAAACATCTCCCGGTCAGCTAAAGCCGGGGAATCCACTCTAGGGAGATATTCAGGCTCGCTAGGCTTCAGGCCGAGGGAGATATTCAGGCTCACTAGGCTTCAGGCCGAGGGAGATATTCAGGCTCACTAGGCTTCAGGCCGAGGGAGATATTCAGGCTCATTAGGCTTCAGGTGGAGGGAGATATTCAGGCTCACTAGGCTTCAGGCCGAGGGAGATATTCAGGCTCACTAGGCTTCAGGCAGAGGGAGATATTCAGGCTCACTAGGCTTCAGGCGGAGGGAGATATTCAGGCTCACTAGGCTTCAGGCGGAGGGAGATATTCAGGCTCACTAGGCTTCAGGCGGAGGGAGATATTCAGGCTCACTAGGCTTCAGGCCGAGGGAGATATTCAGGCTCACTAGGCTTCAGGCCGAGGGAGATATTCAGGCTCACTAGGCTTCAGGCCGAGGGAGATATTCAGGCTCACTAGGCTTCAGGTCGAGGGAGATATTCAGGCTCACTAGGCTTCAGGCCGAGGGAGATATTCAGGCTCACTAGGCTTCAGGTGGAGGGAGATATTCAGGCTCACTAGGCTTCAGGCCGAGGGAGATATTCAGGCTCACTAGGCTTCAGGCCGAGGGAGATATTCAGGCTCACTAGGCTTCAGGTGGAGGGAGATATTCAGGCTCACTAGGCTTCAGGCCGAGGGAGATATTCAGGCTCACTAGGCTTCAGGCCGAGGGAGATATTCAGGCTCACTAGGCTTCAGGTGGAGGGAGATATTCAGGCTCACTAGGCTTCAGGCCGAGGGAGATATTCAGGCTCACTAGGCTTCAGGCCGAGGGAGATATTCAGGCTCACTAGGCTTCAGGCCGAGGGAGATATTCAGGCTCACTAGGCTTCAGGTCGAGGGAGATATTCAGGCTCACTAGGCTTCAGGCCGAGCGAGATATTCAGGCTCACTAGGCTTCAGGTGGAGGGAGATATTCAGGCTCACTAGACTTCAGGCAGGGCTACTCCATTTACACAGGGACCTTTTTGTCTACCGACTGAATAACCAAATAACTGCCAGGCCAAGATCAGCCCCCAACAACATGTTTTATTAACATTAACATTAACATCAGAAGGGCAACATTAGGGATGGGGAGGTTTAGAACAGCTGTTAAGTGTGTGGGCGTAACACATGGCCAACTGTCTGACTGAGGAAACAATGGAGTGAGCGTGCGTACGCATGGGTGAACAAGAGCAAGGAATGAATGAACCCCAAGAACGCAGTGATTATAGAGGCTCATTCAAAGTACCTGATAAAGACAACCATACAGCTACATGACTGATAGTAGGGCTGCTCGATTATGGCAAAAATGATAAATCCGGATAATTTTGAGTGATATTGAAATCACTTTTTTTAATGATTTTTTTTATACAATTACTCATTGATTTGAGAACATCATATGATGACGACTGGATTTGTTTTACCCTTCTTCTCGACCAAAGGCTGCCTTTCTGTCATCTTCTACAAGTTACCAAAGATGTTTCAAAGTAAGTAGAGAAACGCTCCATGGCTTCCTCTCAACACGAGCTGAAACTACCGTTTGGGATCATGGAAGTTGTTGTCTTCATTGTTAAAAAGCACTACGAAGACGGCGTAAGGAGACGAAAACAACAGAACACGCTCCATGTTCTTGATTGAACTTAGACTTCTCAGGTTCTGAACATTGTTGGAAACATTTGGGATAATGTAAGTACACAACTCAACAGAATATATAACATAGGTCTAGGACATTTTAATGTGGAACTGTTAGGAGATAAATTGTACATTTAAGCCATTTGCCTACATGATTAGAAAAGAAGGCAACATTGGCTGGAAATAGGAAGTTCACTAAAAGCCGTAAAGAATGTAAACTCACCAAAGAAGTCAGCAAACGGGTCTCTGCCACCGAAGAACTCCCGGAACACATCCTCAGGGTTCCGGAAATAATCTCCGTTTTGGAAATGTACTCCTGCAATAAAAGATATGATCAAATTTGTCATCTTCAGAAATGTAATACGCAGTACACTGAACATGAATCGACCATGACTGTATAAACAAAAAAAAGTAGCTTGTATCATAAAAGGGCAAAAGTGCAGTTGAATAAAAACCTTTAACAAAAGGAGAAGTGGAGCATGGTTTATCTTAATTTGCAAGCGACATCGCCACTGTTAAAGTCAATTGCTCCTTATATACAGGGTTCCCACAGACATTACTAAATGTAATTCAAGGACTTTCAAGTATTTTCCCAAGCACTATTTTTCATTTTAAAAGGGCGTTTAAAAGGATACAATTCACTTTTAAATGCCGTTTCATTTTTTATTGAAAAGAAATCTGATCCAATAAGTGTATGGCTTAAAACCAATTTCCGACAATTAGTTACACTTTAGATAAAAAAAATTTAATTTCTTGATTCAGATTTTTTTTTATCATTGATGAACAAAACGTTCAATGTGAATGGTTGATTTGCATTTCAAGGACTTTTTAAGCACCTTGTTATAAAATGGGCTGTTTTCAAGGAATTCCAGGCCTTGAATTTTTTTGTTAAAAAATCAAGCACTTTAAGCACTTCAAGGACCTTGTGCGAACCCTGATATAATATCATTGCCCATTTTCTTTCACGGTGACCATTGCTGTGATCAACAACGTACCTCCACCGCCATTGCTCCCCGGCAGCCCCTCTTTGCCGTACCGGTCATACATACTCCTCTTGCTGACTGCAGGGGAGAAGTGACAAACATCATTGTAGCACTGAACACAGTATCAACGTTTACTTATTTATTCAAATAATTTCACATGACCAGAAATTGAGAATTCCAATGCTATTTCCATGGAACAAGGAATGAGTTCAGTCAATATTTATGAACAGTCGATACTCTCCAAAAGCCAGAAACCAGAGAACTAAGAACCAAACTTGTGATGTCATCAAGTGTAAAGTCTGGAGCTCCTCCATATACTGGGATTCTGATTTTGTGGACCCACAGAAAGAGTTTCTATACTCAAATGAGTGCTATTCTATGGTAGCGTTTTCACTTCTTCCAACAGAAGATGTATCCGTATACACAGAACACGCACTCAGTGTCCACTTTACAGTCTTTCTTACCCAATTCATTGTCTATGGAGCAGCTCCAGCCTTTATCCTTGATGATGAGGTCTTTTTTTGCACTCTAGTTTTTCGATGAGTTTGTTGTCCTCACTAATATTTCCGGACTATTTTAGACCATAGCAATAACATGTATGAATTCTTAAATTGGGTATGGCATATTTGTGTATTTATATAATACACAGTGACATGAAAGAGGGGAATGCACCGTGAAACCAGGCTTGTATCGTGAACTGGATTTGAACTGAGCAGTACACCGTTACATCCTTAGTAGTCTGACCTACAGGATGTTGGGAGTGGGTATACCGTTCCTATTGGCCGACTCTCTCAGTCGGGATCCTCCTCTTGTCCTACACTGTTTTGCAATGGCACCGTCTCCCATCCCTCGAGTTTAGCACCACTCTAGACGATTGTGATTGGTTAACACATTGCCCGCCGGGGGTTATGCCCATCTAATGCCCCTCTCTGCCAGCGCTATAAGTCTATGGAGATGTTTACCTTCTTTGCAGGGCTATAACTTTTTTAATTGTATTGCTATATTGACATTATTGACATTACTATGGCCCATTCAACATCGATTATCTATCGTTCAGGATGTGGGAACGTTATACTTTTTCATTCATACATTGTTGTGTTAATACCTTCTAGAATATAAGTATGTTTTTATCGTTTTCTGCAGTAATTCCTAGAACGTGAGTTATAGGCCTAAACGCATGTATAGATTATCGATTGGCGTTTCTTCCCTATACACGCTATATTAAAAAATTCAAATGTATATGATCGGTATACGTTATGCTTCATCATGCATGAAGGAAAGGCGGGGGGGGTTGTTTATAATTCCCCGATCATCAGTAAATGCTTTATGTAGGTTGGGTGATATATTGATCAGATCGGTTTGCTCACAAGGAAACTCACAATCGGGTTGAAAATAACGTTATATTCCTCTTACCGTGGGTCAATGAGACTGGCGGTGAAATATCCCAAGTACACGACACCGATCGCCTAGGTCCATTTCCGGTTTGTATGTCACAATAAACGCCGAAATCATATCGATTATTACGTTTAGAAAGCGATCCATTATGTACATATTGTCTGTCGGGAGTCCCGCAACGATATGTGACGGATGGATGAATTTCATCGACGCACATCGGCCACATCCTGTAGGCGAGTGTAACTCGCCCGACCATCCACCGGTATTGAGCCATCGTTGCCGTCACCTATAGGGTCCAGCTGCAGCGTCGCGGGTGTATATATGAATTATGAATGCCATGGCGAAAAAATGAAATATTGATCTCTCAATAACGCTGTACAGTGAGGTCTGGCGCTCAACGCATGGCGGCCAATAACGCTGGAAAGTGTTTCCGCCGCTGGATGTGTTAAAGACATTCAACCGAACCACAACCCCCCCCCCCCCCCCATTCCTAAACGCTAAATTCAAATCCGGCCATCAACCTTTGCTGCATATCATTCCCGCTCATATACATCTAAAATAAAGGTCTGGGCGGTGAAAGACAACACCCTTTCTCGTCACACTTTAATGTGATCACAGCCCGAGGAATTTATTATGGGATGAGAGACATGATAAGTCAAATTGATTTTATTGATGACGGGAAGCAATTTGTTTCCTTGTCAGTGTGTCGTGTTCAGACCAAGTGGAGAGGTATGTGCCCTGGGTCTGATGTGTCGTAGTAGTAATCTGACATCTCCTTGAACTACATCTCTATTAAGTTAAAGGTGCTATCATCATTAAAATCATTAAAAAAAAATGATACATTCACAGAGCTTTTAGAAAAGGTATGAAATATAAGTATTGTTTTTCTCCTTAAAAAATGATTGATTAATGAATTTATCATTAAAAAAAAATGTGCAGGTCCAATGTTGTTTTTTTGCACATGTATCCCCTCACTACTTCCCCATGTGGAATTCACCTGGTTGGATAAATAACATGCTGGTGCTTTAGTGCGGCATCTAGTGGCTGGATGTTATCTATAGCACCTTTAAGTTATACTTAATTCATCACTGTGGTGAAATGATTCCTCTGCATTTGAACTATCCTAACCATTTAGGAATAGTGGGCGGCCACAGACAGGTGCCTGAAGACCAACTCCAGATGTTACATCACTGCCTTAGTCAAAGGCAATGGCAGGAGTGTACCTACTGTAGCATGCATATATTTTGCATGCAACCATCTGAAAGGACCAACATCCTAGTAGTAATGAGAGTTCATACTGACCATCTGAAAGGACCAACATCCTAGTAGTAATGAGAGTTCATACTGACAGGACCAACATCCTAGTAGTAATGAGTTCACATTGATCATCTGACAGGATCTACATGTTAGCAATAATCTGAGTTCAAACTGACCATCTGAAAGGACCAACATCCTAGTAGTAATGCGAGTTCATACTGACAGGACCAACATCCTAGTAGTAATGAGTTCACATTGATCATCTGACAGGATCTACATGTTAGCAATAATCTGAGTTCAAACTGACCATCTGAAAGGACCAACATCCTAGTAGTAATGAGTTCAAACTGACCATCTGAAAGGACCAACATCCTAGTATTAATGTGAGTTCAAACTGACCATCTGAAAGGACCAACATCCTAGTAGTAATGCGAGTTCAAACTGACCATCTGAAAGGACCAACATCCTAGTAGTAATGGGAGTTCAAACTGACCATCTGAAAGGACCAACATCCTAGTAGTAATGGGAGTTCATACTGACCATCTGAAAGGACCAACATCCTAGTAGTAATGAGAGTTCATACTGACCATCTGAAAGGACCAACATCCTAGTAGTAATGCGAGTTCATACTGACAGGACCAACATCCTAAGTAATGAGTTCACATTGATCATCTGACAGGATCTACATGTTAGCAATAATCTGAGTTCAAACTGACCATCTGAAAGGACCAACATCCTAGTAGTAATGAGAGTTCATACTGACAGGACCAACATCCTAGTAGTAATGAGTTCACATTGATCATCTGACAGGATCTACATGTTAGCAATAATCTGAGTTCAAACTGACCATCTGAAAGGACCAACATCCTAGTAGTAATGAGAGTTCAAACTGACCATCTGAAAGGACCAACATCCTAGTATTAATGTGAGTTCAAACTGACCATCTGAAAGGACCAACATCCTAGTAGTAATGCGAGTTCAAACTGACCATCTGAAAGGACCAACATCCTAGTAGTAATGGGAGTTCAAACTGACCATCTGAAAGGACCAACATCCTAGTAGTAATGAGAGTTCATACTGACCATCTGAAAGGACCAACATCCTAGTATTAATGTGAGTTCATACTGACCATCTGAAAGGACCAACATCCTAGTATTAATGTGAGTTCATACTGACCATCTGAAAGGACCAACATCCTAGTATTAATGTGAGTTCATACTGACCATCCGACAGGATTTCATAGGCCTCAGACAGCTCCTTGAACCTCTTCTCTGCCTCGTCTTTGTTATCTGGGTTCTTGTCTGGGTGCCACTTCAGGGCTAGTTTCCTGTACCTGGAGGAAAAATAAGGAATTAAATTTTTTTTTATTTTTCTCCATAACAAAACAAACATACAAGAAAGACAGTATGTCAATACGAGGACATTGCTAATGCACAGTGAAGATACAATGGGGACAGAGGGGGGACAGTGATGGGGGGGCTGAGGGGGCTGAGGCATCTACTAGGGATGCACCGAAATTTCGGCCACCGAAAGTTTTCAGCCGAAAGAGTTTTTTCACCGAAAATATATCACCGAAACAGAAAAAACCTGTAACCTAACGCGTGTTGTTGTGATGATGTCATCAAAACGCGGCTTCAGTCATTACATGCTTAACGTGAGCTCTTCAGTCCTGCGTTGTGCAGCCTGTGAAAACTCCTCTTGGGACTCGGGGGAGTCGCGCTGTTTCTATGTAAACTCTGCGCGCAATGTTTTATATCCTTATTTACTATATGCCCGTCGCGGTTAATCACTGAGTGATCTAATATGCATATTCTTCAGAGCGAGAGGAGGGGGGGGGTTGTGTTTCTCACATTGACGCTGTCTGTCGTTGATAATATAATCTGAAGAGCATTATTATTATCATTCTCGAGCATACACGTCACGCGTCTACTGTGCCAAAGTCAAGAGAGCACATTCATCTGGGGACTAGAAAGGTGCGCTCAGTAGAGCACAGATGTCCACATGTCTTCTCTCTCTCTATCTATCTATCTATCTACCTCTCTCTCTCTCTCTCTCTATCTCTCTCTCTCTGATTGATTGATTGATTGATTGAAAACTTTATTAACAGATTGCAGAATGGGTACAATACAGTACAGCTCAATACACACAATTGTTAAGGGGATGCAGACCAGAGAAAGACTTTCGTCTTGTTTACATCAGGGTCCCCCATTTTCAATTCATCAGGACATAATATGACATACATGACATACAGATAGACAGTACTGCTACATCTATACATTTATGACATACCAGATTTGCAAATACAGTACTGTTTGTGATACAAAAAGACCCATAATAGTGATTATTTATTATTTAAGTTAAGTTTTGCCATAATCATATATTTTTCCATAATCAGGTAGCTGAACAACATTGGTAAAAAAAAATTCTATTCTATGAATCATTTTCGGCCTTTGGTTTTCGGCCAACGGTTTTCGGTATCGGTTTCGGCCAAGAATTTCCCATTCGGTGCATCCCTAGCATCTACAGTAAATGCTTGTTCCTGGTCATTGCCAAGAGAACAACCAATAAGCTTATTTCTGAACCCTACAAAATGTCCAAGATAATAAGAGTATAATAGAAAATTCTCAATAATGGAGAGCAGGGCTCGACATTAACACCCACCAAATGCGGGTAGAATTCGGCAGTGGCATGTAACTCTGTCACTCTTACCAGCCACTTTGGCGGGTAGACCATGCAGCGTCGTAGTGAAGAGTCTCTTTCTCTCTCTCGGAACACAGTGCACGCTTACTTGCGTTGCGCGTAATGAGAGTATCCTTCTCTCTCTCTCGGAACGCAGTGCGCGCTTACTTGAGTCACGCGTAATGAGAGTCTCTCTCTCTCTGTCTCAAGTAGCCAAACTTTACACTATAAAAACGACCTGGATATTTGGAGAGAGTGTGTGTGAGTGTGAGTGTGTGTGTGTGTGTGTGTGTGTGTGTTTTTTGGCTGGTGAAAATGCTGAGTGGCTAGTGACTTTGGAAAACCACTAGCCACAGTGGCTGGTGAGCCAAAAAGTTAATGTCAAGCCCTGATGGAGAGAATGTAGTAGCCAGCAGCCACTTACGCTTTCTTTATGTCTTCTGCACTCGCCTCTCGCCGGACTCCTAATATCTGGTAATATTCCACCATGATGTGGCTGAGGGGAGGAGCTTCAACCAATACGAGGGGAGGAGCTTCAGCCAATACGAGGATACCTAAGAGGAAGAACATAATTTAGACTTCAACCAATATGAGGATACCTAAGAGGAAGAAACGACACATAATTTAGACTTAAGGACCAACCTGTGAATTTATTTTAAAAAAGGACATTAAAAATTCAGGGTTCCTACACATTTTCCATTTGAGAATTTCATACTTTTTCCAGGCAAAAAAATATGGGAAAAATTGCACACTCCTCTACTTGCTGTGACATTTATAAAAAAAAATTAAAAAAAAGACAACAACAAAAGCCAGAGCAAGTGGAGAAGTGTAAGCATTTTTTCTTCTTTTTACCAGTTTAATTTCCAATAGTGCCATTTCAAACCCTGCCCTCTTGTCACATTGAGGAAAGCAACAGTTGTGATTGGAGGATCAAGAAAATAGGGCAGAACTTGAGATAAGTCAATAGTCAGCGACTCAGCGCCTCTTTGGGTATGCTGGGCATTCTTTCTCCCTTTTGGATTTATAAAAGATACCAGACGTTTATTAGAAGTATGTTATAAATAGGTAGCCTATATACATTTATTTAATATAATACTAGAGATAAAACAAATGTAATAATAAGTTATTGGCAAATTGCATCATGATATTGACATTATATCTAATATAGGAGTCAACGGATTTCTACAGAAAACAGTTATATAGGCTGCAGTGCACAACGAGTGAGCCAATGGTAATTCACCTAACCCAACAGTGCAGGTGTGCAGATTATGTGCAGAGAGATCTAACCTATATCAACATGTGTACAGAAATTAGGGCTGGGCGATATGGAAAAAAATCATATCGCGCTAACGATATGATAATGTTATCATATTTCTCGATATCGATAATTATCGAAATTGTTATAAGTATATATATATATATATATATATTTTTTTTTTTTTTTTTTTTTTTTTTTTTTTTTAAACAACAGATGTATGTTTATTTTGCAGCAATTCTTTGTCGTTGCCGCCATCTTTAGTGTTACATCCCCTCACACTCCAGTTCTCAGGCTGCAGCTGGTTTAAAAGCGAAAGTAAACCGGCTTCTCTGCTGGCTGTGGCTCCAGGGGAGTTGAACAGTTCTGGCTCTGCTAGTTTATTTTCTATCTTTTGGCGCTTTTTTGGTGGACAAACCACCGCACATGTGCACCGTGACTCGTGACTGGAGTCTAGTTCTGCTAGCACACATAGCCTACTGTGTACAGACGGTTTCAAACTGTATTTTAAATTAGAAAGCAAACAAAATAAATGGACAAGAGAAAAATAAATCTCAATTTGGTCAGTATTGTCATTTGGACAAGGAAAGCCATTACTTTAAGTTGCAGGCAAGAAAGACAAGTCTGTCCACTGTCTCTGGTTTAAAAACTGCCCTGTTGCAGGTCACAAATATAAAATTAAAAAAGGATATATATAAAAAAAAAAAAAAAAACGATTTTTCGATATCGATTATTAACACTTTGATTGCCCAAGGTTAAAATGCATGATATACCATCCCTTGCCAGCTCTATTTAACATGGAGAAGTTCCCCTTCTTTGCAGGGCTATGTACGTACTTCTAGAATTTACTACGCGTCATCTGATGTTGACCGGATGGGCGAGGGGGCGTTTATAATTCCGTGGGCAACGTTATACCATTCATCTAATGTGGGTCATATGTTCATCATAGCAGTTTATATCGAACACGGTAATACTACACGCTAAAACTCACCCCAGTCTCCTCGGGCCGTTGGGCGATCAGCGTGGAGTAGACAGTTTTCGATTATGGGATGTTGAAATGCCCGATCTATTTCCAGGTTGTATAATAGTATATACGTCCAAATCATGTTGTTTTTTCGAGTTATTTCCACTGATCGATGTACACTGTGTGAAGACAGAGTCTCTCTAACATTAGCGAGTGCCCGGACCCCATATGGAGTGAGTCCTGCCGGTTCAAAGGTTGATATCCGGTTTCGATCTGCCGATCGGCCACCAGATGGCGCTCTTGAACCGCTAGAGGGTTGAGAGGAGATCAGCACTGTGTGTCAAGGCTCCGGAACGGAAATATGATTTCGATCACAGATTTTTGAAATATTGATATCAAAGACGAGTTACGGCGTCCTCTGCAACTTGAGCATGGCGGGGAATGACGAGTTCCGGCGTTTTCGGCAGTTAAAGTGTTAAAATATATCGCGATATTTATCGTTATCATTATATCGCCCAGCCCTAACAGAAATACATATTTAAATGCCTTGGATCAAGGCACTTCAATTTGGTTACTGTCTGTAAGTCTTCCTCTCCTGCATGTTCAACCACTCATCCCCACAGGCCATTGAAGAATGCAAAGAATATCTTCTTAATAAATGTACTCCCATTAAATAAATAAAAGGTAAAAAAAAAACATATACAATACACAATACATACAGTATAGCCTAACCATACCATGTATGGTCTGAAGACACCAAGAGGGGGTTCTGCTACGGTAAAACATTTCTGAGTCTGACTAAAACAATATTGTTTTGTTTGTTAAAATGTAATAAACACTGGAGAATCTTTTTATCGCCATTTCCTGTTAAACGCAGAATGAATGAAATATTCAAAAGGTGAAAACATACTATGGGAATTAATGAGAATGTATGGCCATTAACAGGAATCAAATGGAAATACAGGGGTTATTTGCAATGGCTGTATTTTTTCCATAAGCCTATATACAGATAGAAACATAACTATTTTACCATATGAAAAGTAGACATAATTTAGTTATGAGTTTAATTATGAGTTGACGCTTTACATTGTATTATACTGTAATGGAGTGCTTTACACATGTGATGGGAGAATGCACTGTACATGCAGAGGGTTGTGCTGAATTCCCATTAGATGGGAGGCTGCAAAGTCTGTAAAGAGAAGTCGGTTCATCTGCCCCCATCTTGATAATGGGGACTAATAAGGCTAGACCCATTATCTCCATATTTAAGAATCTGTCATACATATCATAATTTCCTTCTTTCATATTTGAAGTCACTGGTAAATAACTGACAACACAGAATGGTTAATTTGGTCAAAAAGGACAACTTCATAATAGAAAAAAAAAAATCTCCAAGCTTTTATGCATGTTTCACCTGCAAAGAGTTCATGGTTACCATGGCAACCACTCACTGCTGGATTGTTATTGATTTTAAACATCTTTAAAACTTACATTTCACCTCAATATGCAGCAAATTATAAATGTACTCAACATAAAACTAATTTAATTATTCTCACTATTATGTCTATAGTAGCAACAAGTAATTTATTTGTTGCCACTGTCTTTAGTGTTTTATTGTTACGGATTAAAAACTACCACAGTAGTTTCTGGATGTTGGCAATTATCTGTACATGTGAAATCCCCATGAAATGGAAATATTGCCTACAAGACCTAGTATTGCCTTATGTGTATTTTCCACAAAAAATAAATTCACTAATATAAGCTATTCAAATTGGGCACAATTTCCAAGATGTCCTTATCTTTACTGGAAAGTGCCCCACCCTTTGCACCTACAACGTGTGTGATAGTTTATACAAAAAAAAACTCCTTATCAGTTGAGCCCACTCTGTCATTGTCGACTTGACCAGTTGACAAAGACTTAAACCAGTGTGAGTTAAGTCAAATGTCTCTGCTACCTTACAATTGAATAACATTATCAAAGCTCCAAATTAAGTGTAGCAGGTGGTTCAGGAAGTTATGCACAGGAGAGTCACAAGTTGATACTGTTTATGATGAATTGAAAGTGGGGGACCCTGATGTAAACAAGACGAAAGTCTTTCTCTGGTCTGCATCCCCTTAACAATTATTTAGCCGTACTGTTATGTACCCATTCTGCAATATGTTAATAACGTTTTCAATCAATCAATCAATACTACAACAGCTAAATAATGGTGATTATTCTGACTTTAGATGAGCCTGCATCAGTGTAGTATTATTCTGACTTCAGATGAGCCTGCATCAGTGTAGTATTATTCTGACTTCAGATGAGCCTGCATCAGTGTAGTATTATTCTGACTTCAGATGAGCCTGCATCAGTGTAGTATTATTCTGACTTCAGATGAGCCTGCATCAGTGTAGTATTATCCTGACTTCAGATGAGCCTGCATCAGTGTAGTATTATTCTGACTTCAGATGAGCCTGCATCAGTGTAGTATTATTCTGACTTCAGATGAGCCTGCATCAGTGTAGTATTATTCTGACTTCAGATGAGCCTGCATCAGTGTAGTATTATTCTGACTTCAGATGAGCCTGCATCAGTGTAGTATTATTCTGACTTCAGATGAGCCTGCATCAGTGTAGTACCTCGCAGCACTGCACTCTCCTCCACCTTGTGTATATTAAGGTGCATCATCTAGTAACTGCACTGACAGCTGGCTGAAGGTGAGCGGGCTGTGCAGCTTAACGTTAGTCGCTTATATGTCAATAGCCGTCTGGCGCAGTTAGCTACAGCTAGCAACGTTAGTCGTAGCATAAAAAACACCGACTGAATCATGTTATCTAATGTTAGTAGATGTAATAGATATAACGTTAGCTTAATCGTGAAACACGCATGGAAAACAGACGCGTTGCGTAATAAACGAGTGGGATCTTGCAGGAGAAACCTAGCAGCAGCCCAGGGTGTTTCACAGCTAGCTAACATGCTAACCCTGTTCTCCTTCAAAACACGACAACAAAGGATGCCTGGGTGGGAGAGATGTATATCCGAACCGTTAGCGTTAGCGTGTGGTGTATGCTATCCAATGCCGTTGGGAATCAGACTGGGCATCTGACAAATGAAGACGACTAACGTTAGCGGCATCGATTTTTTTGCATTTTGTTTCTATGACGATTTAGTTAGCGAACGTTAGCTCTACTAGCTTAGCCTAGCGTACAACCAGGCATCAACCCGTCCGCTAGTTATCACTTATACAAACATCCGTTATGCTGTCAAATTACCTTAGCCGCCCGCAGTCCAGTCAGTTTTCCCCCAACAGCTCTACTATATTTATGACAAACAATATCAGCTATTGAACATCTTAACAAAAACGACCATTAGCTAGAATTTTCTTCATGATCAGCAGCCCTTGGCTTGAGGTTGTTTTGTAGATTTGACGCAACGTCCTGTTACGATCAGATCTCCTCTTCTTCGATGGTGTTTAGACTGGTCAGTCCACCAGCTAGGGTTGTGGCAGCGCCACCACGGACACAACACGCTATTGCACGTTGATGGCTACATTGCGTGCAAGTTGTAGTGCACTGTTAATTCATAATAATCATATTGTGTATGAATATGTATAGACATACATAAATTAATATATTGAATATACCCATGAATACAAAATAAAATGACAACATAATCTCTGGAACAGGCCAGAGATATTATGCAATTATTATTATTATCAAAGTGACTTTGGGTATAAAATTACTGGAAATTTGATATAGTGGAAATTCATACTATTGAAAAAAAACACTGCAACAGAAAAGAATATAATAGAAATTGACTAGGAGGGTTCAAAATAAAAATGTTAAATGTTTGTACCCAGTTTCTGAAGTGTCCGCTAATTGACTAAATGTCAATGTACAGTGGTGGCCAAAATTATTAGAACACGTGGTATATTTAAGAGATTTCAGATGTTGTTGTTCAATTGGCCATTAAAATACCCATAAAACAAATTAAATATATACAAAGTCATCATTATGCTCTATAAACCATAGAATAGAGCCATCATAAGGAGATTTATGTAATTTTCCTTACAAAAAACTAGCTAGGCCTATTTCACTGTCAATGTCACACAATCATGTTCCTTCACAGTCCAAGCACTGTAAAGTACACTTTAGACCGCCATGATGCCACCAATTCACACCAGAACCGAAAGGGGAGAGGTAGGAAAAAGAAACGTTCAGACAAGTAAAGCATGTCTGACAAGAACAAGTTACAGGTTGAAAAAACCCTCAGCTCAGAACTCGGCAGAATCTGCACCTGGCTCGCTGATAACAAACTATCATTGATTACACCTGGGTAAAACAGAGTCCATTCTCTTCGGATCAAATAACAAACTTAGCAAGACCGATGGCTTCTCAGTTACAGTGGGTGACAATATTGTCACAAGGAAAGATGAAATTACATACCTAGGTTCTATCCTAGAGGCAAATCTTTCCTGTGACAAAATGGCATCCAAGGTAATAAAAAAAAGTCAACCAACGAACTAGATTCTTGTACCGGATCTCCTCTCTGGTAAACAAGAATACACTGAAGACTCTGGCAGGAGCACTCATTCAAGGGTACTACGACTATGCTTGCACCTCATGGTACCAAAGCACCTCAAAGGCGCTAAAAACTAAATTACAAACATCTCAAAACAAACTTGTCAGACTACTGCTTGACCTTACTCCTAGAACCCACCTCACCCCTGCCCACTTTGACAACCTAGGATGGCTTAGAGTAGACGACAGAGTACAGCAACTTGCAATGGGCCTGGTCTACAAGATTCACTACACGACCAAAGTACCCATGTACATGTCAAAATACTTCCCAAAGGTCAGTGAATACCACGATCATAGAGGGAGCTCCACAAATCATGTTAAACCCAGATTCGGCTCAAACAAGGGACTAAACACGTTTCGCAATTATGCCACATCAATGTGGAATGCCCTACCCAAAGCTGTAAAGGAATGTGAATCACTACCCACTTAAAGAGCACCTACGGGAGACTGCAATTCGAAACTGCCACGTAAATGTCCAAACCCCCCCACCCCCACCCCCTCCTAATAGACAGTCTCCTCCCCACCGTATGTATATATTCTCTCCCCACTGTATGTATATTTCTCTCCCACCCACCCCACCCCCTCATAATGTACAGTCTCCTCCCCACCTATGTATATATTCTCTCCCCACGTATGTATATTTCTCTCCCACCCACCCACCCACCCCCAGTCCTAATGTACAGTCTCCTCCCCATCATATGTATATACTCTCTGTCAGGATCTATGGGTAACAGTACTGTATATTTGCATATCGTATATGTCACAAATGTAACAGTACTATATACCTGTATGTCATGTATGTCCCTATGCCATAAATGTCATGATGTCATATATGTTGTGTATGTCATAAATGTCACTATGAATTGAAAATGGGGGACCCTGATGTAAACAAGACAAACATCTTTCTCTGGTCTGCATCCCCTTAACAATTGTGTGTATTGAGCCGTACTGTATTGTACCCATTCTGCAATCTGTTAAATAAAGTTTTCAATCAATCAATCAATCAATCTAAACCTTGGTTCATTATATCATTGGGTCAGTTTGGTCTCAAGTAATTCAGTTAATTCTGCTCTCCGAGTAGAGAGACATCATGGATTAAGCCTCAGAGAGAGAGAGAGAGAGAGAGAGAGAGTGGGGTCAGAACAATCCTCTCTGTTTAAAGAAACAGAATATTCCTATTAAGATACTGTCACAAGCAGTCCAGGGTAGAGCTTTGATTCTCTGCGTGAACTTGATTGGGCCCGGCCCGACCTGCCAGATTCGGGCCGGGCCGGGCTGTAATTTATCTTAATGTCCTCGGGCTTGAATCGGGTCGGGTTTGATTTATTTATTTATTCTTTTATTTAGATTTTTTTATATATGAACCGCTGACTCATAGTGGACGTGTGCCTGGCCACTGAGCACTCACTATAACAACAGCACTAGAATGACAGCCTCACTGTGACCTTTAAATTATTATTGTTTTTTTTTTTATAGCGGACATTTATTTAGGCTCAGGCCCAAAACTGCTGCCGTGGTTCAGGTTGGGTTCTGGCTCGGACAGAACCTACACAGGTTGACGTAGGGTCATTGTTACAAAGGGTCAGATTAAACCGAATATATATATTTCCTGCTTGAGATCCCTTGTATAATATTTGTATATCGTTTGATATCCCTTGTATATTATTTGTATATATACACGGAATATCCCTTTACCTGGGTACAAACCAGACCATAATATTCGTTCTCCTATTGGACAGCGACCCCTAGGCGCCAACGACCATACCCCCAATGGCAAGTTCAAAGGCAACGCCAAGGCATGTCTCAACATGTCCAGGTTTGCGCAGTAATACGAGACAGAACTGAGGTTGGCACTAGATAATTCACCTTACGTATAAATACGGCGCAGGTGGAAACAGCAGCAGTTCGTTCATTACTAGTAAAGCCTTCACCACGAGACAACGTGCCGTGAAGTGGGCAACTTTGCCTCTGAATAGAGCCTTGAGAACCGCGTGCGAATAGATTGCTAAAGTGTCAGAGTTTAACGCAGTATCGTTGAGTTCGACTTATTCTAATGTGAAGTAATAGTCTATCATTTATAGTGTATCGTGCGGCTACCGTTCTTCAGTGACCAGCATTACCACCGGTTCGTCGTGTATATAGCTAGTGCACTTATCCAGGCTGGGCGGCCTAAACTCGTGCCACCACCCGAGGAGTCCTAGACGAGAACCGTTGGATATGTACACCGGAGAACCTACCCCGGCGACTGCAGAACCTTTTCTGGTTGGACTATATTGCTTTGGTACCGTGACTGCTGGAGCAGAGAACCGTCTACCCCACTATCGTGTGGGATCTACCCCAGTGAGGAGCATCCCTCGAGCCCGCCTCTAGGAGGAGGCTGGCTAGCTTCCATCCATGCTGTCGGGCATACTGGATTATAGCTGTTGCTTTGTCTACCGATCAAGGGAGTACTGCACTGGTTCCTGTATTTGGAACCTCGTTATTCCTCGTTGACCCAGACTTTGCACCCGAACATTCCTCTACCCTGCCGGCTTACACCCGGAGGGAACCCCCCAGTGTCTCCAGCTGGTACTAGTGTGCCTTATGTAATTGCTATGCTACAGGTGGCGTCAGTTTAGACCCATCTTACTATTCTCATTGACTTACGCTCTTGACCTACTTTACGTGTGTTCTTCGCCTTACAAGCGCAAGTATAATTCTCAATCTGTAACCTAACGTTGCTTGCTCTGATAATAATAAATATCCTCTAAATAGAACTTTATGTGTCATTGCCGTATTCTTGTGTGGGTGTTCACCATATATATTCATGTACTGTATGGCCAGTAATTAAAGTACATAACTAAGTAGTGGTTAATAATACCATACTCTCAATACAGTCAGGGAATTGTACCCCTCAGTTACAATTGGTCCTTCGAGCCGGATGGTATCAGTGTAATATCTAATATAATATTGATATTAACCATGGCCAGCGGTGAACACTCCCCAAGCGGCTCTCCCAAGCTAGAACGCCCGCAGCGCAGACGTCAGCCACCTCCCTATCTAGAGGAATACGCTGTCAGTCTAATACCTAGCTTTAAACAGACGTTAAATGCGGATAAAGCGGAGAGTCAAAGCATGTCAAATCCTACCGACCAGGCGACCCTGCCAGTAGAGACCCTAGTGGGTTCTAACGAAACTGACCAAGCTCACGGGGGGGACCAGGGGGGACATGACATGACTATACCCCCAGACAACGTCAACGGTATAATCCCCGGAGAGCTCCAGGATAAAGAAAGCGCTCCAGGGACAGAACCCGACACACGACCAGAAGAGAAGCGCGCCCAGGAGATGGACCTCGGGGCGCGCCAAGAGAACAGATCTCCAACGAGCACTGTCAGAAGCCGATCACCTCTGTCAGTGTCATCCCCCAGCGAAGCGGACCAGATGCTGGCGCAGGCATTCATCGCCACCCTGGCAGCCTCCACTGAACGCGAGCGACTTCAAGCACAGACGCTTAGTGAGCGCGAACACTCTACCATGGAAAGAGAACGCCTTCAGGCTCAACAGACGAGCGAGCGCGAACAAGCTGCAGACCAACGAGAGCGCCTTCACGCGCAACTCCAAGCGCAAGCCCTTAGTGAACGCAAACACTCTGCAACCGAGCGAGAGCGGTTCCAGGCGCAACAAAGGAGTGAAGACGACCGCATAAAACTGGAGACCAGACGCCTTCAGACGGAAGAGAACATTGAAAGAGGCCGCGCCGATGCACAGCGCGCCGCCGCCAATGCACAGCGCGACGCCGCCCATGCCAGCGCCAATGCACAGCGCGACGCCGCCCATGCCAGCGCCAATGCACAGCGCGCCGCCGCCAATGCACAGCGCGCCGCCGCCAATACCCAGCGCGAAGCACAGCGCGACGCCGCCAATGCACAGCGCGACGCCGCCAATGCCCAGCGCGAAGCAGAGCGCGCCGCCGCCCATGCCCAGCGCGAAGCAGAGCGCGACCGGCTGCAGGCGCAGATGATAGAACAATTGATTGCCATGGCGACACCCCCTCTCTCCGCACGGAGCTCCCGGAGATCATCACGACAAGGGTCTAGGGCACATTCCCCTACCCGACGAAGCGACCCGGGACCCGGCCAACAAGAGGATCCTGTCTACGTCTCCGACCCCCCTCCTCGGCCGGTCCATACGAGACCCAGCCACCGGGAAGAACCGGCCTACGTCGCCGAGAGACTGGCTAGAAGACTCCAGGACCTAGAAGAGGAACAGGAAGAGGAGGAATGTCAAGCCCACCAGCAGCAACGTACTCTGGACCAGGAGGCCCAGTACAGCCCCGACCAGCAGCAACGTACTCTGGACCAGGAGGCCCAGTACAGCCCCGACGTCAGCCCCGAGTCACTGCACTACAAACCCCCGACCCAACTCACGGGTGAGTTTGACGTACAGTCAGCACCGAGGAACAGCACCTGGGTACCCGGCCTCTGGTACCCACCAAGTACCAACCCACGACAACACGTACGGGGAGACACGCCCAGGAAGTCTCTTCCCCTACGCTCACCAATGTGCCAGCCATCCATGGCATCGTACCTTGGCACACCGACGTTCCCAGACTTTACGCGTGAGGACAGAGCACAGTACACGGAATTACGGATGTGCTTGGAGACTATGATGTCCGACGTCCCTGATGAGTCGTACAAATATGCCATCCTCCTCAAGCACCTCAAGGTGCCCAGAGCGCATAATATAGCGCTGGCATATTCCAACTCAAGCACCCCATACTCCGCGGCTCTAGTGGCCCTCGACCAGCGTTATGGACGCATATGGGACTACGTGATACAAGAAATAAGAGATATCGACCGCCTCCCCCCAGCCAAAGACAATAGATCATTGGATGACCTCTCTATCAAGGTACAATCCCTAGTAGGGATGCTGGGGTCCCAAAAGGAGAAAGGAAGACATGAACTATATGCAAACTCTAATGTGGAGCGAATACTGGAGAAGCTCCCTCCAGCCCGCCAAGAGCGCTTTCGGCGGCAGAGAGACCACCGCGACCCCAACGGCCCAGAAGCATCCCTCCTAGACCTAGCTGATTTCCTCGCCAGGGAGGTCAGCAGCCTACGACTGGACACGTTCGTGTGGAGTGGACCAAGCCCAAGAGATGGACCTCGGGGATCTAATGATAACCGCCGGTCAGTGACTGTTATGCACCAGGCAGAGTCAGTGCCGCAGCACGAGAACCACAGCAACCCCCCGACCAAGGGGGAGTGGAAGATTGAATGCCAGTACTGTGAAGGGGAACATCGGCTGTATCAATGTGACACTTTCAAGAAGCTGACCACTGACGAGGTGAGTCAGTGGATCAAAGCCAACCGCCGCTGCTACCGCTGCGCGCGCAGCCATATGGCAGCTGAGTGCCGTTTAAAGAAGAAATGCAGCAAGTGCGACGGCGCCCACCTGGAGGTCCTGCACGACATCAACAAGCGTCCGCCAGGAAACCAAAGTGGGCCCGTCACGGTGATGTATCAGGCCGAGGCGGTGTCACCACAGACCAGGCCTGAAACCACCCCCTGGTGTCCCGACTGTCGCAGCAGACACGGGGACCGACAGTGCCACCAGTACTACCCCGAGTCGGCGCCACCACCGTCGAGTCACAACTCCCCCGCCAGAGAGGAACGGGAGATCGTCTGTACCTACTGCGACGGCGGACACTGGCTGGCACAGTGCGCCGAATACAAGACCAGCCCGAGAAGCAGTATAGCATCACCAACGTCTTCACCAGCCACGGCATAGGCCTGTCACAGTACACCTACCCCATCCCACAGCTGATGGCGAAGTACGAGCACCTACGCAGACTACCTATACCGCTTATCGACGGCGCCACACCGACCCTGCTTATAGGCTCCGACCACGCGGACCTCATTCTCCCAATTGAGGCGGCCCACATCGGACCCAAAGGATGCCCAGTCGCGGTTCAGAGGGGGCAGTGTTCCTCTGGTTGTTTCATGGCTCTATATTCTATGGTTGCAACAATAATCTTTGTGGATGGACACGCCTACCAGTATAACTCAGCTGTAATGTACTGTATACACAATTTTAATTGGTAGTATTAGTATCTGTCTATCTGTATGTCATGTATGTCATATATGTCCTGATGAATTTAAAATGGGGGACCCTGATGTAAACAAGACGAAAGCCTTTCTCTGGTCTGCATCCCCTTAACAATTGTGTGTATTGAGCTGTACTGTATTGTACCCATTCTGCAATCTGTTAATAAAGTTTTCAATCAATCAATCAATCAATCAATCAATCAATCTAAACCTTGGTTCATTATATCATTGGGTCAGTTTGGTCTCAAGTAATTCAGTTCATTCTGCTCTCCGAGTAGAGAGACATCATGGATTAAGCCTCAGAGAGAGTGTTGTGGCTGAGAAGTCGTTAACACAGCAGGAGACGATTTTTCCAATGTCAACAAGCAATTTTATTTAAAGAAAGAAAGTTTAACAGCAGAGCTATGGATCTAGCAGACGGTCACCACAGCTGAACAAAAACACTCTAACCCCCCAAACCCCCGTGCCCCCCAGATAATACCTTCCCAGCCCTGCCCCACCATGACAGATATGATGACGTGACATATTATATCAGATATGACATGACGTACATTAAGATGACACATAGATTTAACATCGAAGAGAGATAAAGCTGGAGTCTGGAGTCAAGATTAGTGAAAGAGAAAATGAGTGTGTGTGTGTGAATGTGAAAATGAGTGTGTGTGTGTGTGTGTGAATGTGAAAGAGTATATGTGTGTGTGTGAATGTGAAAATGAGTGTGTGTGTGTGAATGTGAAAGAGTATATGTGTGTGTGTGAAAGAGAGAACAAGATGTGATGTACAAGATTAAAAGCACAAGAAGTGATGTACTGAAATGTCTATCTGTCCCTATCTTAAAGTTGTTTTAAGAACATCAGCCGGACTGTCGCCCTAGTGTCTTTCAGTACTGCTAGTTGACCTATATTAATAATAATAATAATAACTTTATTTGTATAGCACTTTTCATACAGAGGTTGCAGTTCAAAGTGCTTCACAACAGTAAAAAATACAGGCATAAGCGAGCATAAAAAGATAGACAGGTAGAATCACAGTGTTTCACATTAGGATCTAGCATCCCAATAGGCTCTCCGCTTACAGTTTTCAGTAACACAAATAGTAAAAATAGTTTAAAATGATTCAATTTAAAAATAGTAAAATAAAAATAAAATAAAATAAAATAAAAATTATAAAATAGAACGGACATAAAAAATACAGGCATGAGCGAGCATAGCAAGATATGGCAATTGACAACAATGCATAAAGTTTACAGACAATCCATGCTGATTGATCTGCCATAAGCAAGTGAAAGTTTACAGACAATCCATGCTGATTGATCTGCCATAAGCAAGTGAAGACAGTCTGTTCTAACAAACCAAACTGCCATGTATTAAAGTTTACAGACAATCCATGCTGATTGATCTGCCCTAAGCATAGTGTTTCTACTAACAGCCAGGACACAGTTAACCTGGTTCTACAGCCAGGACACAGTTAACCTGGTTCACATTAGGATCTAGCATCCTAATAGGCTCTCTATTCAGTAATTAAAAGTTTATATTAAACTAGTCCACTCCATATACACATTTCCACAACATTCCCCCATTTGGGGCTATCCCTAGTCCCACCCAAATCATATAACCAAGAAAATGTGAACGTCTAACTAAACGAGAAACCATATTTATATAATAAAAGTTTAAATGCCTAATCTAAACAAGAAACCTCGCTTTGACCCTTTTAACCTCCTTCCAGTTAAGAGTACCCTCCTCCCGTTCGGATGCACTCCTTCCCCTACTTAGATGCACCTCTCCCCGTAAGGTTTAGGCAGTCCGCTACGACGCAACAACCAGCTCCTTTCTTAGGACTGCCTTGTCCGACGTCGGCCCCTCTCCCCCAACAGAGATGCAGGTCTCCACTTCCGGCGGTAAGGTCTCCTCTCATGAACGGAAGCAGTCCCCTTATTTTACCTTCAGGTGCAGTTTAAGGCTGGGTCCCTTTCCAACCTTAGGAGAGACAATCCAGATTCCTCTGAATTGACACCCCTTACCCTTCTGCTTCCCAGTGGTTCTTTTCAAACCTGCTGATCACAGAAGCACAACTCGCCTACTAACCCTGTATCGGTTAGTAAGGTTACTGTGGCCTGACTGTACATTGAGCCAGGTGCATTCATGCCACTGTTGTCCAGTCACTCACGGTCCCACATCCCGCGTGTCTGTGACTATAAACAGGGTCATAACGCTCTCCCAACCGGCTGGCGACCCAGTCGATAGCGACCTCATAGTCCGTCATCAAGTCAGGACCCCAAGCGGCTGACTGTCCGTAGTACCTATCAGCCACTCAGTTTAGAAACCGACGGTCTTGTCCCCACCCCGCTTGCTCCGGGCATGGAAATATTGACCGTTTTCGCCAGCCTTGCCTGTTCACGGCAGGAGCTGTGCCCCCTACGGTGCACCGCCCTGCTCCTAGGTGTGGACTGTCGCCCACGTACCACCCAGTGCCCACACCAACTTACGTGCAACGTTTCCTGGGCCGACTAGACGGTACCACAGTGGTATGTTATTTCATACCTCGTTACGCACGAGGGCCTTCAGTCACTCCCCAGCACTATATTATGTGTTTAACGTGCGCCCAGACTCTTGCGAGCCCACTGCCGCCTGTTATGGCCTAGAGGTTCGGGGTGCCTACCCCCTCCCTAAGCCATATAGATATAACAAGGGAAGTGGGGAATGGGCGAGAGTGTTTGTAAAGGGTCAGAGAAAGTTTGACCAAAAGGTCGAAAACATGCAATTAAGATTGATTAGCAAAATGCGCATTTATAGCCTGTTGAAAGAGGATTCGCCTTATGTCAACACCTCACCACTCGTGTTCGTTTCTAGTCGTCCATCCAAACCCGTCACACAGCCAGCTCAACTTTTTCCTCCCGCAGAATCTCTCACGGACATTATAATAAAAAGCACAACGCTCACCTTGTTATCTTGTCGACACCGCCAGAATGTCTACGGGAGAGGTCAGGAGCTGGCCGTGTGAAGGGCCCGGCAGGGCGATCTACAGGTCAAGGGTCACCAAATGTTGTGGCTGAGAAGTCGTTAACACAGCAGGAGACGATTTTTCCAATGTCAACAAGCAATTTTATTTAAAGAAAGAAAGTTTAACAGCAGAGCTATGGATCTAGCAGACGGTCACCACAGCTGAACAAAAACACTCTAACCCCCCAAACCCCCGTGCCCCCCAGATAATACCTTCCCAGCCCTGCCCCACCATGACAGATATGATGACGTGACATATTATATCAGATATGACATGACGTACATTAAGATGACACATAGATTTAACATCGAAGAGAGATAAAGCTGGAGTCTGGAGTCAAGATTAGTGAAAGAGAAAATGAGTGTGTGTGTGTGAATGTGAAAATGAGTGTGTGTGTGTGTGTGTGAATGTGAAAGAGTATATGTGTGTGTGTGAATGTGAAAATGAGTGTGTGTGTGTGTGTGTGTGAATGTGAAAGAGTATATGTGTGTGTGTGAAAGAGAGAACAAGATGTGATGTACAAGATTAAAAGTACAAGATGTGATGTACTGAAATGTCTATCTGTCCCTATCTTAAAGTTGTTTTAAGAACATCAGCCGGACTGTCGCCCTAGTGTCTTTCAGTACTGCTAGTTGACCTATATTAAACTAGTCCACTCCATATACACATTTTCCACAACAAGAGAGAGAGAGAGAGAGAGAGAGAGACACAGAGAGAGAAAGAGGTAGAGTGAGTGAGAGAGAGTATGAGATCTTGTTCTTTCTTTTTTTTTTATAGATAATCTGTAGGCATGAATGCATGAGAAGAGCAGCAGAGTCAGATTGGAGTTCTGTATCAGGCAGGCTGAGGAGAGACAATTGGGGTCAGAACAATCCTCTCTGTTTAAAGAAACAGAATATTCCTATTAAGATACTGTCACAAGCAGTCCAGGGTAGAGGTTTGATTCTCTGCGTGAACTTGATTGGGCCCGGCCCGACCTGCCAGATTCGGGCCGGGCCGGGCTGTAATTTATCTAAATGTCCTCGGGCTTGAATCGGGTCGGGTTTGATTTATTTATTTATTCTTTTATTTAGATTTTTTTATATATGAACCGCTGACTCATAGTGGACGTGTGCCTGGCCACTGAGCACTCACTATAACAACAGCACTAGAATGACAGCCTCACTGTGACCTTTAAATTATTATTGGTTTTTTTTTATAGCGGAAATTTATTTAGGCTCAGGCCCAAAACTGCTGCCGTGGTTCAGGTTGGGTTCTGGCTCGGACAGAACCTACACAGGTTGACGTAGGGTCATTGTTACAAAGGGTCAGATTAAACCGAATATATATATTTCCTGCTTGAGATCCCTTGTATAATATTTGTATATCGTTTGATATCCCTTGTATATTATTTGTATATATACACGGAATATCCCTTTACCTGGGTACAAACCAGACCATAATATTCGTTCTCCTATTGGACAGCGACCACTAGGCGCCAACGACCATACCCCCAATGGCAAGTTCAAAGGCAACGCCAAGGCATGTCTCAACATGTCCAGGTTTGCGCAGTAATACGAGACAGAACTGAGGTTGGCACTAGATAATTCACCTTACGTATAAATACGGCGCAGGTGGAAACAGCAGCAGTTCGTTCATTACTAGTAAAGCCTTCACCACGAGACAACGTGCCGTGAAGTGGGCAACTTTGCCTCTGAATAGAGCCTTGAGAACCGCGTGCGAATAGATTGCTAAAGTGTCAGAGTTTAACGCAGTATCGTTGAGTTCGACTTATTCTAATGTGAAGTAATAGTCTATCATTTATAGTGTATCGTGCGGCTACCGTTCTTCAGTGACCAGCATTACCACCGGTTCGTTGTGTATATAGCTAGTGCACTTATCCAGGCTGGGCGGCCTAAACTCGTGCCACCACCCGAGGAGTCCTAGACGAGAACCGTTGGATATGTACACCGGAGAACCTACCCCGGCGACTGCAGAACCTTTTCTGGTTGGATTATATTGCTTTGGTACCGTGACTGCTGGAGCAGAGAACCGTCTACCCCACTATCGTGTGGGATCTACCCCAGTGAGGAGCATCCCTCGAGCCCGCCTCTAGGAGGAGGCTGGCTAGCTTCCATCCATGCTGTCGGACATACTGGATTATAGCTGTTGCTTTGTCTACCGATCAAGGGAGTACTGCACTGGTTCCTGTATCTGGAACCTCGTTATTCCTCGTTGACCCAGACTTTGCACCCGAACATTCCTCTACCCTGCCGGCTTACACCCGGAGGGAACCCCCCAGTGTCTCCAGCTGGTACTAGTGTGCCTTATGTAATTGCTATGCTACAGGTGGCGTCAGTTTAGACCCATCTTACTATTCTCATTGACTTACGCTCTTGACCTACTTTACGTGTGTTCTTCGCCTTACAAGCGCGAGTATAATTCTCAATCTGTAACCTAACGTTGCTTGCTCTGATAATAATAAATATCCTCTAAATAGAACTTTATGTGTCATTGCCGTATTCTTGTGTGGGTGTTCACCATATATATTCATGTACTGTATGGCCAGTAATTAAAGTACATAACTAAGTAGTGGTTTAATAATACCATACTCTCAATACAGTCAGGGAATTGTACCCCTCAGTTACAATTGGTCCTTCGAGCCGGATGGTATCAGTGTAATATCTAATATAATATTGATATTAACCATGGCCAGCGGTGAACACTCCCTAAGCGGCTCTCCCAAGCTAGAACGCCCGCAGCGCAGACGTCAGCCACCTCCCTATCTAGAGGAATACGCTGTCAGTCTAATACCTAGCTTTAAACAGACGTTAAATGCGGATAAAGCGGAGAGTCAAAGCATGTCAAATCCTACCGACCAGGCGACCCTGCCAGTAGAGACCCTAGTGGGTTCTAACGAAACTGACCAAGCTCACGGGGGGGACCAGGGGCGACATGACATGACTATACCCCCAGACAACGTCAACGGTATAATCCCCGGAGAGCTCCAGGATAAAGAAAGCGCTCCAGGGACAGAACCCGACACACGACCAGAAGAGAAGCGCGCCCAGGAGATGGACCTCGGGGCGCGCCAAGAGAACAGATCTCCAACGAGCACTGTCAGAAGCCGATCACCTCCGTCAGTGTCATCCCCCAGCGAAGCGGACCAGATGCTGGCGCAGGCATTCATCGCCACCCTGGCAGCCTCCACTGAACGCGAGCGACTTCAAGCACAGACGCTTAGTGAGCGCGAACACTCTACCATGGAAAGAGAACGCCTTCAGGCTCAACAGACGAGCGAGCGCGAACAAGCTGCAGACCAACGAGAGCGCCTTCACGCGCAACTCCAAGCGCAAGCCCTTAGTGAACGCGAACACTCTGCAACCGAGCAAGAGCGCTTCCAGGCGCAACAAAGGAGTGAAGACGACCGCATAAAACTGGAGACCAGACGCCTTCAGACGGAAGAGAACATTGAAAGAGGCCGCGCCGATGCACAGCGCGCCGCCGCCAATGCACAGCGCGACGCCGCCCATGCCAGCGCCAATGCACAGCGCGACGCCGCCCATGCCAGCGCCAATGCACAGCGCGACGCCGCCAATACCCAGCGCGAAGCACAGCGCGACGCCGCCAATGCACAGCGCGACGCCGCCAATGCCCAGCGCGAAGCAGAGCGCGACGCCGCCCATGCCCAGCACGAAGCAGAGCGCGACCGGCTGCAGGCGCAGATGATAGAACAATTGATTGCCATGGCGACACCCCCTCTCTCCGCACGGAGCTCCCGGAGATCATCACGACAAGGGTCTAGGGCACATTCCCCTACCCGACGAAGCGACCCGGGACCCGGCCAACAAGAGGATCCTGTCTACGTCTCCGACCCCCCTCCCCGACCGGTCCATACGAGACCCAGCCACCGGGAAGAACCGGCCTACGTCGCCGAGAGACTGGCTAGAAGACTCCAGGACCTAGAAGAGGAAGAGGAAGAGGAGGAATGTCAAGCCCACCAGCAGCAACATACTCTGGACCAGGAGGCCCAGTACAGCCCCGACCAGCAGCAACGTACTCTGGACCAGGAGGCCCAGTACAGCCCCGACGTCAGCCCCGAGTCACTGCACTACAAACCCCCGACCCAACTCACGGGTGAGTTTGACGTACAGTCAGCACCGAGGAACAGCACCTGGGTACCCGGCCTCTGGTACCCACCAAGTACCAACCCACGACAACACGTACGGGGAGACTCGCCCAGGAAGTCTCTTCCCCTACGCTCACCAATGTGCCAGCCATCCATGGCATCGTACCTTGGCACACCGACGTTCCCAGACTTTACACGCGAGGACAGAGCACAGTACACGGAATTACGGATGTGCTTGGAGACTATGATGTCCGACGTCCCCGATGAGTCGTACAAATATGCCATCCTCCTCAAGCACCTCAAGGTGCCCAGAGCGCATAATATAGCGCTGGCATATTCCAACTCAAGCACCCCATACTCCGCGGCTCTAGTGGCCCTCGACCAGCGTTATGGACGCATATGGGACTACGTGATACAAGAAATAAGAGATATCGACCGCCTCCCCCCAGCCAAAGACAATAGATCATTGGATGACCTCTCTATCAAGGTACAATCCCTAGTAGGGATGCTGGGGTCCCAAAAGGAGAAAGGAAGACATGAACTATATGCAAACTCTAATGTGGAGCGAATACTGGAGAAGCTCCCTCCAGCCCGCCAAGAGCGCTTTCGGCGGCAGAGAGACCACCGCGACCCCAACGGCCCAGAAGCATCCCTCCTAGACCTAGCTGATTTCCTTGCCAGGGAGGTCAGCAGCCTACGACTGGACACGTTCGTGTGGAGTGGACCAAGCCCAAGAGATGGACCTCGGGGATCTAATGATAACCGCCGGTCAGTGACTGTTATGCACCAGGCCGAGTCAGTGCCGCAGCACGAGAACCACAGCAACCCCCCGACCAAGGGGGAGTGGAAGATTGAATGCCAGTACTGTGAAGGGGAACATCGGCTGTATCAATGTGACACTTTCAAGAAGCTGACCACTGACGAGGTGAGTCAGTGGATCAAAGCCAACCGCCGCTGCTACCGCTGCGCGCGCAGCCATATGGCAGCTGAGTGCCGTTTAAAGAAGAAATGCAGCAAGTGCGACGGCGCCCACCTGGAGGTCCTGCACGACATCAACAAGCGTCCGCCAGGAAACCAAAGTGGGCCCGTCACGGTGATGTATCAGGCCGAGGCGGTGTCACCACAGACCAGGCCTGAAACCACCCCCTGGTGTCCCGACTGTCGCAGCAGACACGGGGACCGACAGTGCCACCAGTACTACCCCGAGTCGGCGCCACCACCGTCGAGTCACAACTCCCCCGCCAGAGAGGAACGGGAGATCGTCTGTACCTACTGCGACGACGGACACTGGCTGGCACAGTGCGCCGAATACAAGACACTGAACCCCGTCCAAGTTGATCAGTGGCGTGAGGCGGCCCAGGCGGGCGCCGCTCACCGCGCATCACTGTGCGGGGCCCACCAGCAGAAGATCCAAGGCAACCCACCAACAGGAGTGCTCCACATAGACCAGCATAGCGGGACCCCCTGAGTGCTCATCAAAGTGGTCAGAGTGCTCCTGAGTTACGAGGACAAGGTCCTGGACACTTACGCCATCCTAGACGATGGGTCTGAAAAGACTCTCCTCCTCGCATCCGCCGCAGCCCGGCTGGGTCTGCGGGGTGCCAAAGGAACAATGACAATCCGTACCATTAGAAGAGACCAGAAGACCATAAAGGGTGAAAATGTCTCCTTCAAGATAGCAGCGGTGGACCAGCCCGAGAAGCAGTATAGCATCACCAACGTCTTCACCAGCCACGACATAGGCCTGTCACAGTACACCTACCCCATCCCACAGCTGATGGCGAAGTACGAGCACCTACGCAGACTACCTATACCGCTTATCGACGGCGCCACACCGACCCTGCTTATAGGCTCCGACCACGCGGACCTCATTCTCCCAATTGAGGCGGCCCACATCGGACCCAAAGGATGCCCAGTCGCGGTTCAGACCCGACTGGGGTGGACGCTCCAGGGCCCCCTCTACGGACTTGACAGTCAACCCACGTCTACACGCTGCCTGCACACAAAGGTGAGCGACACCGGTCACTCTCTCGTACAGCCCGTTGAGAGGCTATTGACATTAGATGAGAGGCCTGTGAGAGAACCGTGGGCCCAAGAAGAGGGAGTTCCGAACTCCACCCTCCTCAGCTGCGCTCCAAGCGACGTAGCTGACCTCGAACCCAGCACCCCAACCGACTTCTTGATGGCGCGGCCGGAACAGGCCCCTCCTCAGACGGGGTACAGACCAAACAAGAGGAACAGACGGAGGATGTGGAGACACAGCCAAGCACAGCCCAGTATACCCAGGAGGGCCGACCTGCCTCACCGCCACACCCGACCCGTGGCGAGGCTGATAGAGTTGCCAAGGCTCCCTGACTCCCTTGATGACGATCATGACCCACTGACTTTGTAGATTGCCCTACTCCCCACAACAGACATTGAGTAGTTGACAAGACGATTAATCTGTCTTTGCTTTATCTAATTAGGTGCGGACTAATTAGGAGGCGGCTGTTACAAAGGGTCAGATTAAACCGAATATATATATTAAACCGAATATATATATTTCCTGCTTGAGATCCCTTGTATAATATTTGTATATCGTTTGATATCCCTTGTATATTATTTGTATATATACACGGAATATCCCTTTACCTGGGTACAAACCAGACCATAATATTCGTTCTCCTATTGGACAGCGACCCCTAGGCGCCAACGACCATACCCCCAATGGCAAGTTCAAAGGCAACGCCAAGGCATGTCTCAACATGTCCAGGTTTGCGCAGTAATACGAGACAGAACTGAGGTTGGCACTAGATAATTCACCTTACGTATAAATAGGTGGAAACAGCAGCAGTTCGTTCATTACTAGTAAAGCCTTCACCACGAGACAACGTGCCGTGAAGTGGGCAACTTTGCCTCTGAATAGAGCCTTGAGAACCGCGTGCGAATAGATTGCTAAAGTGTCAGAGTTTAACGCAGTATCGTTGAGTTCGACTTATTCTAATGTGAAGTAATAGTCTATCATTTATAGTGTATCGTGCGGCTACCGTTCTTCAGTGACCAGCATTACCACCGGTTCGTCGTGTATATAGCTAGTGCACTTATCCAGGCTGGGCGGCCTAAACTCGTGCCACCACCCGAGGAGTCCTAGACGAGAACCGTTGGATATGTACACCGGAGAACCTACCCCGGCGACTGCAGAACCTTTTCTGGTTGGATTATATTGCTTTGGTACCGTGACTGCTGGAGCAGAGAACCGTCTACCCCACTATCGTGTGGGATCTACCCCAGTGAGGAGCATCCCTCGAGCCCGCCTCTAGGAGGAGGCTGGCTAGCTTCCATCCATGCTGTCGGGCATACTGGATTATAGCTGTTGCTTTGTCTACCGATCAAGGGAGTACTGCACTGGTTCCTGTATCTGGAACCTCGTTATTCCTCGTTGACCCAGACTTTGCACCCGAACATTCCTCTACCCTGCCGGCTTACACCCGGAGGGAACCCCCCAGTGTCTCCAGCTGGTACTAGTGTGCCTTATGTAATTGCTATGCTACAGGTGGCGTCAGTTTAGACCCATCTTACTATTCTCATTGACTTACGCTCTTGACCTACTTTACGTGTGTTCTTCGCCTTACAAGCGCGAGTATAATTCTCAATCTGTAACCTAACGTTGCTTGCTCTGATAATAATAAATATCCTCTAAATAGAACTTTATGTGTCATTGCCGTATTCTTGTGTGGGTGTTCACCATATATATTCATGTACTGTATGGTCAGTAATTAAAGTACATAACTAAGTAGTGGTTTAATAATACCATACTCTCAATACAGTCAGGGAATTGTACCCCTCAGTTACAGTCATGATCTAGTCCACGGCCAGAGATGAGTAACATAATAAGTAATTATGCATTAGTAACTAGTTACTCAAGTATTGTCCCCTGATAGGTCTGAGACACTTGACTTTCTGGTGCTCACATGTGGTAGGACATTGAATATCTCACCAATCTTTCAGGTGGTTTGGCTAGTCACGTGCCGTCTCGTGTGCCATTTTGAAATTGAGTGGAAATCAGTAGATCACCACCTGGGACAAACCTGGCATGTGCTAGGCTGTGGTTTTGTGGACCCATAACTGTGATAGTTGGAGGTCTCTGTTTGTTTTACCCATCTATGACAATTGCTGTTCCTGTAAGCAGTAGTTCGGCCCATGGGAGGTTCAGAAGGTCTAATGTTTTGTTGCCGAGCCAAAGCCTGGTTGTTGTATCTCATTTATGGTATAATGATGTCATATAGTTGGAAAAGGACTTGCTGGATGTACGAACTTATTGTTTTTCTATCCAACTTATTTAGGAATTGACTCAGAGAGAGAGCGAGAGTGAGAGAGAGAGAGAGAGAGAGAGAGAGAGAGAGAGAGAGAGAGAGAGAGAGAGAGAGAGAGAGAGAGAGAGAGAGAGAGAGAGAGAGAGAGAGAGAGAGAGAGAGAGAGAGAGAGAGAGAGAGAGAGAGATGAGAGAGAGAGAGAGAGAGAGAGAGAGAGAGAGAGAGAGAGAGAGAGAGAGAGAGAGAGAGAGAGAGAGAGAGAGAGAGAGAGAGAGAGAGAGAGAGAGAGAGAGAGAGAGAGAGAGAGAGAGAGAGAGAGAGAGAGAGAGAGAGAGAGAGAGAAGTCGATTAGCCAGTATTGACTGATCTCTCTTCATATAGTACCTCTGGGAGATGGCGAGAGGGGCAAAGGCACTTAGGATATTAAAATAGATGCCAACTTTAGTGGGCCAAAGCTTTTAAGTGATGCCATCAATTAAGCAGCATTGTGTGCGTGGCGAATGTCTGGCAGCAGAGTCAGACGTTGGGGGCAAGCAAGGTAAGAAAAGCCGCCACGGTCTGCCAGCCAGTGATGTCATGCTACTGAATCCCCATTGGTACAGACTTATCAGGAAAAACTCACAACCTCTCATTTTCCCTGGACATACACTGGAGTGACGTATTCTCTCCAACTTTAATCTCCTATATTAATCTTTAAAATTTGTTTTGATTGTACAATATAATAGATTTGTATATGGTGGTCTGCTTAATGACATAGCCCAAAGGGGTTCCCTGTATTCATTTCTTGTTTGGACCCAAGGTGCAGAGAGATGGAGGCTGAGGCAACTTGAAGATGCAAAAATAAATACTGAGGAAAAAGGCGGGCAAGTACTAAAATGGACAAATTAAGGAGGTTATCAACTTAGCTGTGGAACCCAACCTGGTCATAGGAAAACAACTAACATAAAGCAGGAACGCACAGGCAGAACAAGCAGGCACAGGCAGGACAGACAGGACAGACAGGACACGCAGGAACAGACAGGACAGCTAGGACAGGTGGGAACAGTCAGGACAGGCAGTGACAGGTAGGACACGCAGGAACAGACAGGACAGCTAGGACAGGTGGGAACAGTCAGGACAGGCAGTGACAGGTAGGACAGGTGGGAACAGTCAGGACAGGTGGGAACAGTCAGGACAGGTGGGAACAGTCAGGACAGGCAGTGACAGGTAGGACAGGTGGGAACAGTCAGGACAGGTGGGAACAGTCAGGACAGGTGGGAACAGTCAGGACAGGCAGTGACAGGTAGGACAGGTGGGAACAGTCAGGACAGGCAGTGACAGGTAGGACAGGTGGGAACAGTCAGGACAGGCAGTGACAGGTAGGACAGGTGGGAACAGTCAGGACAGGCAGTGACAGTCAGGACAGGCAGTGACAGGTAGGACAGGTGGGAACAGTCAGGACAGGCAGTGACAGGTAGGACAGGCAGTGACAGGTAGGACAGGTGGGAACAGTCAGGACAGGCAGTGACAGGTAGGACAGGCAGTGACAGGTAGGACAGGTGGGAACAGTCAGGACAGGCAGTGACAGGTAGGACAGGCAGTGACAGGTAGGACAGGTGGGAACAGTCAGGACAGGCAGTGACAGGTAGGACAGGCAGTGACAGGTAGGACAGGTGGGAACAGTCAGGACAGGCAGTGACAGGTAGGACAGGATCTCTGTGCCACTCTCCGCTGACATTCCACAAGAGGCAGCCTATAGCCTATAGTCTAAACGCACTGGCTTTGCCAAATGCTGGTAGATGAGTGGAGGAGGTAAGCGGGGTTCCTGGGGTGCAGGCGGGCTGTGTGGTGGCTGGGCAGCAGGTTGAGAGGCATATGGAAAAACTGAGGAGGTCTAAAACGAACATGAAGCAGGGATGCATACATGCATGCCTGGCAGGAACAGGCAGGCAAGACAGACAGGAACAGGCAGGAACAGGCATACATATATTACTTATATTGTACAATATGTAAATAAATATATTACTTATGGCTAACATAACTTTTATGTCAATCTTTTCCTGTGGTCGACTAGTACGTTTTCTGATGAGACCGTGTTGGCTGGTCACAAGCGGTACTGTCTCTGTGCTTTCAATACATTTCCCATGCCCCTGTGTGCTTTTTTACATACAGACTTTTTGCAGAGCGAATTCTTGGTTTCTTGATTGTCAAGGTGGCTGCATATTTGTTTCCTATTGTTTCCAAAAAATTCCCCACTGTTACAATCATGGCGAGAGCCTCCATCTCTCTCCCTGCTTCCACACCCTTATATGGCCACCTTCCGACGCCATCTTCCCCATGCTGTGATCTGGCAATTATCAGCCCAGCTGAGAGTCGTCAGCTCATCAGCGGTCCGGATATCAACCCTGCGGATCCTGCTCCTGATCGTCTCAGTGTTATCCTACCTACCCTATAGGTACGAGGACGTACTTAGCCTTGCCTGCTCTGTCTGTACTGCCTGCCATGTCCTAACCTCTGTTCTCCCTGTGCCCAGGACCACCACTTTCGGCCGACGCTGTCTCCTGATGTACTATCTGCCTGGATGTTCCTGAGGACCTCAAGCAAGAGTCACAACACAGGAGGTTAACCCCTTCACTGCTGCACGACAGCAGGTTAACCCTTTCACTACCACACTACAGAAGGTTAACCCTTTACTATCACACTACATAAACTGTCTGTAGTGTGATAGTAAAGGGTTAACCTTCTGTAGTGTGGTAGTGAAAGGGTTAAATACTCAGGGGGGAAATAATGAGCAACGAGGGGCAGACGACACACATGACCACACGTGGGAAATCACTGGGGACACCTGCTGGACCGGGGAGAGAATGCAGGGAGAGAGAGAGATGAGCGGGGGAGAGACCGAATAGGCACTGGAAGTTCCCAAACCATTTCATGTCAGGGAGCCAACAATGGATACAGATTAGGACAGCAACCACCATTTACTGATATTATTGCAAGGATTACTATGGGAGAAAATGTTTGTAGTTAGATATGGGAGAAAATGTATGTAGTTAGATATTTGGCCAGGTCTTGCTCGAAAAAGATATCTTTGATCTCAAGTGACTACCTGGTAAAATAAAGGTTAAATAAAAAGATATGATTTCACATTTGTGCAGTGCAGACAGTTAAACGTATGATCACAAAGGTCATTCTCATTCATTCACATTTCACTCATTGGACTAATCTAGTGATTGAAATAATGGTGAAATTAAACTACTCCTTATTTTGCTATGGACCCCCTGGAACCTCGAGGACCCCGAAGGGCCCCCAGACTCCACTTTGGGAACCAGTGGTTCAGAGTATAAAGAAACATAAAAGATGGGAATGAGATAATGGATGGCATGAGTCAAATGTCATGCATGAGGTGGATTCGAACCCACAACTTCACTATACAGTGAGAATTCTGACAAAAACTTTAATTACTGTCTGTCTAAGTGCCATGCAATAAAAAACACACTCAGTGGGTGATTTGTTCAAATGTAATAAAGAGGTAATTTTCCCTTTCATTTTGCTTTGGGTTGGCAGGATGGCCTAGAGGTAGAGAGGGCCGACCAGTAACCAAAATGTCACTGGTTTAATCCCTGGCATAGTGCCACAGACAGCAGGGTGTATTCCAGCTGTGAGCTGGTGACTGGAGGAGAGGGTGGCTAGTATTACATCTACTGTGTCCACCATTTCTGTTGCCAAAGTGCCCTTGAGCAAAGCATGGAACCCTAAAACTGCTCCAGGGGTGCTGTACTGTGGGTGACCTCTGACCTCTCTAATGAAACAAATAGGGGGCTATGGCTATGTGTATATAAAAGGGATTTAGGTAAAGACAAACGTCAATTGTATTGTATATATTGACAATAAAATAATCTTCTATACTTAGAATGTTCTTCTAACAACGGGATACCATTTGTCTTCATATCACCCCTGTATATGATGACTTGATACTTAGGCCGACATACTGACAGATATTCAATACCACATTGCCCAAATGAGATGTAGCCCTACTGCATGAGGAATAACTTAATTATGACACTGCAATTATAGCTCTTTCTGTGATTCTATAATGTTTAATGCTACATCTAAAAACAATCAATTAGAGAAATGTTATCATCCATAGACAGCTTCTGATCTATCTCGCTGTCTTCATAAATGGTTATTGCCTTCAAAGAATGGAGGAGATTCTCCTTACTGAGACAATGGAAAAATCAATAGCTTTCAGAATTGTGATGAACCGAGACATTCAATCATCTTTAAACTGCTCCACATAGCCTCTACTGTGGCCAGTGGCCTGAGATGAAATATTGATTTATATCAGCTTTAAAATGTCTTGAAACTTCAAATTAACTATTTTAGGGTAATGGCTGTTTCATCATAAATTATCGCAACAGGTTTTATTCCTCAGTATCCAACTGTCATCATGCTTTGATGACGGATGATTGGTGTCTATAAAACACTAGTGGACCTGACGGTTTCCCATGAGGATATTTTGTCCTGTAATAATCTTTGTTGAAGACATACTACATACTAAAGAAATACTATTATTATACATTTTTATTCAGGAAACCCAACCCACATGCCACCCCTTGGGGAGGTCAGTGGGAACGGGAAGGTTACTTTCTACATGTAATCTAACTATAAAGGAAAGAGTCTGTGTTTGTCTTTATGACTGTCCTTCATATATCTCAAGAACTGTTCATCTGATCGACTTCACACTTGGCACGTGTATTGCAGAGGCCCCGAGAGAGTGCAGTGTTGAGTGTGAAGTTGATCGGATAAGCGGTCCTCGAGAACGCTGCAAGCAGCAATACCGGGAGCCAAGCATTCTGCTCCGTTCCGAACGGGCACTTTCACAAATGACTGATAACTTCTTTGAATTGTAACCTAATAATTAATATAATCCATTGAAATAGAGTTACTTTTAGACTAGGCTACTGTACTTTATTTTGCGACCAAGCCAAGATACCACCATCTCTAGGGCAAGTCTGCCCACCAAGAAAATACAGCTGGTGGAAGTGCAAGAACAGAGTAGAAAATCCATGTCTGCTTTATGACCACTCCATTGATAATTGGTTTTTATCATTTTAAATGGGCTAATTTGGTGAGGTTACCTACAGCGTAGCAAGGTGAGTGTTGAATATGGTCATGTCTAATTGCTGCAGATCACAGGGGACATGGGTTGGTGTTATGAGGTGCTTCAGATGAATGATAGTTTCAGATGGTAGTCTGGCGTCCTTCAAGTGTCCACCATAGATGGTAGTCTGGCGTCCTTCAAGTGTCCACAACAGCGGACTGGCCATCGGGAGCACCGGGAGGAATCCCGGTGGGCCAGGCGCTCTGTGGGCCGGGTTGAGCAGCCCATGATAAGAGAGCGAGAGTGACTGAAAGTGACGCCAGCGTCGGCCCACTTCTATTCTGCACCTGCCCACATCCTCCTGGCTACGACTATCACGCGAACCAGTAGCTGTTTCACACTATTTTGTCCAAGACATCTTCCAGTAGTGATAATTACAACCAATGACCTATGAAAATCTGACGCAGCCCTCCCTCTCCTCTCCCTTCTGGACGATCTACCAATTGATTGTGGGTCATGTTCTCTGTACATCGTGTCAATGGAAAGCTTTACTTTTTTTTAAGTAAGTATGAAGAGGAGTAGGCTACAGGACATTAAAAAATGTGTTGCATTTGCCCGCTTTGTGAAAACACCCGACATCCAGTAACAAGGCCTACAGACTTTCCTGAAGCAGGCGAAATAACTGAAAAAAGTAACAGAAGAACCGAAATGCCCCTTTGGATCCAGGTAGTGAGTCCAGAGTGTGTGTGTGTGTGTGCGTGCGTGCGTGTGTGTGCGTGCGTGCGTGCATGCGTGTGTGTGCATGTGTGTGTGTTCTTCTGTGCCTCCCCTCTGTCTCTCCCTCCTGTTCTGCCACCTGGGAGAGAAACAATCTAAAGCTGCAGTCATGGTCTGTAGCCTACTGCTTTATTCTATTTCTGTGGTTATATGGACTACAGTTGTTTTGGACTTTACTACATACATGGATTGGGCTTACTGTAGCCTAGACTACTCTACAGGGACGCTTGAAGCATTTGAGTTGCCAGGAGAAATCATTAATGACAATAATTAGACACTGCTTGTGACAATAGTTCAAGTTGCCATTCTAATGTGAATACATTTCAATAGCCTATTGATACAGTATGCAGTACAAAACAAAACAAAAATGCATTTTCATAGCTTGTTAGTTGCCTGATTTAGTTTAGAGAGGTGTTTTTGTAATGTGGCCAAACATTGGCTAAGTCTGAGTACCACTGGCCTCCAGTATGGTTGTGGTGGGCCAGTTTTGGTAAAAAAAGTCCAGGGCAATTTTTTTGTCCCAGTCCGTCCCTGCAGGGCAATGACTGCAGTCCATAAAAAGGAAATATGATTTCTAGATTACAGCAATATATCTAACTAAATGGATGTTCTAGTCTACATCTGGGTTCCGAGAACAACTATGCTCTCGTTTTATTCATTCTTAAAATCTCATTGATTAGGAGAAAGAATAATTTATTACCTAAAAAGAAAGTTTCCAAAGGCCCAATCTCGATTTTGTGGCAATACTGTATATTTTCAGAATATCAGTTGCCAGGTAAATAAAGATATAAAGTTTTTTTTTAAATATTAATGAACCTTAAACGGGTGTGTAGATTTATTATTGTTGATGTGTGGGTAGGTTTAGTGTTGTTGCTGTGTGGGTAGGTTTACTGTTGTTGATGTGTGGGTAGGTTTACTGTTGTTGATGTGTAGGTAGGTTCATCCACCTCTAAAGACAACATGAGGCTCTGCTCTAAAGGAAGTCGGTGATTTCAAATACCTGGGCTCGTGGGTCAACTCGTCCGAGCAAGACCTTAAAGTGAGGAAGGCGCTTGCGTGGAGGGCTCTGAACGGCATGACCAGTGTGTGGAAATCCAACCTCCCCCGTCAAATCAAGCTCAACTTCTTTCATGCAACAGTTGAGTCTGTCCTTTTGTATGGCAGTGAATGCTGGACCTTGAAGCCCACCCTGCAGAAGTCCTTGGATGGGTGCTACACCAGAATGATGCGTGTGGTGCTCAACATCAACAGGGATGAGCATGTCACTAATGCAAACTTGTATGGGGGGGTGCTAAGGATGAGCGAGAAAGTGGCAGTCAGGAGAATGAGGCTGGCAGGTCACGGCCAGAGACATCATGAAATGCCAACCAGCAAACTTGTGCCGTGGGAACCAACACCACCTCACCACCCCAATAACAGCCTGTTTCAGCTGCTGAGGTCAGGCAGACGCCTGCGAACCCCAGCTACTAGGACAGAGCGGCTTAGGCTCAGCTTCTTCCCCCAGGCCATCAGAGCCATGAACAATGAACATTGAGTGCTCAGAACATTGAACTATCCACACACAAGCACACATGTACACACACACGACACGCACACTGTGCACGCTCACACACGAGCAGCCACTTAACACTTTAACATGAGCGGGCACACACTCATGTCGCACACACGCACACTTATGGCCAAAGGAAAGGACACTTTAAATTAGAATAACAGGAACAGTGTATTGCACTACCAAAGCTAACTAGCATGTCCCATATGCTCTGTAAATAACTATGTACAGATACCGAGATGTCACTCCATGTTACCTGTTACCTGTTTACTGCACAATGTTGTTTTTTCATTTTGATTCTATTATATGTACCACTGTATTGCACATCGTTGCGGGCAAGACCACCCGCATTTCATTGTATACCTGTATGCCGTGACAATTAAAACTCTTGACTTGACTTGACTTGACACACGGGCATCGATCACGAGGACGTCCCACATTAACCTACGTGGACGTACTCAGGAGAGATGCGGGAACAGAATGCACCGGTGAGCTAGCCAGATGCATGGAGGATCGGGATGACTGGAAGCACCGATGGAGGGCCCGTCCGAGGACGACCTAGATAGATAGATAGGTTCTATATTGTGTTAGCTGCCGCTCAGCGTCATATTGCACATATCTCACTCCAGTGACGTGCACTGAATAAAAACTTCACAAATGTACCTTTACATACCAACATCCGTCCGGCCACACCCCCATCTGCTACCTACATGAGCAGGGGTGGGGCCACACACTCATCTCCTTCTTAAATTTCACCCCAAGAGAGTGCCTGTATACCAATCACTTGACGTGGGAAAGAAAGTATTTAGCTGAAGAAAGGAAAACAGAAGAACAAGGAGATACGTTGATGTTATATCTTTATTTCTCTCTCTCACTTTTTTCGAGAAAATACGGCGATAATGTCTTCGTCACTGGAGTGTCTGGAAGATGATGATCATTCTGACCTCCACCGGTTTTTTCGTAATAGGGGCTCGCGTCGCTGATATACTCCCCACCTGCAGTCCTCCTTGCTGCGGCTCGATAGGTATTGAACCTCCGGTTATACAGCTGGACTGTGGGAGGCACCGGCTGTTGTGAGAAACTGGTTGCTTCCGAGCTGGGTGAGTAATGTTTTGCTTGCGAGCGCCAGTTGTCTGCTAATGCTATGGTGGTTAGCTGACAATTTTACGAAGGCCGGCCCCAGATTGGGGTCCTCTGCTCGGCTTCTTAGGCGGCGGACGGAGGGTCCTGATCTGACGCCCATGATGGTCAAACTAGTGGGCCGCGACCGAGACCTGGTTTGAACCCGGGATTCTCTGGACAAGCGGATGCTTCTCTGTCCCGTGCAGGCCCCATCTTTCACATGAATGTGAGAGTACACCCTAAACACGAGGAAATGTGGGTATGGATCTTCTTTATCGGTAGTTCCATGCTCAAGTCGGCTGCAGCCCGAATGGGAATTGTGCCGACTCCGCTGTATGTCTGGTAAATCACTGTTGAAAACTGTGTTTGACATTTCTTTTTCTCTTCTCTCTTAGGATTAGGAGGGTTTCAGGCGGCGGCCTGTCTGAAGTGTGGCTTGTTATGTCGTTGTGTACAGTTCAGGTGATAGCTGCTTAGCTTGCATGCTAGTTTGTGGCCTACTGTTAGCCAGTCAGCTGTTAGCTGCGGCGCTAGCTTGTTGTGTTCACTAGGCTAGGAAACGTTAGCTTGTTGCTATCAGTCGGGCGGCTGTTAGCTTAATGCTACACTGTTGAACGTTGCTGTGAGTATAACATGCCTTAAACACTCTGACTACGACGTCATCTTTGACAGAGGATGTTAGTCGACCTTACACCGGGTGCCATGCCAGCGAGGACTTCGTCAACATGGAGAACGGCGGCTTGGTGGCGTAGCGGACACTACCCTCGTCACCAACGCAGGAGATGCCGGGTTCGACTTCGGTGTCCCGTTAACCAGTGTTGCAGTCCTCTCGGCCTGCGCTCAGGGTGGAGGTAGGAGTCCTGACCGGACTTTAAACACTTCTTCTTTCCTTCCCTTCTAAATGTTTTGTAATAACGATGTTTTCCAAAATGTGTGTTGCTGCAATACATTGAGGATACGACGCGTGTTGTGTGTGAATTGTCTTGTCACTGGTATAGCTTCTCTCTACATAGAAAATCGGCGTTGTTTTTTACATGTGTAAAAATGAACTGGTTAGTTGTGATGAGAACATGTGTGTTCATGTAACGTTTGTAACGTGGGTGAACTCACAACTAAGTGGGTTAATTAACCTGTGAAGCTATGCTTAGTGACATGTGATTGAGGAATGAATCCTTTTCTCAGCCTGTGATGACAATGAACAGCATGTTCACATATTAACAGGGGTACCTGTTCAACCTGGTCGTATCAAGGGTAAGGTAGGAGGGGTGACCCCCCCGGGTTTTCCCTGGGGCTTCCCCCCCCTCCTCTCAGACATGTTTGTTTACAATATATTGTGTCACTGTGTTTGTGGGGATACGATGTAACCCTCAGCTTAAGCTGCTGGGGTTGTGCGTCTGCTTGAGAAACAATTATTTTCCTAGGGAAAAGGTTGCTTGGTCACTATTAGGGCTGCAACTAATGACTAATTTGGTAGTCGACTAATCTGTCGATTATTTTTTCTATTAGTCGACTAATCGAAAACCAATTATGTAAACAAAAAAAACAAAAAAAGGATATAATTTTTTTTAATTTTTTTTAAACTACCTATCTTTGTGAAAGTGGCTTCTCAGCTCTGGTCCAGCTGAAGACAGAGCAGAGGAACAGATTGGACATTGAGCATGACCTCAGAGTTGCTTGTCTACCATCACCCCAGACTTGAGACTCTTGTCAGGACCAAACAACAACATCATAACATGATGATCCCATAGCAAATTAAAATAATGACTCATGAAACATTTGAATTTGGATCTTAAGCCACTTTAAATGAAAATGTATTTGAAGAACAATACAGCAATCACTCATAACAAGATAAATAAATTAAATAATTCAAATTAAAGTGGAAGTGTACTTTAAATAACTAAAAAAATTATAATAAAAAAGAAAAATAACTAGCAGCATCTGCCCCCAGCACCGCGGCTGATGGGGCTGTAACTTGGTCCAGGACCAGGAGGGTGACGTGGAACAGCTGTAAGGGGAGAGGGGGATGAGTCAGATCAGACAGACTTCTAGGTCTTTTGTTTGCTGTGTGTGAGAGGAGTCCGTGTGTGTATGTGTGTATGTGTGTGTGTCTTACTCTGATCGCTGTGTGAGTGAGAGGAGTGTGTGTACTGTGTAATTTGTGTGTGTGTCTTACTCTGATCGCTGTGTGAGTGAGAGGTGTGTACTGTGTAATTTGTGTATGTGTGTGTGTCTTACTCTGATCGCTGTGTGTGAGTGAGAGGAGTGTGAATGTGTGTGTGTCTTACTCTGATCGCTGTGTGTGAGTGAGAGGAGTGTGTATGTGTGTGTGTCTTACTCTGATCGCTGTGTGAGTGAGAGGAGTGTGTATGTGTGTGTCTTACTCTGATCGCTGTGTGTGAGTGAGAGGAGTGCGTGTGTAATGTATTGTGTGTCTAGTCTGATCATCATCTCCTGCAGGGGAACAATGTTTTCAATGTCCAAAATTTGCTATGGGATCATCATGTTATGATGTTGTCTGGAACCCTGAGAAGCCACTCTCACAAAGATATGTAGTGCAAAATATATATATATTTTTTTTTATAACTAATCAACGCAACAATTTCTCGTTGACGATTTTTTATAATCGACGTCGTCGATTATGTCGACTAATCGTTGCAGCCCTAGTTACTATCATGTGTGCTTAGCAAGGCCTGTGGCCAATACGTAATCAAGGACTTATGTCTCTCTCGTTATGAAAAACGGCGTTCCTCTGTAGTAAGAGTGTACTTTTGCCATTTTTTGTTGTGATGAAGGGTTGTGTGTGTCGTTGAGATCTACAACTGGGTTAGGTTTTGGCCCACAGAAGCACATGTGTAAGTCTGGTACCGGGGCTCTTAAAGGGGCCCTCTCTGTTCTGTGTTTTTTCCTTAGTAAAAATCAGATAGCAGGTTAGCACATGAGCTATGTGAAGCTGTTAAATGCTTCATGTAGCATGCTATGACTGGGTCATGGCTCTACTTTGTCATTACATCGTATCAGGGGTGAGGGGTCGTAAAGGGGTGAACTGGTAAACCTTTCCTCCCCTTTTCTGATTGGTCAGGGGTTAAAACCCCCTGTCCTTCAGGGTTCCTGTCATGTTGCTGTTCGGCACGTTACAGGGTAGGGGGGGGGGTTCCTGGTCCCACGCCCTGAAAGATTGGGCGTGTGCACCGCGGAAATTCCCCCGCCATAGAGTACGTCACTGAGCGCGTTTCTATTGGTAAGAGTTGTTCAGGTTCCATGTTATGGATCTGTTTCAGGAAGTTGTCAGAGCTCCTCCTCACGAAGCTCCTCCTCAGGGAGAAGTGCCTTCTGTGAGTTCGGACCCTCCTTCCCAGTGAGGGAGCCTCCTCAGAGTTTCAGAGCCTCCTCCTCAGATTGTCAAGGTGAGTAGAACTTCAAAAAGGAGTTCTGCTCTATTGTATGTGTATTCGATTCAATTCGATTATTGAGTGGTTCAGAGCCTCCTCCTCGGAGAGTCCTAACCCAAGTGTTACATAGCTCAATGTTGCAATATTTCTTTTCAATCTATACAGCTTGGGAAGTCTCTCTGGGGGTTCCCCGTCCTCTCCTTTTTGGAGTAGGTGGACAGGGTATTGTTTAGGGTTTCCCTGACTCCTCGCCTTACAGGTCTGTTGAGTCATGGGTTTCCCCCGTCATAGGGGTATGTCGCTCACCGTCCCCTCTTATGATGTATGATTGACGGGGTGGTGTTTCCCTCAGCCCCGTCGCATGGGACCCATGTCCGTATTATTTTTTCTTTTTACTGAAAAAATAAAAAATTAAAAAAGCGGCTTCTTGTCGTTCCCCAGGCAGCTTGGAGGAACGGTATCTGGTGTCTTGTTAGACTATCCATTGATGTGTTTTGGGTCTCGACGCATACATAGTGCTGGCTCTGGGTGTTTCTGATACTGTAGGAATCACGCATGAGGCTGGTGCGCCTTGGTTGCTCGTTATTAAAACAGCGTTTTTATAGGGCAACTGGGATGGAGTTTGTCTCTTCCGAGCGCCAGTTTACTAGGTTTGTCTCGACGAATTCTCGTTCATATCTGGGGGATGTTAACGGAATAGATCAAAGCATAGGTAGAGGGCTATCACGCCCTTGGGGTGGGCCACTGAGCGCGGTACGAATGGGACCGTCTGGGTGGCGCCCTCTATAATGTTTTAGATCGACACGCGTACCTACCCCCCCTCCTGGAGTTGGGGATGTCGGCGTGATTAGGGCACGGGACTGGTTCTGGTCACGCTGGTCCAGGTCAGTTAACCCGTTGTCCGCCGGGGACGCAGATCTTCTGTTCTGGTACACTGAGGGACTTGTGCTTTTTTCAGGGGGAAAAATGCCAGGTCGGCCCGGGATCGGCCTCTTCTGGAGGTCGTCTCCCCGGTGCGCTGCCTGCTCCCGCTGTAGTGTAGCCTCTTGAGTGCTTCGAGTTACAGCCATGCTGACTGCCTGAGTATGCCAGGGTCAGTGTGCCAGGCGGCGTGCTAGTGGGGGGAAGGGCCTGCTCTTGGATGAGCCCTGTCCGAATACGCTGGCGATATATGGGGGGCGGTGTCACTAGTGACCGCCTGGTGAGGTCTTGATGCTGTGGCGTCATTGGCCTCTCCGGGCCCCCTTTTTCCGGGGGGATCCAGTCCCTTCTGGGTCTGGGTCTTCCTTCGCGCTCCGCTGCTACGGCCTTGCCACGGGGTTGAGTTTGCTCTTGACCCCGTGATTTTGGGGGCGGTAACAAGGTTTGTTCCTTCCGTTCGTTCCCTGGTGGCATGCGGGTTGTGCGTGTGCGTAGTCGTGGGGTCAAGTCACGGTCTGCTCACCCTGTGCGTTGAGTTGCTCGAGTTCCTCTTCGCACGGTCGGATCCATCTCCCTCCCGTCCTCCAATAGGGAGGGTATCCCTCCATTAGGGAGGGTCGGGGGGCTCGGTCCTCCCCGGTTCTGATGGTTGTGGGGGGCCTCAGCGGGGTACATTTGTCGAGCTTTTAGCTCCCGCTCAGCTCCTGTTGTGCAATATGACGCTGAGCGGCAGCTAACATGATATAGAACGATAGGTTATGAATATAACCGTAGTTCTATTAGTGTTAGTGACGCTCAGCGTCTAGACGCCACTGCGGCCCTTGATCTTTCCTTGTGGTGAAATGATTGAGAAGGAGATGAGTGTGTGGCCCCACCCCTGCTTATGTAGGTAGCAGATGGGGGTGTGGCCGGACGGATGTTGGTATGTAAAGGTACATTTGTGAAGTTTTTATTCAGTCCACGTCACTGGAGTGAGATGTGCAATATGACGCTGAGCGTCACTAACACTAATAGAACTACGGTTCTATTCATAACCTATCGTTTAGTGTTGTTGATGTGTGGGTACTGGGTAGATTTACTGTTGTTGATGTGTGGGTACTGGGTAGGTTTACTGTTGTTGATGTGTGGGTAGGTTTACTGTTGTTGATGTGTGGGTAGGTTTACTGTTGTTGGTGTGTAGGTAGGTTTAGTGTTGTTGAGGTGTGGGTAGGTTTACTGTTGTTGGTGTGTAGGTAGGTTTACTGTTGTTGATGTGTGGGTAGGTTTACTGTTGTTGATGTGTGGGTAGGTTTACTGTTGTTGGTGTGTAGGTAGGTTTACTGTTGTTGATGTGTGGGTAGGTTTACTGTTGTTGGTGTGTAGGTAGGTTTAGTGTTGTTGAGGTGTGGGTAGGTTTACTGTTGTTGATGTGTGGGTAGGTTTACTGTTGTTGGTGTGTACTGTGTAGGTAGGTTTACTGTTGTTGATGTGTGGGTACTGGGTAGGTTTACTGTTGTTGATGTGTGGGTAGATTTACTGTTGTTGATGTGTGGGTAGGTTTACTGTTGTTGATATGTGGGTAGGTTTACTGTTGTTGATGTGTGGCTAGGTTTACTGTTGTTGAGGTGACAAGGTTCAAGACGTTTTGTTCCCTCCTGATCCACTGACTAGTGGCTGGAGCAGAGATTATGAAATATAAATAAATCTCATTAGTGGCTAGATTTGCCACTAATTCCCGAACGCATTTCCCATGAAATCCTCTTTTGCCCGTCATCCTGCACTGGGGCCTCATGTTATTCTCACTAGCAGCCTGGATGAGGGTTCGTTCTGACAATGAATTCCTGCTAGATGAGAGGTTTTTAACTGGGATAGTCCTGTACAGCTCAGTGGATAGAGCATGACACTACACTGCCAGGGTTAGGGGTTCTATTCCCTGTGTAGCTCTATGGGTCGAGCATGACACTAACACCGCCAGGGTTAGGGGTTCATGGTGTAAGATTAGTTGTGTTTCCAGCCTTATCAACCTGTCATCTGGCGTCCCGTGATGTCTGCGTTGTGTTTGTTATTTGTTGGTTGATGGCAATCTTACTCGGAAGTCGACCTCCCCCGTACTGGCTGTAACACTGTTTCACCCCGTTGATGCATCTGTAATCAGAAGAATTACACTCGAAACGTTTGTTTGTCTTTTCCAGGATGTTTATTCCATAAAAATAGAATCTCGTACAAGAATGAAAGTCTTTGATGGTCTAATGAACCCAGATGAATAGATTCCTCTCTCGATACACGCTTGGTGGTTGTTGCAGCCTAGCTGTTAGCCAAAGCCTGATCTGTTAGCCGAAGCTATCTCGGTCCTCGTGGCTTTCCTCCTCCACCCTCCAGCCTCTAGGAGGCCGGAGCTATCTTTGCTGTCTCGCTGTTAACGCTGGTCTACGCTTGTCTGAGTCAAACCGGAAGAACTCACAGCTATAAAGTATATTTCTTAGCAACGGCTGCTAGCCCATAGCAACCCCACCCTATCTCATCACTATAGCAACGGCTTCTCCCCTCCTTAGCCAACTCTGAGCTATGTATCCGCTGCTCCCCAGCTATCTTTGTTGATGCTACTGTAAAGTGCCTCTGTGGATGACCGCGGCCCACAAGCCCTGCTCCTATCAACCACTCTGCCTGTCTGTCTCTTAACTTGTCTGATACAGACTATAACTTAAGGTTATCTACCTTGTACGGCTCTTTGAGGGAGGGGGGTTTAGGGGATTATTTGTATATATGTGTGTTTTTAAGTTCGGCTCTCAACGGGACCTCAATAATTGGATATATATCCATTGTGAATTCGTACTCCAGACGCATTACTAACAAGTACACAACAACCTGTATAGATTATGCCTAGTTTGAATATAATGATTTGGAATACTGGGGGAATAAATAAACAACATAAACGCAAAAGCGTGCTCACACTGATGAAAAACAAACAGGTTGATGTGGCTCTTCTAAGCGAAACGCACCTTTTAGTGGAAGACAAAGTAATGCTAGCGGACAACATATATCATAACATTAGCCACTCTTCCTTTGGAACGAGATCCGGTGGAGTTGCTATAGTCGCGAAACGGAAGTTGAATATTGAATTGCAGGACGTATGGTCTGATACAGATGGTCGGATAACCATAGCTAAAATTGTATACAGTAACAGGAAAATAGCGTCGGTAGCGGCATATGCCCCAAATCTTTACGAGGCTAACTTCTACGCTACACTTACCAGAACAATGTTAAACTTTCCTGAATACTCATTTATAATTGGCGCAGATTTTAATGCCATTTGGGATCCCGGGATGGATAAATCTTATCCCACCATTTCCAATTATCAGAAAAATTCATCTAATGCACTAAAGGATTGGGCTAAGAATACAGGTGTAAATGACCTATGGCGATCACTCAACCCAACGGCCCGAAAGTACTCTTGTCGATCTGCAAGACACAATACATTCTCCAGAATAGATGATGTTTTTGCATCCCCTAGAGTCTAGACTATTTGATAACTATGACGTGGAAATGGTACCCAATCAGATCACTGTTATTTACTCCTAAAAGGATAATTTGGTATACTGTCATCCCGAGCCCCAAGATGGAGATTTAACTCGATATTGCTGAAAAACAAGGAATTCAATACACAATTCAAAGAAGCTCTTGTTGAATTCCTGCTGGAGAATGCGCAATCTGTACAGGACCCCAGAATATTATGGATGTCGGTAAAGGGATTTATCAAGGATTTCACCGGGGTCTTTTCCTCCAAAATACGCAAGAATCGTTGTTCAAAACTGGCAGAGCTGGAAACGCTTTACTCTGTGAAGTACAATTACACAAAATTCCAAGATAAGATCAAATACGACTTTGACAGGTGGTCCAAACTTAAAAACTCAGTACAGGCACGAGTATCAATAGTTAAGATGGATGTTTTACCTAGAATCAACTTCATTAGCTCAATGTTACCGTTACCCCCTCCTGATGGTTACTGGAAAAAATTACACTCCACCGCATATACATTTATTTGGAATAACAAACCTCCACGAATAAAAAGATCCACCGCACAGAGAAACAAAGCCGACGGAGGTTTAGCATTTCCAGACTTTTACCACTATTTTAAAGTGTACTCTTTAAGACCACTGACAACCTGGTTTGACTCCCAAGCATCTGTATCCTGGAGAAACTTAGAAGAAAATATAGTAGCACCACATAGACTGCAGGACATAGTATACACCATATTATCAATTAAGCAATGCAAATTGAAATTTGGCCCCCTTATTACACATGTGATCCGGATATGGCGTGAAACACAAAAAAAATATTCTAACCAACATAAATGGCATAGCCATACTCCCCTATTCAATAACAATGCACTCCTTATTGGAAAACGACCTATCAGATACCCCAAATGGGAAAAGCAGGGCATACACAAATTGGGAGATGTTTTCAACAAACAGGGTTTTTGTAGCTATCAAGATATACATAACAAATTTAACCTCACCAGTTCCACATATTATTTTTACGCACAGTTATTGGATTGTTTGAAGGCTCATGGAGTCCCATTAAGGATACCAATTGAGCACCACAGATATCACAAATTCTTCTATGAAAGAGAGACATCGAGAGGCTTCGTATCTGATTTTTATCATCACTTACTAACGTCTTCGTATGGAATCCTTCCCCTAGACTCAGTCTGGAGGAGGGATATGCCAGACTTGGAAATTGATTTTGATTGGCAAGAAGTCTGGGCAAACGTTCGAATTGCGTCACGCAACCCGGACCATCAACAAATTAATGTTAATTATATTCATAGGACATACCTGACTCCTATACGATTGAACAGAATGGGACTTAAACAAGATTTTCTATGTTCCTTATGTACAAATGGGGATGAGGGTACATTTATGCACATGTATTGGGATTGCCCACCGGTTAAGATATTCTGGGAAGAAGTGACCCAGCAATTATCAGAATTATTATTTCTGAACATACCTGTACATCCCTCTGTATTGCTGTTGAATGATGTTTTTCAGTTTGCAGCCCCTATACAGCTAAAGAGACTAGTTTTATCCGGTCTCACAGCTGCTAAAAAGCTGATAGCATCATGATGGATTCAACCGGATAAAATTTGCCAGAAGGTATGGGTTCTTACCTATCTCGATGTGATTTATCTAGAGATATCTACAGCAAGAATTTTAGGTGTCAGTGAAACCAACATTGCAATCTGGTTAGAAGTGGTGGAGAGAATAAAAGCTAGCATATGAATTGTAGTGCCTGGTTAGAAACAAATGAAAATGGAAGGATTATCCAAGTGGGGATCCGGGGGGGGAGAGCGAGCAAGAGCATATGTATGTATTGTATTAGATAGCAAGTATTAGGTATATATCTCGTAAACTACATTTATATTGATTCAAATGGTGATTTACATTGGATGTTTACTGTTAATGCTTGTGTGTCTAATTTTATGTTATGTTTTAAAAAATAATACAAAAAAATAAAATAAAAAATAAAAAAAAACGTAAGGTTATCCTATTGATTGATTGATTGAAAACTTTATTAACAGATTGCAGAATGGGTACAGTACAGTACAGCTCAATACATACAATTGTTAAGGGGATGCAGACCAGAGAAAGACTTTCGTCTTGTTTACATCAGGGTCCCCCATTTTCAATTCATCATAACATATATGACATACACGACATACAGATAGACAGTACTGCTACATCTATACATTTATGACCAGAAAAGAGAGTACGGTATACATTTGACGTAGAAACTGTACATTGGAGGGTAGGTGGGGGGGGGGGGGGGGACTGTACATTGGCGGTGGTTGGGTGGGGGGGGGGTCACTGTACAACTGTCTAGGGAAATAGGGGAGGGGAAGGGGATGAGGGAAGGTAAGGGATAATGGACCTAATCTAATCTAAACTAATTGATGGGGGAAAGCCTTGGTGAAGAGGTGTGTTTTTAGAGGCTAGGGAAATAGGGGGAAAAACATTGCACTTTACAAACGATCGACTGAATATTGCAACTTCTTCACTACAACCCGATTGATTGATTGATTGAAAACTTTATTAACAGATTGCGAACAGATTGCTATAACCCTAGTTATATGAATACTGGCTGAGCGTCTCGCTCTGCCTTCTGAGATATCATTATCTCCAGCACCTACTGTGCCACGGAAACCAAAACACATGCACCCACTTGTACGCGACAACGCCACTCCCCTGCGTGCCCCTATAACAGGCAGGAAGTGGTCACGCCCTCACCCTTCCAAGTTCGAATTCTATACGCGGAAAACATCCAAGGGACCTCAGGGCGCTGAAGAGCGAGACGCTCAGCCAGTATTCATATAACTAGGGTTATAGGATAACCTTAAGTTATATTTCATTACTGGCATCGCGTCTCGCTCTGCCTTCTGAGATAAAGGGCAGAGCGGACGCGTGGCCACGACAAATGCACCCCCTGAGGGCCCGTAAGCCCCAGCCAGGGAGGAGGGGAATCCCGTCCACCCGCCCGTCCTAACGAAGGGGGAGAGGCAGTCAACTACAACCAAAGTGCGGAAAAAAGGGGAACCAGGCACCCCCGAACGCACAGCACAAGCGGGACCACGTGTGACACAGCACTCCGCGGTCCACACCCACACACTCCTGCTAGCCCACCTGATGGCGGGATGCAGGAGAGGTCCCGGACCTCAGGACTGCCTGGGAGATGGAACCCCCAGTCATTCCACCACCTGCCTGGTATGAGACCTGGCGATCTTCTCTGACCGGCCGAGGACCAGAACGTCGTCCAGGGTAGAATACAATTCGTATCCCCTGACGACGCAGAGGCCCCAGCACGGTCTCCACGCACTTGGTGAAGATGCGAGGAGCCAGAGAGTAGCCGAACGGCAGCCTCTGATACTCGTACGCTAAGCCCTGAAAAAAGGAAGCGTAGGTATGTCCTAGGAGGGAAGATCGGGATGTGAATTGATTGGCAGAACTATCGCAAGCTTAGAAATTGTGTCACAAAGTGGAATAGAAAGAAAAAGAAAAGCTATTTTCAAGCTAAGATAATTGAAGTGAAAAATTACAGTAAACAGTTATGGAAAACATTTAACACTGTACTAGGAAGGGGGAATAACAATGTTCCTAGCTTTATTGAGGTTGATGGGGCATTTATAATTTATAACAAAGCCTGTTGATATAGCTCGGTATTTCAATGACTTCTTCTTGTGTAAGGTTGAAACTCTAAGGAATAATATGTGTATGAGTAATGTAAAATATAATGATAACATATTAGAAAGGATTATGAAAGATAAAAAATGCTCATTTAGTCTATGTTCTGTTGACACTAAAATGGTGGAGGAAATGTTGTCAGATATAAAAAAGGAAAAACCAGCAGGCCTGGATAACATGGATGGTAGACTACTGAAGGTTTCAGCAAAGCATGTAGCAGGTACGGTCACACATATTATAAATCAAAGCATTAAATATGGTATATGTCCAAAAGTCTGGAAGGAGGCTAAAATCATTCCTTTACAGAAAAATGCAAAAGTCAACCTGTCGGGTGCAAACAGTCGCCCTGTGAGCATTTTGCCAGTGTTAGCAAAGATAATGGAGAAAATAGTGTTTACACAAATTCAGAGTTACTTCAATGACAATGAATTGAATACTGATTTTCAGCATGCCTATAGGGATGGTTACTCAACAGCGACAGCGTTGACACAGCTAGTAGATGATTGTCTAATGGATATTGATAGAAAGAAATGAGCAGGATCAGTGATGTTAGACTTCAGTGCATCATTTGATGTCATGGATCATGAAATACTACTGGAGAAACTTAAAGACTATGGCTTTGCTTCATCGTCAGTTTCATGGATAACTAGCTACTTATACAGTAGAAAACAGAGAGTATTTTTTAACGGTAGCCTATCTGAAGCGAAAAAAGTTAAGTATGGAATTCCGCAAGGAAGCTGCCTTGGACCTCTGTTATTCACCATTTATACAAATGATTTGCCGTTCATTTTAGAGCAAGCAAAGGTGGCTATATATGCGGATGATACAACCCTGTACATGGCATCCTCCTCTGTGGAAGATGGGTGTGGCACTAAATAAAGAGCTACAAAAAGTAGAAGAGTGGATTAGAGCGAATAGAATGGTTTTAAACATAGCAAAAACAAAGTGTATTTTAAGGGGTTCACACCATATGCTATTTGCTAATCCAAAATAAAAAATAATGATGGGGGGAACTGAAATTGAACAGGTAGAAGAAGCAAAGCTACTAGGTATAACATTGGACAGTCATCTGAACTGGTCAACGCATATAAATAACATAACAAAAAAGATGGGGAGAGGAGTGGCTTTAATTAATAAAACCAAAATACACCCCTCACCTGCCAGGCCCCGCCCCTAGTGGCGTGCTACATAGGACTGGGCATGGCCACCACTCACTCTTCCTCTATTTTCGTTTCCATCATAGCGGATGCAAGACGCTCTATGCAACTAGTTGATTTGAAAAGTTTAGATAATATTGAGTATTTACGGAGATTTGCTTACCCCTGGAATCTTCGGGGTATGTTCCAACGACACGTCGGGTCTATTCTGATGTTCCCTCGTCTTGTGGCAGCAGATCGAGGAACAGCGTGCGAGGTTGGCTATCGAGCCGGCTCGCACACAGGTGAGCCCTGTGTCATCAGGCATTGATGCTAGTGTTAGTAATGCTGGTTTGTTTTGTTACACAACCATGTTGTGTGTCGGCGCCAGGGGCGGGATGGTTTGGTGAACGTTCCACTGAAGTGGACGGGTTCCAAGCGATCCTGGAGCGTGCTTCTAAACACTAATGCTAACGCTAAATGCTAATGCTAATGCTAAATGCTAACACTACTGCTGAAATGCTGGGCACTGTTCTAATGTTCCCTGCCGTGGGATGTTGCCGCTTTTCCCTCCTCTTAAACCGGTTCATTGATGAAGGTCAGTGGGTAGCTAATGTGGGGGGTTTTGCTGAGTCCTATTTTTCCCTTTTACGGGTAAATGGGTTGACAACAGGGTGCAGGGCGGGTGTGCCGTGGCTAGGTACCCTAGCCAGGTAGCATCGATCCTGTGCCTCGGCGGGGCTGGACGGTGTCCCACCCGGAAGCCAATGCTTGAGAGTGAGTCGGAGAGGTGTAGTCGGTGTGACGGAGCCCACTTGGACATTTTACATGACAGTAACAGAAGAAAACCCGCACCCTCAAGCAGCACCAAAGCAAGCGTTATGTACATTAACCCCGCCAGCAGCGGGGGCGCCCGGGTGCTCTTGAAGGTGGTCCGCGTAACATTGAGCTACGAGGACAAGGTCATGGACACCTACGCCGTCCTTGACGACGGGTCAGAAAAGACCCTCCTCCTCGCATCCGCTGCGGCCCAGCTAGGGCTGCGGGGGAGCGAAGAAACGATGACGATTCGGACTATAAGAAGAGACCTGAAGACGATCAAGGGTGAGAACGTCTCCTTCACTATCGCAGCAAGCGGGCAGCCAGAGAGACGTATAGTATCACTAACGCTTTCACCAGCCAAGACATAGGCCTGTCGCGGTACACCTACCCCATCGCCAAGCTGATGGACAAATACGTGCACCTGCGTCAACTACCTATACCGCTCATAGACGGCGCCACCCCGACCCTGCTCATAGGATCCGACCACGCACACCTCATCGTCCCGATGGACCGGGTCCACACTGGGCCCAGAGGCTGTCCAGCAGCAGTCGAGACCCGCCTAGGATGGACACTACAAGGCCCCCTCTCCAGGTCTCCCAACCGAACAGCAGCCACTCGCTGCCTCCACTCCAGAGTGACAGAAGAAGACACCGCCCTCTTACAGCACGTCGAGAGGCTATGGACACTAGAGACAATGCCCTTTAAGAACGAAAAGAAACACATTCGTTCCAAGGAAGACATCTACGCCATAGCCCTCCTCGAGCAGGGGACAAAGAGAGTCAAAGTCAACGGAGTGATGAGATACGCAACTCCACTCCTGAGGCGAGAGGGTATGCCTACCTTCCACGCCCCAAAAGAAGCGACGGAGCGGTATCTACTGAACACAGAGCGGCGCCTAGCCAGAGACCCCGCTCAAGCTACTGTGTACCGCGCTGAGATTGACAAGCTAATCACAGCGGGACACACAAAGAAAACTGACTGGTGACGTCGTGCGCTGCTCCGCGCCTCCCTGATCAAAGGCGGCTTTGATCTCCGGCAGTGGGCCAGCAGCGACCCTCAAGTATTGCGCAGCCTCTCCCCAGAGGACAAGGCAGCAAGCAGCGAGACCTGGATGGCGACCATCCCAGGTGAAGCCCAAGAAATGACATTGGGACTAGTCTGGCGCTTCAAAACAGACTCGCTCCATTATAGACACACACCCCTGACCAAGGAGCAGGGAAGGTCGATTTCACTACCGACCACAAGACGGAGTGTATACAGAACACTCGCCAGACAATATGACCCGTTGGGATGTATTCTACCTTACACCACCAGGGCAAAGATGATTGTACGAGCGCTATGGGACAAGGACCAGGGCTGGGACGACCCCATACCCCATTGCTTCCACATGGAGAGAGTGGGAGACAGAACTCAGCTCGCTCCCAGGTGTCAACATACGCCGCAGCTACTTCCCACCCACAATGAGGCCGGAGACGTGTCAGATGGACCTGCACGTCTTCAGCGACGCCTCCGAAGTAGCCTACGGTTCGGTGGCCTACTTGCGGGCCCGAGAGGAGGGAGGAGAAATACATACTGCCTTCATCCTGGCTCGCTCAAGAATAGCCCCCCGCAAGCAACAATCGATCCCGCGTCTAGAGCTCTGCGCAGCCCTAGTAGGAGCGCAACTCGCCTCGTTAATCCAACGTGAACTCACCATCCCGGTGCAAAGAACAATCCTGTGGTCAGACTCCATGACCGTACTCACATGGATCCAGTCCGATTCGTGTAGATACAAGGTCTTCGTGGGAGTCAGAATCACAGAGATCCAAGATTTAACAGAAGCAGCATGCTGGAGGTATGTGGACACAAAACAGAACCCAGCAGACGTCATCACACGGGGAATGTCCCTGGATGACCTCACACGTCACAATCTCTATAGTGACGGTCCCGAGTTCCTCAAGCTCCCGGAAGAAGAGTGGCCTACACCCACCCCACGGGAGGCTAGTAAAGAGGAGGCAGAGATGAAGAAATCTATGTTCTGTGGGTTGACACACACACCAGTCCCCACAGATCCCAACATAGACGACCGCCCTACCCTTGAGAGTGCGCAGCTAAAGACATTCCTGTGGCACCACCCTGAGGTTCCCTCCACTACTGACATTAATGCAGCTAACTACGAAGAAGCAGAACTCCTTCTGCTACAGCGAGCCCAAAGAGACTCGTTCCCCGACGAGCTAGACTGTCTGCAGGGATCAAAGCCAGTCCCGTCAGACAGCAGACTGCTCCACTTGGCCCCTGAGAGCGACGCCCATAATCTCATCAGAGTGGGTGGTCGTCTGAGGAGGGCCCCAGACTTAACGGATGACGTCAAGTTCCCGATAGTCTTAAACAGCCGACACAAGGTCACAGAGCTCATCATAAAGAAATACGACGAGGACGTGCACCACGCCGGGGCAGAGAGAGTCTTCGCGGAGATCAGACGTCGCTATTGGATACTGCAAGGAAGAGAAGCAGTACGACGTTTGCAGCGGACCTGTCTAGACTGTCGCAAGTGGCGAGCACAGCCCAGTATACCCCGGATGGCTGACCTACCCCCCTGTCGCCTCCGACTCGGCGACAAGCCCTTTCACTCCACCGGTATGGACTGTTTCGGCCTGCTGTATGTGAAGAAAGGAAGAGGGACGGAGAAACGGTGGGGTATTGTATTCAAATGCATGACCACCCGAGCGATACACATAGAACTCCTTCCAACCATGAGTACGGACTCATTCCTTATGGCCTTCCGGAGATTCACAGCGCGGAAAGGAAAACCGTCTATATTATTGTCTGATCACAGGACAAACTTCAAAGGCGGAGAAAGAGAGCTGAGAGAGAGCTTCCAAGCTATGGGCCCAGAACTTAAGACCCATCTCGCTCCCTCTCAGATTGATTTCCAGTTTAACCCCCCGAATGCACCTCACTTCGGGGGAACTTGGGAACGAGAAGTATGTTCAATAAAGACAGCCCTGTACGCCGTGCTTGGGGCCCAGACCGTGGCGGAAGAAGTCCTCACGACAGTCCTCACGGAGATCGAGGGAGTATTGAACTCAAAGCCCCTCGGTTACGTCTCAAGTGATGTAGCAGATGTCGACCCAGTCACCCCCAACACTCTCTTGATGGGGCGGCTGGACCCCGCGCTCCCACAGACAGTGTACAGACCTGAAGAAGCGAACGGCCGAAGAATGTGGAGGTACAGTCAAGTATTGGCTGACAAGTTTTGGAACAGTTTCCTCCTCCACTATCTACCGTCTCTACAGACCCGCCAGAAATGGGTAAAAGAAAGAGACAATTTGACGGAGGGCACAGTCGTCATGATTATCGACCAGTCACTACCCCGAGCTATGTGGCCGGCCGCGTAAGCAAAGTGATCACTGGTGCCGACGGAAAGGTCAGAGCGGCAGAAGTGCTCGTCCAGGGGCGGACATACACCCGACCCGTGGCAAGGCTGATAGAATTGCCAAGGCTCCCCGACTCTCTTAATGACGACCATGACCCCCTGACTTTGTGAATTGCCCTACTCCTCACAACGGACATTGAGTAGTGGACAGTGCGGCTGTTACAAAGGGTCAGATTAAACCGAATATATATATTTATTACTTGAGATATATTGTATAGTATTTGTATATCGTCTGATATCCCTTGTATATTCTTTGTACATATACACGGAATATCCCTTTTCCTAGTACAGGCCAGACCATAATATTCGTTCTCCTATTGGACAGCGATCCCCTAGGCGCCACGGCCATACCCCCAATGTCTAGTTTAAAGTCACCGCTAAGACATGTCTCAACATGCCCAGATTTGCGCAGTAATACGAGACAGAAATAAGGCTGGTACTAGATTATTCACCTTACGTATAAATACGTTGCAGGTGGATACAGCAGTTAGTTACCCGAAACGTGTTACCCCAATAAGTTGAAGCCTTCACCACGATACAACGTGCTGTGAAGTGGGCCCGTTTTGCCCCGAAATAGAGCCTTGAGACCGCGTGCGAATTGATAGCTGAAGTGTCAGAGTTTAACGCTGTATCGTCGAGTTCGACCTATTCTATTATTAAGTAATAGTCTATTATGTATAGTGTATCATGCGGCTACCATTCTACAGTGACCAGCATTACCAACGTTTCATCGTACCGAGCTAGTGTGCTTATCCAGGCTGGGCGGCCTAACCTTGTGCCGTCATCCGAGGGGCCCTAGACGAGAACCGTGTGGATATGTACACTGGATAACCTACACCGACGACTACAGAGCCCTTTTCGGCTGGATTATATTGCTTTGGTCCTGTGGCTGCTGGAGCAGAGAATCGTCTACCCCCACTACCGTGTGGGATTTACCCTGTGAGGAGCACCGTCGAGCCCGCCTCTAGGACTCTGAGGCTGGCTAGCTTTCATCCATGCGGCAGTGCATACCGGAGAATAGCTGTTGCTTTGTCTACGGATCAAGGGATTATTGCACCGTCTCCTGTACCTGGAGTCTCCTTATTCCTCGTTGATCCAAACTTTTGCTACCGACAAATCCTCTCCCCTGCTGGCTTACAACCGGAGGGAACCCCCCTAGTATCTCCAGCTGACCTACGAGTGTACCTTATATAATTCTTATGCTACAGGTGGTATTAATTATCCCCTTCGTAATATGCTCATGGACTTACGCTCTTGACCTATTCATGCACATTCTTCGCCTTACAAGCGCAACTCTAATTCTTAATAAATGTAAGATAATCTTGGTGCTCTTCTAATAAATATTACAAACAGGACTTTCCTTGTTAAGCCGTGTTATTGTGTGGGTGTTCATCTCATATACATGTGTACTGTATGGCCAGTAGTAATGTACATAACTCAGTAGTGGTTTAATGATACCATACTTATTCAATACAGTCAGGGAATTGTACCCCTCATTTACACTGGGCGTTGAATCGACAGGTGTCCACAAGGCCGACAGCCTTGGCGGCCGAGGGATCGGCCATGTTGGATGGGCTCAGCTTGGAATATACAAGCCATCGCCGTCCTGCCGCGAGCAGCCCGCTCTCCGATCACTCCCTCCCCCAACACCAGCGGAAAAAGGGGGCTCTGATTGTTTCCTTTGGCTGCCGGCCGCGTGCCTTCGTTGAAGCGCGGGCGGCCCCACTTTTCGCTTCTCATGGGGACAGGGGCTGACACCCAGTTGATGGCTGAGCCTGGGTCTGTCCGTGAGAATGTTGTGCTGTCAAGCGGCTCCCACACCATAAGCTGTGTTGCTTGAGCCTGGTGTTACGTCTGTCAACTATAGGTGTTGTCAGCAGGGGGGCTCGAAACCTTTTGAGGCACACAGTGCGGGCTTCCCCGGCCTCGCCTTCGCCAGGCCAGGTATCATGTTGGTGCCTCCCACTCCCGCGAGATCGGCAGTGGTCTGAAAAGAAGAGGTGCGCGTGATTTAGGTGGTAGTAATATCATTGCAGGGCTACGGTGTGTAGGAACCCATGGGGTCCTCACGCCTTGCATGTCCGGCTGCAGAACTCCTCAGCATGTTCTGGAGGGGTGTTCAGTGGGGGGGCTTTTGTCACCTAGATTGATGTCAGCTTCCCCCGTATCAAACCGGCCCTTTCTGTCAGGGTCCCCCCTTGGGTGCGATTGCCTCGTGGGTAGGTTCCGACCCGACTCCACGGAACGCTCTGCTCGCACGGGTCCAGGGTTGGCTACGCACAGCGGGTGGGACCGGGCCGCCTATCTACAGTTCCTTGCGGACCTGCGCCACATGGCGGCGGGTGCATTGGGAGTGTCATTACATATGGCTACGGCAGTACCATATGTCAAGGTGGATGGAGAGAACGCTGAGGCGGGGACTTGTATTTACACAACCCCACCCATTTTCGGATTTGGTACAGACCCTATTGTCAGGGTCACCAGCAGTGACAGCTCTGGTCGACGAGATCTGATCTCTGTGGACGAAGCAAGCCATCGTCGTGGCGTTTTCCTCCCGGTGTTCTCTGGTGCCTGAGAAATCGGGAGGGGGGGGGGGTGTCAGACCCATGTTGAACCATGGGAAGGTTTGGTATTTTTTTGGATCGTCTCCTACCTGTTGAACACTGTCAGGTGGGGGTCTGGTTCTCCTCCATAGACCTGTAGGATGCGTGTTCGCATTCCCGATCTTCTGTCCTAGGGCTTACCTGCGCTTCCTTACAGGGTTAGCGTATGGGTACCAGGGGCTGCCGTTCTGCTTTTCTCTGGCTCCCCGCATCTTCACCAAGGGGCCGCACTGGGGCCTCTGCGTCGTCAGGGGTTACGAAGTGTATTCTGCCCTACCGACGTTCTGGTCCTTGGCGGTCAAGGTGGATCGTCAGGTCTCATGCCAGGCAGGGTTCCTACCAGCCTGGGGTTGCTGTAGACTGGAAGTAGAGTACTCCTCTTCCCAGTCAACGGGTGGAGTGCTATGGGCATCCCTCTCAGAGCGTGTTGCGACACGCTCGATACGACGTCAGTGTCGTATATCGACAGACAGGGAGGAGTACGCTCCCCCCGTCTGCACTGGGCGGCGGGCGGCTGGCTATGGGTGTCCTCCATCTGCGCGGCCTGAGGGCTCCCCACATCCCCGGCAGGGTGAATATGGGTACAGGTGTAATGTCGCGGGGCGGTCCTCATCCTGACGGGTGGGGATTACGTCCGGACATAGCCAGGCATGTCTGGGACCGATGCCGTGCCGCCTGGGATTCTTTCCCCATACATCTGTTAGGTCAGTTGTTGGGGCGGGTACGTTGAGGAGCGCAGGTCCTTGATCCTGATTGCGCCGGACCGGGGCGCAGCTGTGTGGTTCCCGGTCCTGATCCAGCTACTGGTAGCTCCGCCATGGCCTATTCCTTGGTCGACGAAGGCCCTCACTCAAGCACACGGGTCGCTGTTCAGCACCCGGTGTTGTGCCAACGTCTGATGGTTTGGCTGGTGAGAGGGTAAGTCTGGAGAGGATGGACCCTTCTGTGGTTGATACCATCCGGAATGCGCATGCTCCCTCCACTGTCGCACTTTATGCGGGCAGATGGCGTATGTTCCAAGAGTGGTGTCCTGCCCCCTGGATACTGTCCTTGTTTACCTCCAGTCTCTCCTTGATAGACTGTCGGCTTCGACGGTGAGGGTATATGCAGCAGCTATATCCTCTTATCATGAGGGATTTGAGGGTGATGTTTTGTTCAGCCACCCTCTTGTGAAGCGTTTCCTGCTTGGCGCCCGACGCGTTAAGCCGGTAAAACGCTCTATGGCTCCGAGTTGGGATCTTCAATTGGTCCTCGGTCGGTTGTCCTTGGCCCCGTTTGAGCCTCTTGAGCAAGCGCCGTCGGAACAGCTGTCATTCAAGACCGCATTCTTGCTGGCCGTCACCTCCGCTAAACACGTGGGTGAGCTTTGTGCTCTCTCGGTACGACCAGAGTGCCTGTCTTTCGTTCCGATTGCGGTGCCACTCTGCGGCCTAATCCTGCCTTCGTGCCTACAAATATCCGGAGTTCCTTCCGCTCCAGGGATATTGTGGTTCAGGCGTTTCATCCACCTCCTCACGCTAGTGAGTTGGAGGCGGGCCTTCACCTGTCATGTCCGGTCCGGGCTTTGGGGATTTACCTCAGCCGTACTCAGGGCCTCAGGGCTACCGATCAGTTTTGTCTGTTACGGTGGTTCTCGTGCTGGTAAGGCACTATCGAAACAGCGCCTGTCCCATTGGTTGTGCGAGGGCATTGCCCTTTGCTACACGTTGGCCGGGCTGGCTCCCCCTGGGGGCGTCAGGGCGCACTCCACTTGTGGGGTGGCAGCCTCTGCCGCTCTGCTGGGTGGGGCCTCGGTGGAGGACATCTGTGCTGCAGCTTCATGGTCCTCCCCGGGTCCCTTCGTAAGGTTTTTACCTTATGGACATGACGGGGGTTCTGTCTCCCAGGCGGTTCTGAGGTCTGTGGCCTCTCCTGCTTCCCGTCCTTTGGTGGGGTAGCAGGGGTGTGTGGGTATGGGCCACAGTGTGTTGTGTCACACGTGGTTCCGCCTGTGCTGTGTGTTCAAGGGGTTCTAGTTCCCTCTTGTTCGCACTCGGGTGGAGTTGACTGCGCCCCCTCTTCATTAGGAAGGATGGGGTGACGGGACTCCCCTTCCCCCTTGATGTGGGCTTACGGGTCCTCAGGGGGTGCATCTGTCGGGCCTCGCGTCCGCTCTACCCCATATCTCGGTATGGCTTAAGAGCGGGACACGATGCAAGTACGCTATATAACGACAGGTTATGTATATAACCTAGTTATATGAGTACTGGCTGAGCGTCCCGCTCTTAGCGTGCCCTGAGTTCCCTTGGGGAAACTTTTATTTTGGAAATGTTTTTTTCCGAGGAAGAGTGAGTGGTGGCCATGCCCAGTCCTATGTAGCACGCCACTAGGGGCGGGGCCTGGCAGGTGAGGGGTGTATTTTGGTTTTATTTGTTGATGGAGTACAATAGGTACATGAGATGAGGTATATCTCGGTATGGCTTAAGAGCGGGACGCTTAGCCAGTACTCATATAACTAGGTTATATACATAACCTGTCGTTACTCCACCAGGCATGTGTCAATGGAAAGATGTACTGTAAAGATGCCAAGAACAAATGCAATGAAAAGAACTGTGATGTATAGAGGCATGACTGCATGGAATTCCTTACCACCTGCACTAACTAGGGTTGAAGACAAACAGACATTTAAAAAACACCTTAAAAATCATATAAGAAAGAGTGGTACTGTCAGTAAACATAGTGGGTGATTGAGAAGATGGGTATGTGTGATTGTTGAACTTAGATTTTTAATATATTTGTATATTGTATTGAGATGTATTGTTGTGCTTTAAGTGAACATATATGCCTTGAAACATGATTGAGTAGATGTGTGATTGGTGAACTTAGATATTTTATTATATAATATTTGTATGTGTTATTGAGGTGTATTGTATTGTTTTATTGTATTGTATTGTATTAATTGTATTGTATTGATTTTATTGTATTGTATTGATTTGTGTGGACCCCAGTAATAGTAGCCTATGCCTGTGGCAATGGCTAATGGGGATCCGAATAAACTAAACTAAACTAAATATTCCCTGTGTAGCTCAATGGTTAGAGAATGACACTAACACTGCCAGATTCTAGTCCCTGTACAGCTCAGTAGATAGAGCATGGCCCAATGGGTAGAGCCCCAGCCAGGGCGCTGTTAGACAGTGGTGGTGTTGCTCCAGCAGGGAGCACTCTGTCCTCTGAACCTGGCAGTAACAATGCCCCTGTTACAGTGACGGGGAGACCATACAGTTGGTCAGATGGCACGTTAAATCCAGGTCCTGACTCACTTAGGTTGTGGCCAAATTCCCAATCAGGTCTCTGACATCAAGGCCGCCTAATTATCCCTCTTGTTAATTGGCTGATATCACTCCTGGTCTCCTGAGCCCTTTCAGCCACTGTGTATGTGTGTTGTGTGCCTGGTGCCAGTGTATAGTAGCCATTGAGCCCATGCGTGTCTAGAAAATACAATAATTAGTTAAATCTCCTTCTCTCTCTCTCCCTCTCTCTCTCTTCCCAACTCTCTTTCCCTCTCTCTCTCATATATATAAGATACAATGGATCTTTATTTCCACAGTAAAACAATACAGTATACTGTATATAATATATAGCAGAGGAAAGGTGTATATGGAGCACAATAATCCTGTTAATATGTTATGGGAATAATAACATTAATGTGTTATCCTGACAATCTAGGGAAAATGTCTAATTTTATGAATGGTCACATAATGTACTAAAATGTATTTTTGGGCGTGGGTCTGTTAATAGTGCCAGAAATAAATCTACGAATGGGAAATATTGGTTTCAACTGTGCATCTCTCAAATCCTGTCCTATTTGTGTGGTAATCATACCCCTTCCCTCTCACTCTCCTTCTCTCCCCCGCCCCTCTCTCTCTCTCTGAATGTGCCATTTTGCCATAATCATGTTGTTAAGTAGCCGTTGTCATAACAATCCACATTATAGGTGCATTTCTTGAGGCATGACAGACACAGCTACAATGATATATTTGAAACAGCTAAGAAATGTAGAAATAACACACACGCCACTGTGTTCTCTCAGGGAATATGTTCCCCCTGAAATGTCCTTACTATGAATTCCCTCACACATATAATAATACATGCTTTATTGTCCACCATTCTCATCCAATTCTCTATGTTCTAATCAACTGCTTGTTGTATTTTGTCACAGTATTTTTTCTATATTGAGCTATAGTAGGTTTCTAAGACCTATTAGGGAAAGTTGGTACACATTTAAATGGAAGTTAAGTGCTCTTGCCTTTAAGGGGGCACTTTAGTAGTATTGGGTGCTGTCTGTGTCGGAAATCGAACCTGCAACTGTAGGCTGTGTGTCCTTATCCAACATAACAACCCAGTGCTGATATAAGATCAGTTTTAAGGTCTTTCAACATAGAACACTAATCATAAAACCGTCATACTGTGAAAAAGGCATTATTACATTATGTACATTGATTGTATATAATTAACGCAATTGTCTTGTCTGACACAAATTTAGAAGACCAGAGTTTCTTTCACATTGCCATGATATTTTTTTTTTTATTATAATTTTTTTATTAACAATTGTCTTTATTTGTATACATACGTACGTACATACAAATACGTTTCATGTTCATTGGAATGTCCAACTGAAGAATCAGCCATACAGATTATAAATAGATTAATACAAAAAGGATAATATTGTGTGTGTTGAAGTCAGAGGTTCTATGTAGGATTGTTAGTAACTGTCTAACTGCATATATAACTGTTTCCACTAGAGGGCGCTCTAGGCGGAGCCACTCAAGAACATCACCAGGTGGCGAGTATAAATAGAGATGTCACCTCCTACTCTATCTCTTGCCCCCCAGCCTCTCAGTAAGAGGAGAACTCTAGAACTGCTGCTCATACCATGTGAATAAATAAACCACACCAGTTAAAGGCTAAAGATAGAAACCATGCCTCTTGACCACATTATTGTCGCCCTATAGCCGGATTCTGTCAACAGGTTATGGGCCCAGATAACGCCGGGTGAAATAATAAGGGTAGCAAGATTAGCTGAAGTATAGGCTAGGTTAGCGCCGGGAGCACCGCGTGGCTAGACGCTAGGCCAACAAGAGCTAAAGCTACGCCTACCATCAACGAAGAGGATGGAAACCAAGGGAAGCAGCAAATGGCCCTCATTCAATGGAAAAGCAGAGGACTACGAGCTCTGGGAAGAGCGCATGCTATGCTGCATGCACGGTGCAGGACTGAAGGAGACGATCCTGGCAGCCCCCACAGGAGACCTGACGGCGGAAGAGCAAGCCCTGGACGACCAGCGTAACGCAGACGTGTACTGTGAGTTAGCGCCACTGCTTGATGAGGCCTCAGAAGATACCCACCCAGCCGCCGCGGAGGCGGGAGAGAGGGTGCTAAAGGCCCGAGCGACGCCAAGGGAGAGGACCAGGACCACGGCGGAACTGGCGTGTTGGCGATGCAGAGAGAAAGGCCATCGGAGAAGCGACTGCACAAAGCTTCTGCAAAACCCCGCGGCACACAGACAGAGCGTGCATGAAGAAACACGACCAGAGCGCGCAATACGCGCATGGACAAGATGACGGCCATGGACGAGACGGCGGCCATGGACGAGACGGCGGCCATGGACAAAATGGCGGCTACGGACAAGATGGTGGCTGTGGACAAGATGGCGGCTACGGACAGGGGACTGATCGTGGACACAGGTGCGTCGTCCCATGTCATCAACGACAGGAGTCGATTCAAGAACTTTGACAACACTTTCCATCCGGAGAGGCACAGCATGGAGCTGGCAGATGGGAGGCGCACCTACGGGTTGGCGCAAGAGAGAGGAGACGCACAGGTATGCCTCACGGACAGTAGGGGGCGCCGGCGTACGGTGACGTTAAAGAACGCTCTCTACGTACCTTCGTTCCCACAAGGACTATTCTCTGTAATAGCTGCTACTGCAAGCGGCGCCAAGGTATTCTTTGATAAAGGTGAAAATATTCTTGTAGAACCTGACGGTACACGGTTTGACATAAAGATGTACCAGAGAATATATTATCTGCAAACGGAGTGTAATGACAACGACAAGTGTAATGATAATGATGATATGTGTAGCGTGACGGCCAGTCACGATACTCAGACATGGCACAAGATTATGGGTCATTGTAATTACGAGGATTTACTGAAACTGCAAGCAGTGACAGAAGGCATGCACATTGAAGGTGAAAAGCGTAGACCTGACAAAAATTGTGCGGTGTGCAAAACGGGGAAATTTACTCAACCGAGAAACAGAAATCCCACAGAAAAAGTAAGGGTACCACTTGCATTAGTTGACACGGACCTAGCCGGTCCAGTAAGAAACGAGTCCATAGGAGGCTTTAGATATGTACAGTATTTTACAGATGTGTGCACAGGGGCAGTGTTTGTTTACTTTCTCAAAGCAAAGAGTGACACACTCCAGGCCGTGGAGAAATTCCTGGCAGACGTAGCCCCTTATGGTAACGTGGGATGCTTGAGGTCCGACAACGAAACAGAGTTCCAATCACTGTTGAGAAGGTACAAGATAAGACACGAGACGTCATGTCCATATCCCCCACACCAGAACGGATTGGCAGAGAGGGAATGGCGCACCCTTTTCGAAATGGCTAGGTGTAAGCTAGTAGATAGTAACTTACCTAAGAGCCTATGGCATTATGCGGTGCAAGAAGCCGCTTACATCAGAAACAGGTGCTTTAATAAGCACTCTGGCACCACCCCGTATACAGCACTGACAGGAAAGAAGTGTAATCTAGCCAGAATGCACCGATTTGGATCAGTGTGTTATGCGTACCTGCAGGACAGGGGAAAGCCCGAGTCCAGATGTGTAAAAGGACTTTTTGTAGGACACGACCAAGGAAGCCCCGCTTTCCTAGTTTATCATCCCGGTAAAGGGAGAGTGCAGAAACACATGCTAGTCAAGTTTGTCACAAAGGCAACATGTGAGAGCGAGACACAGACAGAGGAGCCAGAGCTGGACTCCAGAGTAAGGTGTGTAGAAACAGAGACACATTAGCCCAGTGTACTTAGTACAGTCGTGCAGGCAGACAGTCAGCCACCCCCAGAGGGCGGTGACGAGGAGCACCAGAGGGTGACGTCAAGTGCCCCAAGCAGTGGAAGGTATCGCTCAATGGAACACAAACCCCCAAAGTATCTGACAGACTATGCCCGGAAAGGGAGTGACGAGGAGGACAGTACACCTACCCCCGTTGATTACTGCTACAGGGTAGTCAATGGGGTACCCCCGACCTTTAAAGAGGTCACATTGTCCCCCGAATCAAATAAATGGGAGAGAGCAAGGGATGAGGAGATGAGGTCCCTAGAGGACAACCACACCTTTGCTCCAGCCAAATTACCAGAGGACAGACAGACAGTGGGAGGGAAATGGGTGTATTCAACCAAGTTACCAGAGCGCAGACAGACAGTGGGAGGGAAATGGGTGTATTCAATCCAGGAGGGTATTGAAGTCCACGACATATACAAATGTATGGTTCGTAGCCAACTGCTTAAATGCAGGAGGAGGTATTGAAGGCCACGACAAATACAAAGTATGGTTCGTAGCAAATTGCAGAAGGAGGGTGACTAATTGCTTAAATGCTGAAGGAGGGTACTCCATGTTTAAATACTGAAGGGGGGTGGCTACACTGCTTAAATGCAGGAGGATGATACTCTAGGTTTAAATACGGTAGAATCCAGATTTAAATACCTGATTAGAGTCCATGTCTAAATACTGAAATGGATCCTATGTTTAATTCCATGTTTAAGTACAGAGGTGGATGATTTACCAAGTTTAAATACAAAAATGGATCCCATGTTTAAATACAAAGGTGGATGACTTACCATGTTCTCAATGATTTAACCATGTGGGAAAGACCCTGAAACGTTTTGACATGCGAGAATGTAGATCAAGGGAAACACCATTTGATCAAAAACTAGACTATCAGGAGGATGCTCAGAAACTGACAGATGTAAAAATGTACAGAGAAGCTGTGGGTAGCCTCATTTATTTAACAACATGTACCCACTGTACAAAAGGCCCAAGGACTGGGCAGACATAAAGACTGTGCTGTTCTGCTGTTCTGCAGCTGGACGCCTCTCAGACATAAAGGCTGTGGGGTGCTGCTCTGCTGTTCTGCAGCTGGATACCTCTCAGACATGTCTAGTCGATAGCCAGCATCTATATATACTAGTGGGCTTTAGTGATTCCTTCAGTTCATGTGTGCGTCCCTGATCACAAGTAAGTGTTAAATATGTGCATAATGAGGACGCTTAGTTATTGTTGGTGATTTATATGGTTAAGGCTTATACTAATGTTATAATTCTACCAGCTGTTTAGGAAGCAATTTACCAGTATGTTTATAGTGATAATCTAGCCTATTGGGTATAATCTATGTTGTTGATTATAGTATTTAGTATCTGTTTAGCACAGTTTATCCCTGTAACTAGTACAGGTAAAGCACTGCTTATCCCCATTGGTAGTTCCACTCGTGAGGTTTATGTTACTTGTAGCAACAGTATATTGTATAGTATATAACAGACTGATTAATTAGTAAGTATTAGTAACGCTGATGTCTTTGTTTTCTCCCCATTTAGGACTACACACACACTCTCACATACTCCCACCGTGTTAATGGGAAATAGAAGTAGAAATTGCCTGTGCATCTGTCTGACCATTGATAATAAAACTCATCAAAGAACGTTCCTGCCTCCCGTGTCCTGACTAGACACCCCGTGTTGTTGACTACATTTCCTAACCACCAAGAGCTTCACTACAAATGGTCCTTCGAGCCGGATGGAGTCAACGATATGGCAACCAGTCGAGAAGGAACCAGCCTCCCCGCTTCACCATCCGTGCGCCCCAAACGCACAGTGCAGCGCCCGAGATGGCTAGACGATTACCTAGTGGAACATACACGCCAGCGTGACATAGAGCAGCTGCACAGGCATGAAGAGGATAAAGCACAGCCCAGTCCCACTAGAAGCACATCCCCCATGCCACCAATGCAGAATGCGCACGAAGCAATAATGCACCAAGTTCTGGAGACTGCACGGCAACAAAGTGAGACGGCTCAGAAGCAAACAGAGCTTTTGGAGCTTGTTCTGCAGCACCATTCCTCCCAATCCTCAGCTCAGTCGTCAAGGAGGTCATCACGGAAACAGACTCCAGTCCGCCAACTCCACCCAGAAAGAGTAGGCGAACCGCAGTTCTCCCCTGCCCGTGCACCTCACTACTCCCCAGCTGAGGATCACCTAAGTAGAGCTGCAGAACTAACCGACCAGCTAGAAGATTTGAGTATCCATGAGCCAGAGTGGACACTTCTCCCACCTCTCAGCCAAGCCACTCACCCCCTCCAACGTGCAATCGAAGTACCCCACGGCCTTCAGGCTGGCAAGCAGGAGAACCAACAGAAACAAGGCTCCTCTCGTCAGCCCAGCCAGCCCAATATGCTAACCCAGAACCTGCCGCAATCAGAGGGCCTGGCAAGAAGCGGACCCTCATACTGGCCACAGACCTCCTACCCGAACCCACGAAGCACATCCAATGTGGCTTCGCCTAGCCGCAAGTACAAGGAAAGGAATGAGCCTCAGCAGAGTTACCCGCCACCAACCTGGGCGACACCTCAGGTCATGCAGCAGCCCATGCATCAGCACATGCCTCAGTCTGCACACCAGTCCGCACATCAACCTCCGTATGTGCCCTACCTCGCCTACCAAGGGAACCCAGTCATAGCGAGACCATATCCCTCCACAGTATACCAGCATGCACCCCCCAATATAGAAGGTCCAACATTCCCGGACTTTAACAAGGAGGATAGAGCCCAATACGTGGAACTACGCCTTTCCCTCAGTACACTCCTCAATCCTTCTCATTCCGAGCATTACAAGTATGCCATTCTGCTGAAGCATATAAAGGTGCCGCGTGCCGACCGCCTGGTGCTGGCTTACGCAGAGTCAAGTATGCCCTACTCGGAAGCTCTGAGGGCACTGGACGAGCGATACGGACGCCCATACCAGTTTGCTCTGAAGGAGATAGAGGACATGGAACGCTTACCACCCATTCGAGACGATAGAGCCCTCGACGAATTTGCCATCAGAGTGCAGTCGCTAGTCGGGATGCTGAGGTTTCTTCCAGGCGAAGGTCACGAGGAACTCCATTGTGGCTCAAACGTGAAGCGCCTCCTCAACAGGCTTCCCAAACACCAACAAGAGAGGTTCCGTCGTCAACAGTACAGGAAGAACCCAGACAAGACGAAGCTGTCCCTCACCGACTTCGCAGAGTGGCTGAGGGTAGAAGTCAGATGCCTGGACATTGAGCCCTCCCTTCATGCTCACAGTGAGAACGACAGGAGAGACCCCAAGTATCAGCCCAAGATAAAGGTCACTACGGTGATGCATGGTACAGACAACCCCCAAGATCCTCCACCTGAAAGGCCCTCCAAAGTATATCAACCTGTCCAGACCCAAGGGAAGGGTAAGATATACTGCCCCTACTGCGAGTCAGAACACTACCTCAGCCAATGCGAACGCTTCGCTAAGCTGACCAGAGGGGAGATAGTGGACTGGATCAAAGCCAAGAGAAGGTGTTGGAGATGCGGTCGTCCTCACCTAGCCTCTGCCTGCGACCTGAAGAAGCCGTGTCGACTCTGTAAGTCCAAACACCTCTCCGTCCTGCATGAGGTTAACCAGAGGAGTGGGAACGAGCCCACCATCTCCTCAACAGCAGAGACTCACTACCTGGATCAGCCAAACGGATACCATCGAGTGCTCCTGAAGATCGTCAGAGTCAACCTGCACTACATGGGCAGAGTCTTCAACACCTATGCAGTGCTGGATGATGGCTCAGAGAGAACCATCCTGCTCGCTTCAGCAGCACGCCACCTGGGAATACAGGGTCAAGCGGAAGACTTGACCCTTCGCACTATCCGCCAAGATGTCAAGACCCTGTCAGGCTCACAGGTCTCCTTCGCCATCGCCCCAGCATCCGAACCAAGGAAAAGGTTCTCTATTCAAGGTGCCTTCACCGGTGAACAGCTAGGTCTGTCTCAGTACAGCTACCCAGTCACCCAGCTCCAGGAGAAGTATCGCCATCTGCGAGACTTGGCGATTCCACCAATCGACGGAGCTCAGCCAACCCTCCTGATTGGATCTGATCACGCCAACCTGATCGTACCGATCGAGCCGGTGCATGTGGGCCCCCACGGTGGCCCTGCGGCAGTCAAGACTAACCTCGGCTGGACACTCCAAGGTCCAGCAAAGTACATGCAGCAACAGCTTCAGACCACACAGTGCTTCTTCACTGCTGCTTCCTCCCCATCTGCCGAGCTATTCAGCCAAGTCGAACGGCTGTGGCAGCTGGATACACTGCCTTTCAAGAGCGAGAGGTTAGTGAACAGATCCAAACAGGACAAGTACTCAGTGGAGCTGTTGGAGGCCAAGACCACCCGTGTAGAGGTCAACGGAGTGCAGCGGTATGCCACCCCCCTCCTGCGAGTCCAAACCATGCCCAAGCTACAAGTTTCAAGGGAAGTTGTAATGAAGAACCTGCGGAACACAGAGAAGAGGCTAACTAAAGATCCACAGCGTGCATCTACCTACCAAGAGGAGATCAATAAGCTAGAGATAGCTGGGTACATCACCAAGATTAACCCCAGCCAGGCCGACACATCTGAAGAGTCATGGTTCCTGCCCCATCACATGGTCAGGCACAATGGCAAAGACCGGATCGTCTTCAACTGCAGTTTCCAGTACGGCGGGCAGAACCTGAACAACTACCTCCTTCCAGGCCCAACACTGGGACCCTCACTCCTTGGAGTCCTCCTGCGATTCAGAGAGCATCGAGTCGCCATAAGTGGGGACATCAAGGGAATGTTCCATCAGGTTCGCCTGTTGGACAGAGACAAGCCCCTACTGAGGTTCCTCTGGACTCTGGAGGAACCTAAAGACAGACGAACCACCATCAGTGTACCAGTGGGAGGTCCTGCTCTTCGGGACAACATGCAGCCCCTGCTGTGCAACCTTTGCCCTCCAGAAACATGTCATCGAGTCTAGCCAACCAGCAGAGGATGTTCGCCACAGTGTAGAACAGTGTTTCTATGTGGATAACTGTCTGCAGAGTCTGCCCACCAAAGAAGAGGCAAGCAGCCTCGTGAACAAGCTGAAAGCCCTCCTAGCCACAGGCGGCTTCGAGATCCGCCAGTGGGCCAGCAACCAGCCAGAGGTGATCGGCAACCTGCCCAAAGAGGCCAAGGCAGATAGCAGTGAGAGATGGGTCTCCCAGACCCACGGGGAAGCTCAAGAAATGACACTAGGACTCAGTTGGCACTTCATGGAGGACACGCTCCACTACAGACATCGCCCGGTTGCGCCAAGCCAGACGACTATGAGAAATATCTACAAGATACTAGCAAGCCAGTATGACCCCCTAGGTCGTATCCTGCCCTTCACCACAAGGGCCAAAGTCTTGGTCCAGAAACTATGGGCCAAAGACCGCGACTGGGATGACCCACACTTACCGGCCGACATCCTGCAAGCCTGGACCACATGGGAAGAAGAGCTCCCACAGCTCCCAACAGTCAGCCTCTCCCGGTGCTACTTCCCACCAGACGTCGACGTAAGTGCGCTCACCCTCGAGCTCCACGTCTTCTGTGATGCTTCCGAGTCCGCCTATGGGTCAGTCGCCTACCTGCGTGGCGAAGACTTCCAAGGCCAGGTCCACGTATCCTTCATGCTAGCTCGCTCTAGAGTAGCACCGAAAAAACAACAGTCAATACCCCGCCTCGAGCTTTGTGCCGCTCTGACAGGAGCCCAACTTGCCCAACTGATCCAGAGAGAGCTCACTCTTAAGTTGAAAGAGGCGTTGTTGTGGTCTGACTCCACCACAGTGCTTACCTGGATACAGTCCGAGTCATGCCGATACAAGGTGTTCGTCGGGACCCGTGTATCTGAGATACAAGAACTGACCGACCACCGGTCATGGAGGTACGTGGACACGAAGAATAACCCAGCAGACACTATCACCAGAGGAATGACAGTGTCTGACCTAGCCAAGCCAAATCAGTTTAGTCATGGTCCCGCCTTCCTCCAACAACCACGGACCGGTTGGCCACTCAGACCCTCGGTCACAGAAGTTCTGGACGAGACAGAGACAAGGAAGCCTGTGTTCTGTGGCCTCACTTCAACCCTTTCAGCTCCAAAGACCCCAACCACAGAAGACCATTCCACCTTCGAAGACCTCCTTGAGGCCACAAGTAGATCACTGCACGGGGCGGCGTCTCCGTCAAGTGCCCCCAGTGCGGACGACTATGCAGAGGCAGAACTCAGAATCCTTCAGAGAGCACAAGGTGATAGCTTCTCAGAAGAAATCAAGTGCCTACAAACCGGGAAAGTGATTCCACCCAACAGTAGGCTCCTGGCACTTGCCCCAGAGTACGACGTCTCTAAAGGCCTTATCCGCGTAGGCGGTAGGTTGCGCCATTCCACCAGCCTGGAGGAAGACACCGTGCACCCGATCCTGCTAGAACCCAAGCATCCTGTCACTAAGCTCATCATACGACAGTACGACAACAAGCTACTCCATCCTGGAGCCGAGAGGGTCTTTGCTGAACTCCGGCGCAAGTTCTGGACCCTCAGAGGGCGTGAAGCAGTGCGCCGCAATCAGCGATTCTGCCCGGTGTGCCAAAAGTGGAGGGCAAAGCCGTCTATTCCCAAGATGACGGATCTGCCACCGTGCCGTCTCCGCCTCATGAAGCCTCCATTCTACTCAACAGGAGTGGATTGCTTCGGCCCGTTTCAGATCAAGCGAGGTCGGGGTACTGAGAAAAGATGGGGAATCGTTTTCAAGTGTATGACCACTAGGTGTGTCCACCTAGACGTGCTACACAACATGGATACCGACTCATTCCTTATGTCGCTCAGAAGGTTTGTGGCACGACGAGGGAACCCCTTCAAACTCCTCTCCGACCGTGGGACCAATTTCCGTGGAGGAGAATCGGAGCTCAGAGCAAGTTTCCAGAACATGGGTAAAGAGCTGCAGACCCAACTGGCAAAGCGCCAGATCCGCTTCCAGTTCAACCCCCCAAATGCACCCCACTTTGGCGGGGCCTGGGAGCGGGAAGTCAAGTCCATCAAGGCTGCACTCTACGTTTCTCTTGGAGCACAGACAGTGACCGAAGAAGTCCTGCAGACAGTACTGATTGAGGTAGAAGGAATCCTCAACTCCAAGCCGCTGGGATATGTGTCGACAGATGTAGCCGACGTGGACGCGGTGACCCCCAACTACCTCCTCATGGGGCGGCCCGACTCCTCACTCCCTCCAGTTGTGTACCCTGAATCCGAAATCCTCAGCCGGAGAAGATGGCGACACAGTCAGGTGTTAGCCGACCATTTCTGGACCCACTTCCTGCATAACTACTTACCCTCCTTGCAGTCCAGGCAGAAATGGGTGAAGGACACAGAGAACCTCACTGTCGGCACGGTGGTGATGGTGATTGACCAGAGGCTACCTAGAGCGCTGTGGCCTGTAGGACGGGTCACGAAGACCATCAGGAGTGCCGACGGGAAGGTGCGGTCTGCAGAGGTGCAGGTGGACGATAGGACCTACACCAGACCAGTGGCCAAGCTTATTGAGTTACCAGCCATCCCAGAGGACGCCCCGACAACGACTCCGGAAGACAGTTGAGCCTTTCCACGAACTAATCCACACCGTGGATTAGGGGGCGGCTGTACAAAAGGCCCAAGGACTGGGCAGACATAAAGACTGTGGGGTGCTGTTCTGCTGTTCTGCTGTTCTGCAGCTGGACGCCTATCAGACATAAAGGCTGTGGGGTGCTGCTCTGCTGTTCTGCAGCTGGATGCCTCTCAGACATGTCTAGACATGTCAGTCGATAGCCAGCATCTATATATACTAGTGGGCTTTAGTGATTCCTTCAGTTCATGTGTGCGTCCCTGATCACAAGTAAGTGTTAAATATGTGCATAATGAGGACGCTTAGTTATTGTTGGTAATTTATATGGTTAAGGCTTATACTAATGTTATAATTCTACCAGCTGTTTAGGAAGCAATTTACCAGTATGTTTATAGTGATAATCTAGCCTATTGGGTATAATCTATGTTGTTGATTATAGTATTTAGTATCTGTTTAGCACAGTTTATCCCTGTAACTAGTACAGGTAAAGCACTGCTTATCCCCATTGGTAGTTCCACTCGTGAGGTTTATGTTACTTGTAGCAACAGTATATTGTATAGTATATAACAGACTGATTAATAAGTATTAGTAACGCTGATGTCTTTGTTTCCTCCCCATTTAGGACCACACACACACTCTCACATACTCCCACCGTGTTAATGGGAAATAGAAGTAGAAATTGCCTGTGCATCTGTCTGACCATTGATAATAAAACTCATCAAAGAACGTTCCTGCCTCCCGTGTCCTGACTAGACACCCGTGTTGTTGACTAAATTTCCTAACCACCAAGAGCTTCACTACACCCGCCCTGACATATGTTTTGTAGTGAGTAAACTGTCACAGCATTTTGCTGACCCCACAGAGGAGCATTGGCCGATTACAGCAAAACATGTCTTTTGTTATCTACAGCAGATAGGTTTACTGTCCAACGGACAACAGGGTAGCAGACACTATGAGGAAACCTGTTCCAAATTAAAATTGAAGGGATTAGCAAAGGTCATGTTTAATGTGTAAATATTGACTGCCATACTCTGTTGATGTTTTGGATTATATTATTTCCTTTGTAAAATGTTTTTCGGAGAAGTTATTCAGTATGCTAATACAACCCTAAGTGGGAGTGTTGAAGTCAGAGGTTCTATGTAGGATTGTTAGTAACTGTCTAAATGCATATATAACTGTTTCCACTAGAGGGCACTCTAGGCGGAGCCACTCAAGAACACCACCAGGTGGTGAGTATAAATAGAGATGTCTCCTCCTACTCTATCTCTTTCCCCCCAGCCTTTCAGTGAGAGGAGAACTCTAGAACTGCTGCTCATACCATGTGAATAAATAAACCACGCCAGTTAAAGGCTAAAGATAGAAACCATGCCTCTTGACCACATTATTGTCGCCCTATAGCCGGATTCTGTCAACAGTGTGGCTTCAGGCATCTTAGCCTTGTCATATTGTACTCTTCTCCCACACACAATAAAACAACAAGCAGCAGTAAAGTGAAAGAGAAAAACCTTAATACCCTAACCTTAAGACCATAACCCTAACCCTAAGACCCTAGCCCTAAGAACCTAACCCTAAGACCCTAACCCTAACAACCTAAGACCCTAACCCTAAGACCCTAACCCTAACAACCTAAGACCCTAACCCTGAAACTGTTCCCTTACTATTCTCATTGCTACATGTAGGTGATTCTGCAGATTCCTATACACACTACAGTGCTTCATAATTTGAATAACACTAAATAACATATACTGTCTTCTGTCTGCTGGGGAATTGCCCATATTCACACAGCAGCTAATTTGCTCTTATGTCATGCTCAGGTTGAGTACCTAGGTTTTTAACAGGCCCAACCTGAGCATGACATAAGAGCAAAATGACCGCTGCGTTGTTGGTTCACAAGCTCTAAATATAGACGGATGCCTGGTTTCCCCTTATATGAAATATGATCTAGTTCATTATACTACTGATATCACACCTATAGTTTTGGATTTTAGTGTGATCCATATACCACTGTATAATAACAATATATAATAACAATGTAAACACTGTATACATCTTCTGGACGCCTCAGACCTACTCCTATCTGAGCTCCGGGAGGGTCATCAAAGAGAAGCCGCCTATTCTCGGTCCTTGCCCCACAATGGTGGAACGAACTTCCCACCACAGTTAGGACAGCCGAAACCCGACCAATATTTCGCTGCAGACTAAAAACACACTTCTTCAATCAATATCTGAAAAATATATATATAATTATTGAAAAAATCGAACCCTAACTAACCTTACTGTCATGCAATTGTCCTAATATACTAACCCACACTGTAGCACTCAACACTTTGATGAACATTGTTACTCAGCCGATAGAGTTGTACCCTTCCTGCTGACTTGTTGTACAAAACTTGTAAGTCGCTTTGGATAAAAGCATCAGCTAAATGACAAAATGCAAATGTAAATATATCTATATCTGTATGTATATATATCTACTCATATTATTTATACCACTGGCTAGATTGGTTAGTGTATTCATACCCGTACTATTGTTTAATAATACTGTACATACATTAGTTTAGCATATTTCGATTTTTCATATATAATCCATATACACATATATATATTCTATTGCCCCTTTGCACTTTGGTTAGATGCAAACTTAATTTTGTTGTACTCTGAACTTGTACTTGTGCAATGACAAATAAACTGAATAATGATTTTTATTTTCTATTTTCAGGCTATTTAACTTGATTAAATGATTGGTGGGGGTTTAGACTTCAAATATTGTTTATTTCACAAGAAAAAAGCATAAATACAATAACTATTTAATATTGTATTTATATATTTTTCATGACCCCCCCAAAATCATCTTGCGACCCCCAGTTTGAGAACCATTGTGTTAAGATATTTTTACCATTTGAGCATCAGTGATGTAGTTATTATAAAAGGTGGCTAGACTATGAACTCCAGTCGATTACAGTAACGCCAATACAAGTGCTGTAAGTGGTATTTTCTTTGTTAAAATAAGTGGCCTACATGTTAAAATAATAGCTCTACACTTTGACAGCCATCACTGATAGAGAGTTTTGTCAGTCAAATGGGTCTCCCAGTCCCTCAGCTCTGCAGTAAACAGAAGATACATTATCTGGTATCCCTTCTTACTTTATCCAATCAATAAGTAAAACAATCTGCCAGTGCAGTAAGCAAATTTGGATTGGCAAGATGTCTTGAAATAAGTAAACATATCTAGGGTTCTATCTCCTGATTGGATAAAGTGGGAAGGGATACCAGAAAATTTATTTTCTGTTTACTGCAGAGCGGACAAAAACACAGATGGCTGTCGTAATGTAGAGCTATTCACTTATTTTAACACTTATTCTAACAAAAACATACCACTTACAGCCCCTTTAATTTATTAAAGCAGGATATATACACACATTCCTCCTAAAGGAGATTCTGTTATTCTCGAAAAAGCCAAGACAACCTGCAGACAATAATGTTCCTGTCAACGTTTTCTGTCACAAAAAAAAAACGATTCTGGAACAACGCCTTGGGACAAGTCCGGAAGAGAGTGATACACATTCACACTTACATCACGGAATGCCTTTTTCCACCACAACTGTCAGTCAGAGAGAAAGGGGTAGATCTTCTAAAGTTTTTGTTTAACTTTTTGGTAGAAGTGTTACATTTCTTCAGCCTGCGCCGGGTGGGCCGAACAGGGCTAAACAACGGCTCGAGGTGTGGAATACTTTGAATGTTAGGACAGCGCAGGAATCCTGCGGCGAGACTGTGTTTGTTGGGTGGGTGTGAGACTGTGAGAAAAGTGGGATAAACAAGGACAAATGTAAGGGGGCACAACGTAGCGCCATACCTGCGATGGTGTGGTCTTGAATCTGGCTCGGTACATGAGAATGTATATAATTAACGCAATTGTCTTGTCTGACACAAATTTAGAAGACCAGAGTGAGGTTCTTTCACACTGCCGTGATATTTTTTTTATTATTATAATCTTTTTTTTATTTTGTCTTTATTTGTATATACGTACGTACATACAAATACGTTTCATGTTCATTGGAATGTCCAACTGAAGAATCAGCAATACACATTATAAATCAATACAAAAAGGATAATATTGTGTGGCTTCAGGCATCTTACTTTTGTCATATTGTACTCTTCTCCCACACACAATAAAACAACAAGCAGCAGTAAAGTGAAAGAGAAAAACCTTAAGACCATAATCCTAACCCTAACAACCTAAGACCCTAACCCTGAAACTGTTCCCTTACTATTCTCATTGCTAGGTGATTCTGCAGTTGCATTTCAAGGCCATATAGGCCAAGTCCCATTGAGCAAACACACTGGTACCAATAACAATCATAATACAACCTTGAGAATCGTATTGCTTTTATAGCCTACACTACAACATAAAAATGATTTAAAACGTTAAACAAGGAAGCTTTTGGTTTTGTGTCCTGTTTCGATCCTCTTGCAAAGGAAAATGTGTTCCTGTTGTTGCAAATGAACAGAAGATGTGTATTACAATGCAACAGGTTCGGTACCAGGTATCAGGTCATATACTGTACCAACTTTTCAATCACAATGCACTTCAGAAATGAATGTACGTCACGTCTTCTAATGATGGAGAATGTTTGAACGGAAGTATCTTATCATAGATCTATGTGAACTATAGCGTCACTAGTTCTGCTGGCAGACATGGAAAAAAAAGAAAAGAAACACCGTCAATCTTCATTACGCTTGGTGTCTGGTATCGATCTGCTCATCTCTCAGCCCTCATCTCTCCACTCCTCTCCTCTAAACTCTTATTCTCCTCTCTTCCTCTTCTCTGTTCTCTCTCTCTCTCTCTCTCTCTCTCTCTCTCTCTCTCTCTCTCTCTCTCTCTCTCTCTCTCTCATCCCGCGTGCCTCTATCTTCACCTTGTGAACATCGGCTTGTCAGTTCTCTCCCAAGGGTTGCCATGGTAATAGACCGTTTGATCCAACAGGTCATCACTGCCTGATGAACTTCTGATGGATGAAAATAGCCCATGATGAATGAGCTTCTCTCTCAAGACACACAGGCAGGTTTATCTCTGTCCAGCCATTCAACTCTGCAACTGATTTACAACGTTTGTTAAATCATGGGAGATGTGACGTTAGCTTTTTAGGTCTGTACCTACAGGTCCTACAGACTTTTAATGGTAATGCCTGTGTTGTGTTTTTCTGCTTTTATGTATTGTACTGTATGTTTTGTTATGCACCTGGCTGCTACAGGAATGTCTCCTTGCCCCCTCACACAAACATGTGACCTCCTTGCCAAGTTTCAGCCTCCTCGGGCGCAAAAGGATGGGGACACTTTTGTGGACCAGACCAATCAACAGAGTGAGCTATAGCGCTGCTGGTCGCAGCTAATAAAGTTGAGTTGAATTGAATTGACAGACCTTTGATATTATGGGATGTCACTATCATGCTATGTAATGTGTTATTTCTTGTAGATTATAAATGTGACGTATGAACACATACATATTCAGTAGTGTGGACCTGTGGAGAAGAGTAATTATGTTATGTATTTAAAGGTCCAATCTGTGATCCACGTAAACAAATGGTTAACCCCACCGCCAAATAGAAAAATGGAAATGGAGAGTTGTTTTCATTCTGTATTTGAATGAGTGAGCTGTTGATAAAAGCATTAGACAAGAGGCAAATATGAGTTTTTAATATTTTTGTTTTCTCAGTTTGCTTGCATTGTAATGTTTGTAAACACTGGAGTAGACCTATATTCTGATGTAGAATGGGGTAAAAAAATACATTAACACTTTCACTGCCACTCACGAGTATTCTCGGAATTATTAATATCTCGTTGAAAGCCACTCATGAGATTTCTCGTATTTTTTTT
>NC_140177.1:90108949-90115387 GCF_963971535.1 Notolepis coatsorum
TCAACCGATACCGATATATGCAGGGTTCCCCCCCCCCCCCCCAAAAACGGAATAATTTCAGGTAATTAACATTACATATCTTATGTCGTGTAATTAACACAACATTATGCATACTTTGACAATAAATAAAATAATAATTTGTTCTTACTTGCTGGGTAAATAAAGGTTAAATAAATGCAAAAATACCGATACCGATATTTTCCGATATCACATTTTTATGCCAATATCGGTAGGCCGATAATATCGGACATCCCTACCCCAAACCTTTGATGTTCAAATGAGCGTATCTCCTGATTCGTTAGTCACGGAAATTATACCCATACATCATGCACCACAAAGGTGTCACCTGTTGGCACAAAGGACAGTTTACCACCACGTCCTGTGTTTTTTTTTTTTTTTTTTTTTTTTAATCTCATAAGGACCTCTGAAGTCTGCCATATTGGATTTTCCACTATGTCAAATATTTGGAAAATCACTTTTCCTCCCTATTTTCTCTTGGCTGTTTACCTGATTCTCACGGAAATTGCCGTGTGGCATGCAGAGTTCATATAAAAGAAGCCGTGAAGCCAGACCAGCACTCTCAGGTTCAAAATGTAATGGCAGCCTGAAACAAACATGTTTCGGAATTATGTATTCCTTCTTCAGTGTTATAGCTTGCTATAATTCCGAAACATGTTTGTTTCAGGCTGCCATTAAATTTTGAACCTGAGAGTGCTGGTCTGGCTTCACGGCTTCTTTTATATAATACTTAATGGGATTTCAGCACCCAGTGTCGTATCTTGAGAGCGCGGTCTAACTTGACATTTGCATGCAGAGTTCAAACATGTCATCTAGATAGTCGATAGGCCAACCGTATGAGCCAGCAGAATTTTTTGGAGAAACGCATTTCAAACAGGAAGTGAGATGTGAAACCGTTGGGTCCGCCTATACCTCCGTTTCCTCTGTGACCTTTGTCCCATGTGTTTTTACACGTCACCACAGACCGCGGCGGCTCCACGTGAGCACGGCCCTGACTATCCTGAATCCCCACCTAAGACTCTTAACATAGTTTGGGGATCAGCATTATAAGAAATGTTAATTCTAATCCCAACATTTTAACAATTCATTCCTGGGGCCTCTCTATTTGTTCTTAATTGATGTATGGGGCAAGTGTAGTCAACCCACTGGTAGGGCAGCTGAAGCGTGGGCGTCCTGGGACCCATGTGGGGAGCTGAAGTGAACACATCCAGCCTGTTTTAGGGCCCTGCGTCTTGTTGGCAATGTCAATAAAGTTGGGGGATTTTCAATATAGTGTGTGGATTTCTATTTATCTATTTTCCCTCTTTCGTCATACTGTGACCCTCACCGTCCGTCACGGCTGTAGCATGGGTCTGTGTGGTTGTAGCCTATGCTCAGATAAGCAGGTGGGTGTTTAACCCAGAAAACTAGGTGGATTGAGTAATCCACATGATTGTGTATTGGGGGCACGTCACCAAAAAACAACGGCAATTTATTTTGCACATAATCTCACACATATCCCAAGGCTCTAAACTGTTTTGCACGCAATCATTTAGTTTGACAGTTATTGAGAATGAATGAGTTTGAATAATATGACTGCCAGTGATGTCATCAGAGGACACTGATTCCTTGTGTTATTGTTATTGTTATTGTTGTGTTGTGTCTGTGAAGTGCCCCTTTATTAAAGCCTTGGTTGTATCAATAAGTTAAACTATTTGTATTGTTTGTTTTGGTGGAGCTTTCCATATTTCCAAAAAGATACTGTAATGTCAACTAAATGCAACCTGTCAATGGTGTGCTAAATGCCTTCCCATTCCAACAGTAGCAGAGTCAAGGCAAAGGTACAGTACAGTATACAGTATACCTACTTCTTAGAGCACATTTTTACATAATACCCGGAATTTGTCCTCTGCATTTAACCCATCCTAACTATTTTAGGAGCAGTGGGCGGCCGCAGTCCAGCGGCTGGGGACCAAGTCCAGTTCTAATGCCAGTGCCTTGGTTAAGGGTAGTGGCAGGAGTGTGTACCTAGCATGTCTCTTATGGTGTGGGAGGAAACTGGAGCACCCAGAGGAAACCCACGTTGAACACGAGGAGAATGTGCAAAACTCCATAGGCCTCTTGCTGGGGTTCCAACCCACAAACTTTGTCCAAACTGGGACGTTTGTACCCCCACCAAAATATAATATTAATTAATCTGTTGTAAATCCATCCAAAATGCATCAAATACAATAAAAGAAAACTCACATTTACCCATTATCAAGTGCAGAGCCATTGGTTGTTTAGGAGGGCGTCAGTCAACCCACTGGAGAAAAACATGTCCTCCATTCCTACTTCTTTGGTGATGGCCGTTTGTTTTCATTTGAGTCACAGATTGGGTCTTGAATGTGGTTTATTCAGGGGTCAGGCTCTGCAATGTGACACAAGGGTGAGGGTTTGCTCGCCTCCATGCCATTTCTCAGGAACCAATGCAAGCCAGGCCAAAGCAAACGTCAGACACAAGTCAGGCCGAAACTTCAGTTAAGGTTTTTGTAGGTATGAGTGGTTTTCTTTGCAGGCCTCTATAATGTGGTGATGCAGTTGCTAAATGAACCATTGACTTTGCAATAGTTTTGTGCCTAATTTGCCAGAGCTATATGTATTAAAAGGACTCTATATATATGGGTAAAACATTTAAAAAAAAAAAAACTAATCAGAATAATGTATGGTGGTGTCTCGAGGCCATCCATTCAGATAGAGAAAACAGGCAAGTATGCAGGCAGGCAGACAGACAAACAAACATCCAGACAGACAAAGAAAGACAGACAGACAGAGAGAGAAAAAGAGACAGACAGTTAGGCAGAGAGAGAGAAAGACAAACAGAAAGACAGATGGACAGGTAGTCAGGCAGACAGAGAGATAAAGAGAGACAGACAGGTAGGCAGAGAGAGAGAAAGACAGACAGACGGGCGGACAGACAGACAATGAGTCTGGGCGGCTGGGCCAAATATTACACCTCAAATGCAAATGAGCCAATAGCATCTCTCTCTCACACACACATACACACACACACACACTCACACACACACACACACACACACACACACACACACACACACACACACACACACACACACACACACACACACACACACACACACACAATGTCTGTCTGTCTGTCTGTCTGTCTGTCTGTCTGTCTGTCTGTCTGTCTGTCTGTCTGTCTGTCTGTCTGTCTGTCTGTCTGTCTGTCTGTCTGTCTGTCTGTCTGTCTGTCTGTCTGTCTGTCTGTCTGTCTGTCTGTCTGTCTCACCAGACAGTGGTGATTTGTGCCAATGGACCGCTGATTTAGCCTACACAGAGGTGGGGGAGAGAGGGAACTCGGAAGCATGCCTTAATTCTCTCACCCTGCACTCTAATACACCATCATCTCTCAAATCTACGAGCGGCACTGCTCAGCTCAGATGTGCGCTCAAGGCAGTCAGTCAGAGAGAGAGAGAGAGAGAGAGAGAGAGAGAGAGAGAGAGAGAGAGAGAGAGAGAGAGAGAGAGAGAGAGAGAGAGAGAGAGATGTGATTATGGCACCTGCGCCGGTCGCACCATAGAGCGTTCTACTGACTGCCCTATTTAAAATAAATTAATTAATAAATAAATAAGAAACGGTAGAAAGCGACAGGAGGGAAAGATAATATTGCTCGACAGACAAGAGTCGAGGATAGCCTATTATAATAGGCTAATACGCTGCAAGCCGAAGAAGACGATAGTTAATAGAATGAGTCCACGGGGCGTGATGGGGACACTGATGAGAGTTGCGCTCTCGGGTCTCGCTTGCCTGCTTCTAGCATCTGTCGGGTCGGGCTGCGGACCGGGCAGGGGGTACGGGAAACGAAGACACCCCAAGAAGCTGACCCCGCTGGCTCTGAAGCAGTTCATCCCCAACGTGGCGGAGAAAACCCTGGGGGCCAGCGGCAAACACGAGGGGAAGATCACAAGGAACTCGGAGAGGTTCAAAGACCTAACTCCGAACTATAACCCGGACATTATTTTCAAAGATGAGGAGAACACGAATGCCGACCGGCTAATGACACAGGTAAGTGAGGGATCATGGATGGTGGAGGAAAAACGTCCGTTGGTGGATTATATTTGATGTTAATTTGGCGTACAGAAATGATGAATGACAGTTCGATTTGAAGCGACAAAAGAGCTCATCGGTCTCTTTCTTGCCAGTGAACCGTGATGTGGGCTTGCATCTCCAGTTGGCTCAACCGGAGCATGATAAATGAAGACGTTCATTAGCATGACGCACGACTGTTCAATAAAGACACTTGCTCAGCGTGTCATCTATTGGGAATATTGACAACTTCAGAATCAAACTAAATTGGGAAATATGCAGGAACTACCTGGGCCACAATCTCTCTCTCTTTCTCTCTCTATATATACACACACATTTACTGCATGTGTAGTCTCTCCACATCGCACTCTTACGCACGCGCCCCCCTCTGTGTGTATATCTCCTCTCTCTCTCTCTCCTCTCTCTCTCTCTCTCTCTCTCTCTCTCTCTCTCTCTCTCTCTCTCTCTCTCTCTCTCTCACACACGCACGCACACACCCGCACGCACGCACACACATACACACGCGCGCACACACACACACACACACACACACACACACACACACACACACACAATCCATCCTGCGGTGCCCTGGATCTCAAGTCATGCATGCGCTCCTCCCTATACATCTATTGATCCTGTTTAGAGGCATCTGTTCCGATCAAAATAAGATCCGATTTTTATTTTATTTTAAAGCAAACATTTGCAAAGGGACATTCGTTTTATTCGACAATCTGAATACTCCTCCACCTCCGCGGGGATTTATCAGTTGGAGTCTTTTTCCCACGATATTGGGCAATATTCGATTTAGTTTAATTTTAGACTGCATGGTTCTTCGTTAACCGTTAAAGGATGGCATCACTTTTGTTATCACATTTATTTTCCCCTATAGCCCCCCTTGTTAGGCTAAATATAAGGGGGGCGGGGGGGTAAACCGTCGTCGTGACCCCCTTGTTAAATGTTACCAAATCAGCCACACAGTGCAGCAGGGGCCCACATCTGATTGACGCGTCTCTCCCCCTTTTCAGAGATGTAAGGACAAACTGAACTCTTTGGCTATTTCAGTCATGAATCAGTGGCCGGGAATCAAACTCCGTGTCACGGAAGGCTGGGACGAGGACGGCCACCACTCCGAGGAGTCGTTACACTATGAGGGACGGGCCGTGGACATCACAACCTCGGACCGGGACAAGACCAAGTACGGCATGCTGTCGAGGCTCGCCGTAGAGGCTGGATTTGACTGGGTCTATTATGAGTCAAAAGCCCACATCCACTGTTCTGTGAAAGCAGGTGAGTGGGGACGATAATACATATACGTTTGACTCTCTAACAACGACCCACCAAAATTAAGCTATGCCTACTGAAATAATACGAATAATGTTGTTGATGATGATGGTGATAATGATGTTCATCATCATCATCATCATCATCATCATCATCATCATCATCATCATCATCATCATCACCATCATCACCATCATCACCATCATCATCATCATCATCAAAAAACAACAATAACAACTTGTTTGTTTATTATTGCATACTATTTATTTTCCCGTCAACTTTACATACATACAAATGCGGTCATTTAATGCCAAATTCTACATTAGGCTACCAATGTGTTCGCCTATAATAAGCAAAAAAATTACCCCCAAACGAAGTATTCTGAGGAAAAGTTATTAAATCAACATGTTGAATGTGTATGTTCCTCCTTTTATCCAACAGAGAACTCGGTGGCAGCCAAGTCGGGCGGCTGCTTTCCGGGATCCTCCACTGTCATCTTGTCCGACGGCCAAACGAAACCGGTTAAAGATCTCCAACTTGGCGATAAGGTGTTGGCCGCCGACCTTAAAGGAAACCTCGTCTCCAGCGAATTTCTAATGTTCATGGACCTTGAAAAGGAGATAAAGCGAGAATTCTACGTGCTGGAAACCGAGGAGCCTCACAGAAAGCTGACGCTGACGGCCGCGCACCTCGTGTTCGTTACAAACGGCAACGGCACCGTCGACAGAGGCGACGACGCGAGAGCCGCGTTCGCCAGTGACATATATCCCGGACAAAAGGTTCTCGTTATGGATGATACCGATACGGAGCGCTTGAGAGCCGTCACCGTCAAACGGATTCACGTAGAGGAACGAGAAGGCTCTTACGCTCCGGTGACATCTCATGGAACCATCATCATCGACCGGGTGTTGGCGTCCTGTTACGCAGTGGTGGAGGACCACTCGTTGGCGCACTGGGCCTTCGCTCCGGTGCGGCTGGGGCGCGCGGTCACGTCACTGGTTGGAACTTTGCCGGAGTTCGGGGGCGCGCGTCAGGAGGACGGCGTGCACTGGTACTCTGACCTGCTGT
>NC_140177.1:90115587-90120587 GCF_963971535.1 Notolepis coatsorum
ATGGGGACACTGATGAGAGTTGCGCTCTCGGGTCTCGCTTGCCTGCTTCTAGCATCTGTCGGGTCGGGCTGCGGACCGGGCAGGGGGTACGGGAAACGAAGACACCCCAAGAAGCTGACCCCGCTGGCTCTGAAGCAGTTCATCCCCAACGTGGCGGAGAAAACCCTGGGGGCCAGCGGCAAACACGAGGGGAAGATCACAAGGAACTCGGAGAGGTTCAAAGACCTAACTCCGAACTATAACCCGGACATTATTTTCAAAGATGAGGAGAACACGAATGCCGACCGGCTAATGACACAGGTAAGTGAGGGATCATGGATGGTGGAGGAAAAACGTCCGTTGGTGGATTATATTTGATGTTAATTTGGCGTACAGAAATGATGAATGACAGTTCGATTTGAAGCGACAAAAGAGCTCATCGGTCTCTTTCTTGCCAGTGAACCGTGATGTGGGCTTGCATCTCCAGTTGGCTCAACCGGAGCATGATAAATGAAGACGTTCATTAGCATGACGCACGACTGTTCAATAAAGACACTTGCTCAGCGTGTCATCTATTGGGAATATTGACAACTTCAGAATCAAACTAAATTGGGAAATATGCAGGAACTACCTGGGCCACAATCTCTCTCTCTTTCTCTCTCTATATATACACACACATTTACTGCATGTGTAGTCTCTCCACATCGCACTCTTACGCACACGTGCCCCCCCTCTGTGTGTATATCTCCTCTCTCTCTCTCTCTCTCTCTCTCTCTCTCTCTCTCTCTCACACACACGCACGCACACACCCGCACGCACGCACACACATACACACGCGCGCACACACACACACACACAATCCATCCTGCGGTGCCCTGGATCTCAAGTCATGCATGCGCTCCTCCCTATACATCTATTGATCCTGTTTAGAGGCATCTGTTCCGATCAAAATAAGATCCGATTTTTATTTTATTTTAAAGCAAACATTTGCAAAGGGACATTCGTTTTATTCGACAATCTGAATACTCCTCCACCTCCGCGGGGATTTATCAGTTGGAGTCTTTTTCCCACGATATTGGGCAATATTCGATTTAGTTTAATTTTAGACTGCATGGTTCTTCGTTAACCGTTAAAGGATGGCATCACTTTTGTTATCACATTTATTTTCCCCTATAGCCCCCCTTGTTAGGCTAAATATAAGGGGGGCGGGGGGGTAAACCGTCGTCGTGACCCCCTTGTTAAATGTTACCAAATCAGCCACACAGTGCAGCAGGGGCCCACATCTGATTGACGCGTCTCTCCCCCTTTTCAGAGATGTAAGGACAAACTGAACTCTTTGGCTATTTCAGTCATGAATCAGTGGCCGGGAATCAAACTCCGTGTCACGGAAGGCTGGGACGAGGACGGCCACCACTCCGAGGAGTCGTTACACTATGAGGGACGGGCCGTGGACATCACAACCTCGGACCGGGACAAGACCAAGTACGGCATGCTGTCGAGGCTCGCCGTAGAGGCTGGATTTGACTGGGTCTATTATGAGTCAAAAGCCCACATCCACTGTTCTGTGAAAGCAGGTGAGTGGGGACGATAATACATATACGTTTGACTCTCTAACAACGACCCACCAAAATTAAGCTATGCCTACTGAAATAATACGAATAATGTTGTTGATGATGATGGTGATAATGATGTTCATCATCATCATCATCATCATCATCATCATCATCATCATCATCATCATCATCACCATCATCACCATCATCATCATCATCATCATCACCATCATCATCATCATCATCATCAAAAAACAACAATAACAACTTGTTTGTTTATTATTGCATACTATTTATTTTCCCGTCAACTTTACATACATACAAATGCGGTCATTTAATGCCAAATTCTACATTAGGCTACCAATGTGTTCGCCTATAATAAGCAAAAAAATTACCCCCAAACGAAGTATTCTGAGGAAAAGTTATTAAATCAACATGTTGAATGTGTATGTTCCTCCTTTTATCCAACAGAGAACTCGGTGGCAGCCAAGTCGGGCGGCTGCTTTCCGGGATCCTCCACTGTCATCTTGTCCGACGGCCAAACGAAACCGGTTAAAGATCTCCAACTTGGCGATAAGGTGTTGGCCGCCGACCTTAAAGGAAACCTCGTCTCCAGCGAATTTCTAATGTTCATGGACCTTGAAAAGGAGATAAAGCGAGAATTCTACGTGCTGGAAACCGAGGAGCCTCACAGAAAGCTGACGCTGACGGCCGCGCACCTCGTGTTCGTTACAAACGGCAACGGCACCGTCGACAGAGGCGACGACGCGAGAGCCGCGTTCGCCAGTGACATATATCCCGGACAAAAGGTTCTCGTTATGGATGATACCGATACGGAGCGCTTGAGAGCCGTCACCGTCAAACGGATTCACGTAGAGGAACGAGAAGGCTCTTACGCTCCGGTGACATCTCATGGAACCATCATCATCGACCGGGTGTTGGCGTCCTGTTACGCAGTGGTGGAGGACCACTCGTTGGCGCACTGGGCCTTCGCTCCGGTGCGGCTGGGGCGCGCGGTCACGTCACTGGTTGGAACTTTGCCGGAGTTCGGGGGCGCGCGTCAGGAGGACGGCGTGCACTGGTACTCTGACCTGCTGTATCACATCGGCACGTGGCTTTTGGACAGCAGCTCCTTTCACCCACTCGGAATGTCACAAAGTTGAGACAGACTTTGAAAGAGACTGAATTCGCCATTAATAATGCAGTTGTATTGTGTTGTTGTTGTTGTTGTTGTTGTTGTTGTTGTTGTTGTTGTTGTTGTTGTTGTTGTTGTTGTTGTCATTTCCCGTGCCACCGTAATGCCCTAACATGAATTAACAATGCCTATTTCCATGTGTCCCTCTCCGTTTTAAATAGGCTACACCGCTACACAGATGCCCTTACACCACAAATGGACATTGCATTGACCACATATATATATATATCAGAAATGGGCGTACATTTATATTTCATATTTATTCTCCTCTGGCATTTTTTCCTTTATAGTGGCCTCTGATGTTTTATTTTTGAACGTTTTAGAGTCTGAACCCTACTGAATGATTCATGTAGGCCTATACTGAATTAATTCAGAGCTAATGTGATTGTTATAACTGATTGTTAGGGCCTATATATTTTCATGGATCTGGATATAGTATGACGTCAATAAATTATATTTTTTATACATTGAGAGGAGCCCACATGTCTATCTCCTATGCTTTATAATGAGGAATGGCTACAACATGGGTACACATTATATATACTCTTACGCATATAGGCTAAGTAAGAATGTATTCCTTTAATATTTGTAAGAACTGCATCCTATACGTTTTTGACATGAGTGTATTTTGGTACAATACACATCTTGGTCTATACTTTTCAAGTGTGTAATTACTCACAACACATCTTTAACATGCATTTAAAAGTTATGGAAGTTGCCCCTAACGACTCTTAGATAAGAGTAAGATCAGATAAAGTAAGATACAATTGACTTTATAGTCCAGAAGTAAATTAGTCTTGGATACATACAGTGTCTGCAGTATAATAAGATATGTTTCTCTAGTCTATAGCTGGACCCAGGGCCGGCCCGATGCATAAGCAAACTAAGTGCCTGCTTAGTGCTTGAAATGTTCCACAAAAGAGCTTGAAATGTTGTTTATTTTTTTTTATTTTTTTTGTGATATATTGTATTTTTATTGTCAATGGTAATCATACAAAACACAATATTATGTTAATGTGCTGGCTACGTAATACAACTTTTTTTTATTAGACAAAAACCAATATAATTATACAGCTTTACAAAGACAATAGGATACAAGCAAAACACGGCACAGCCAGGTCTCTACACTATTTTCTTGGTGTGATGGATTCTACACACTTCTCATTCACTACTCCCATGTGCCCCAGTATTGTAGTGAAAGGGTTAATCCCTAATAGTGTTGTAATGAAACGGTCAACCCCCTTTAGTGATGTTGAAAGGGTTAACCCTCTACAGTGTAGTGGTGAAAGGTTAATACCCTGCAGTGTGGCGTTGAAAGGGTTGTAGTGAAAGGGTTAACCACCAGTAGTGTGGTAGTGAAAGCGTTAACCCTCTGCAGTGTGTTGGCGAACGGGTTACCCTGCAGTGTGGCAGTGAAAGGGTTAACCCCCTGCAGTGTGGCGGTGAAAGGGTTAACCCCTAGTAGTTTGGTGGTGAAAAGAGTAACCCCCTGCAGTGTGGTAGTGAAAGGGTTAACCACCAGTAGTGTGGTAGTGAAAGTGTTAACCCTCTGCAGTGTGGTGGTGGCGAAAGGGTTAACCCCCTGCAATGTGGAGAAATGGTTAACCTTCTGCAGTGTGGTGGTGAAAGGATTAACCCCCTGCAGTGTGGTGGTGAAAGGGTTAACCCCTAGTAGTTTGGTGGTGAAAGGGGTAACCCCCTGCAGTCTGGTGGTTAAAGGGTTAACCCCCTGCAGTGTGGCGGCGAAAGGGTTAACCCCTAGTAGTTTGGTGGTGAAAGGGTTAAGTGGTGTGGTAATATAGAGAGGGGAAGTCCCTTGTCTTCCTCTAACCACCATGAAACCATATTTCTGACACAGATATGTAGGGTAGTCAATGGTGAGAGACAAATAATTTTTTATTCCGTTTGATTTGTGCCATGAATTACACATAATCATGTTTAATGAAAAATGCACAACTCCATGTGGGAAACACAATTGGACAGATTTGATCGATTACATCAATTAATTGATTACTCAAGTCCTGTGATCATTTGTTTCGCCAAGGATATTGTGCGTGTTTCACACAAGCATTAGAGAGCTGCCACGATGATCCATTGCAAAACAGAGATAAAACAGATGGAAGGTATTGCTGTCCATTGGTTTGTTGTTAATTAGAACCTATAGCTACTGTAACACAAGTGTGTGTTTGCAGAAACAAGAGCCTTGCTACAGACTGTGACGTGTCCGTCCGTTCCAAACATGCATCCTCTCTGAACACTTCTGTCTGTCAAAA
>NC_140177.1:90123087-90370587 GCF_963971535.1 Notolepis coatsorum
TGTATAAAATAAAATTTGAAATACAAGGGAAGAAATAACGTGCAAGAAAATAAATAATTACAATTAGATTCAAACTAATGTCTTTGGAAAATAAAACAAAATGTAACAGAGAAGATACAAAATATGATACAAAAACCATGGGGTGAGCAAAGGGGCTGAAGTGTCAAGAAGTGTGTGTGTGTGTGTGTGTGTGTGTGTGTGTGTGTGTGTGTGTGTGTGTGTGTGTGTGTGTGTGTGTGTGTGTGTGTGTGTGTGTGTGTGTGTGTGTGTGTGTGTGTGTGTGTGTGTGTGTGTGTGTGTGTGTGTGTGTGTGTGTGTGTGTGTGTGTGTGTGTGTGTGTGTGTGTTCTAGAACTAACACAGGAGCTCACACACTCCACAAGCAGAGGTTAAAACAGTGGTTCTCAACCCGGGACCCCCAGAAGGCCTTCCAGGGGGTCGCCAGAAAATAGGGAATAGTTTAATTTCAATATTTCATTCACTAGAGATATCTACCATAAGAGTGAATATCCTGATCATGTTCTCCACTAATCTCCTCAAAAACAATAAAGATAGCTCTGGAATTCTGAACTGACCAAATCTTCTCAGCTGGGGGTACCAGAGACTATAATGTTATCAAACGGGTGTCCACAGACTGCTTTGTGTCAATGTCGGGGTCCTTGACGGAAAAAAGGTTGAGAAAGACTGGATTAATGACCTCTCAAAAGCCTTCGTCCTCTCATCTGCCTACCACTACTGTGACAAAATGGCATCCAATGTAATAAAAAAAGTCAACCAACGAACTCGATTCTTGTACCGGATCTCCTCTCTGGTAAACAAGAATACCCTGAAGACTCTGGCAGGAGCACTCATTCAAGGGTACTACGACTATGCTTGCACCTCATGGTACCAAAGCACCTCAAAGGCGCTAAAAACAAAATTACAAACATCTCAAAACAAACTGGTCAGACTACTGCTTGACCTTACTCCTAGAACCCACCTCACCCCTGCCCACTTTGACAACCTAGGATGGCTTAGAGTAGACGACAGAGTACAGCAACTTGCAATGGGCCTGGTCTACAAGATACACTACACGACCAAGGTACCCATGTACATGTCAAAATACTTCCCAAAGGTCAGTGAATACCACGATCACAACACCAGAGGGAGCTCCACAAATCATGTTAAACCCAGATTCGGCTCAAACAAGGGACTAAACACGTTTCGCAATTATGCCACATCAATGTGGAACACCCTACCCAAAGCTGTAAAGGTATGTGAATCACTACCCACTTTCAAAAACACTCTCAAAGAACACCTACGGGAGACTGCAATTCGAAACTGGCCCCTACAAATGTCCTAACCCAGTTGTACAGTAAATGACCAAAGTGGCTTTGTCAGTATTCCAATGTACAGTGTACAGTGTCCCCCACCCACCGCCCCCCCCCCCCCCCCCCCCCAAACCCACCCCACCGACCCAACCTCCTCCAATGTACAGTTTCTACGTCAAATGTATATACTCTCTTTTCTGGACTCTTTTTGTATCACAAACAGTACTGTATTTGCAAATCTGGTATGTCATAAATGTATAGATGTAGCAGTACTGTCTATCTGTATGTTGTGTATGTCATATGTTATGATGAATTGAAAATGGGGGACCCTGATGTAAACAAGATGAAAGTCTTTCTCTGGTCTGCTTCCCCTTAACAATTGTATGTATTGAGCTGTACTGAGCTGTACTGTACTGTACCCATTCTGCAATCTGTTAATAAAGTTTTCAATCAATCAATCAACCACTGACAGAGCTCTGCACTTGCTAGAGAGGAACACTAGGGGGCGACGTAACTCTGTTCTCTCTTTGCTCTATCAGGACCAGACAGTACACTGCTGTAATGATACAAGGGATGGAGTTTTTGTTCTTTTGTTTGCTTTTTGTCCTTGTTAGCATTGCCAGCATTTACCATTTACCATTTATCATTGTAACTCAGAAATGGCACCAGAAGTTTCCAGTTGATAAGCTCGCTTGGGAGTTGGATATAATGAACAAATTAAAAATAACTAGATAGATAACTAGAACAAACACATTATCAGTAGCAAAAATAAATACCAATATCTGTTTAAATTTTGAACAAGTTGAATAGGGAGGTGTAGTCTGACGTCACTTTAGTTTCCTGCGCTGTCCACCCGTATAGGGATTTATCATTGGGAAAATGTATTATCGGCTATTGTAATAATTCTGCCTCATGAACATTGTCAAGCTTTCCATTTTGCACAAAATGAGTTCCCTTCTATCACTAACATTATTGTTTAAATTTTTTTGGTTGAAATACAATTATAAGTAATTATTTTAAGATTAATTGCGAATTGTTTCATGTTGAGCTATAGATTGTGGATGAATACACACATGGGAGTTCCACAAATCATGTTCAACCCAGATTCGGCACAAACAAGGGTCTAAACACGTTTCGCAATTATGCCACATCAATGTGGAACGCCCTACCCACATCTGTAAACAAATGTGAATCCCTACCCACCTTCAAAACCGCTCTCAAAGAGCACCTACGGGAGGCTGCAATTCGAAACTGGCCACCGTAAATGTCCAAACCCCCCCTCCCACCCACGACCCCCTCCTACAGTCTCCTCCCCATCGTATGTATATATTTTCTGTTAGGATCTCTGTTTAACAGTACTGTATATTTGCATATCTTGTACGTCACAAATGTAACAGTACTGTATACCTGTTTGTCATGTATTGTCATAAATGTCATGATATATATCTGTATATCTGTATGGCCCCCGTAAATCCCTGTAACAATTGTGTGTATTGAGCCGTACTGTATTGTACCCATTCTGCAATCTGTTAATAAAGTTTTCAATCAATCAATCAATCATGCCAATGTTCATGCTTTATTTGTTTTTAACGAGATGATTTAGAAATGTGTCCATTGGAAATACATTGCAATTTCAAGCGAGGTGGACTGGCCCGAAACAACAATGACGTAACCACTACACCTCCCTATTGACCTCAACTCTCGTGGGTGTAGTATACCAAAACCTACTACTCCTGTCCTCCGCCATCTCCTCCTGCCCGTGACCTGGACAGCAGTGTTTTGGTGCCATCATGCTGCATCCTGACCAACGGACGAGACAAGATAAACTGAGACAGAGATGGTTCCTCCTCTTACATTCTTTTTATTTCATTATTGATTCCAGATGTTGGTCCTCTAAATTATATCAGATGCAGGGGGAAGGGGGGTCAAACTGTGTTATCAGTGCAGTTAAATATCCCCAATATTAGACACTAGATAGAATATTAGATACCAAAGAGCCATGAGAAATCACTTGATTGTATTAGTTAGTTACTACTAGTAGGGTAGTATTGAGTGGTATTAGTACACACACATGTAGAGGGGTACAGATATGGTGGTATTCATACACATGTAGAGGGGTACAGATATGGTGGTATTCATACACATGTAGAGGGGTACAGATATGGTGGTATTCATACACATGTAGAGGGGTACAGATATGGTGGTATTCATATACACATGTATAGGGGTACAGATATGGTGGTATTCATACACATGTAGAGGGGTAGAGATATGGTGGTATTAGTACACATGTAGAGAGTACAGATGTATTGGTATTAGTACATACACATGTAGAGGGGGTACAGATGTATTGGTAAAATTACAGGTGATAAAAAGAGGTGTACGGAAGTTACAGCTTTTTACCTTTGTAGAGCAGTATATATCTATTTAAAGGAGATAATGAATAACATTGTGATCCCAAACTAAGTCTATACTATTCATTTTAACCTACTGTTTAGTACTTCTGGGGGGAAAGTGGCCTGTGTACATGAACCCTTTCTGAGAGAAGAGACAACATATATGTTTTATTGTCACACATACATTTTTTTAATTTGAATTCTCAAAAAAAAAAAAAGATGAAATCAGTTGTGGGCGAAATCAGCGATCCATTCATTGACCATATCCACTCGGCTGCCATTTTGCTCTTAGCATGATATAAGAGCAAAATGGCCGCTGTGTGAATATGGTCAATTGTGCCCAACATCTGTCAATCAGCCCCGTCTTCTCCACAGTGAGGTCAGCTGTGGCCTCAGGCGTACATGGAGACACGCAGCCACTGGACAAAATTAAAATAAACAATAAAGACACGTCATTTTAAGTCAGTATCCTACGTAGAGTCAGTCATAGTAGCATGATCGAGACCTGGAAGCTGACGTGTACTGCTGGCTTCAACACGTATTCAAATATTGAGCCTGTAGCTCTCTCCACCTACTGTGATTTATATACAGTATATGGACATGAAGCAATGTAATACTACAATGTTTGTACAATGTGATAATACTGTACGTAATATTTGTAGTGTACTGTGACTATATTCAGACTTACCTCCGTCCAGTTCACATTCATGTGTCCCCTCTTTGCGTGTCTTTTGAAGACCTCTGAAATTAGACAAATGCATCACTGTCACATGCTTGGTTCTATGAATGAAGTACTGAGAACTGGTGTACTAGATCTGTATTTCAGTCTGGACTATATTACAACCATACTATAGGAGGTACAAACCAATAATGGCTTTTTAATCTTCGGACAAGAGAGAACTGCCTTGTATTTTCTAATGGACTAATTTTCCTAACAGCCTTTATGTTGCGGCCCGTTGTAGCGCTTCTTTGAAGGCTGTTTTGCTACTGAGATGCTGTTTTTTCCTGAGGTTCCAAAGAAGAGCACTACTGGACGACACCAAAGTCATTAAAGCCACACCACTTATCACTCTTTATGATGAACTGAAAATGGGGGACCCTGATGTAAACAAGACGAAAGTCTTTCTCTGGTCTGCATCCACTTATCACTCTTTATGATGAACTGAAAATGGGGGACCCTGATGTAAACAAGAGGAAAGTCTTTCTCTGGTCTGCATCCCCTTTGTATGTACTGTAGGTATTGTTGAGCTGTACTGTACTGTACCCATTCTGCAATCTGTTAATAACGTTTTCAATCAATCAAAAACGGACAGGGAACGGCGCACTCACTGGTTATGCAGTCCAGACGCAGGATGAGGGTGAGGTAGTCCACCAGGGTGACGGAATTACAGGAGGCTGAATATCTCATCGCCAGCAGACATATCATGTCAGCATCCACGTCTATTCCTGATAGAGACACATGGGGGCAGCAGAGAGTAAAAATCATGGCATCTGTTTGAAAGATCTCATACTATACACAGCCTTGTAGTGATTGTTAATGGTACATAATTCACCCACGGAACTATTGTTAGGAACAAGAGTTCCGCCCGAACATTATATGAGGTGGCACTTCCTGCCACCACACGAGTCGTTCTGCACGCAACGGAGCAGTAGCTTGTTGTATTTTGTGTATTGAATAAAAGCTGTTCGCTCTACCGAGCTACCGTCTCCGACTCCCATCTCTCGGCACTACACTGGTGACCCTGACATTGGTCTCGCTGAAGTATCAGGGACCGGACCGAACTTTTTATTTAAAGAGCTGTTCCTCAGGCACATGCCGCCACGGGTACAGACGGCACTGGCCAATACGAACATTGTGGATCCCCGTGCTCTGGCAGAGGAGGCAGATCGCTTCTACCTGGCCACTCGACACTTTGCCCCAGGGCTAATAGCCTCGACATGCGGTTACACGCCGCAGGGGGGAGGGGCGAGGAAGATCAGGAGCAGCGCTGCCGCAGGCCGGTGTTATTACCACGCACGTTTCGGCGCGAGGGCGACGAGATGCCGTTCCCCTTGCACTTTCGGCATAACGCATAAACGCAGACACCTGCGCCCAGTAGCAGCGGTGAGCGCAGGTATGTCGAACCAGCTGCTTTTCATTAGAGACACACTCTCCGGTTGCAAATTCCTCTGCGACACCGGAGCTCAGAGGAGCGTCCTGCCAGCTACGAGAGAGGACATCGCCGGCGATGATAGAGGTCCACGCCTGACGACCGCCAACGATACCCCTATCCGCACCTACGGTACAAGGACCGTGGAACTGTGTTTTGGGGGCCAGCGGTTCACGTGGGACTGCATCACGGCCGACATTTCGTTCCCACTACTGGGGGCAGATTTCCTGGGTGCACACGGTCTCCTCGTGGACATTAGACATGGCCGCCTAATAAACGCACAGACACGGGCTTCGTTGGCATGTGTCCGCGATGAGGCGACATACGGCGGCCTTCTTACAGCCTTCACCGACCACGAACCCCTCACGTTTTCTGAGTCAAGACACGTCGCCGAGAAGCCCAACGTCGTCATCGGAGCTGTACAGCCGGACCTCGACTACGTCAACGGGGGCTCGGAACGGGCCTCCGACCACGACATCCAGGCCCTCGGGACTGCAGATTCCAGGCTATGCCTGGAGGACGTCGCGATTGGTCACGCGGGTCCGACGCTGCTGAGTGACCTGTCCACCGGACACCCTAGCCCACAGGCCCCTGAGGACTGGCGAAGGCTCGCCTTTGAGGTGGGGTACAACCACCACAAGGTTGAACCCGCCCACGTAGACATTGCCCAGCCCTTAGAGCTGGCCCTCTCCCCCCGCCGAGGCCGTCCGCCGCTACCCCGGGACCCGCCGACGACGGAGCCGCCGCTGGCCTCGTCGACGTCTGTGCCCCCGGGTGTCGGGGAGGACACGGGCGCTTGCGCCGCCCCTACCTCCCCGCCCCTGGCTTTCCGCACTCACCGTGGCCGGTTCATGCCCCCGGGCGCCGTGGAGGGCGCGAGCGCTTGCACCGCGCCCCCGGTGGTCCGCTCACGCCGCGGCCGGGTCGTTGTCTCTCCCCGCCGTGGAGATTTGGACCATGGTTGAATTCTGGGGGGGCTTGTGTAGTGATTGTTAATGGTACATAATTCACCCACGGAACTATTGTTAGGAACAAGAGTTCCGCCCGAACATTATATGAGGTGGCACTTCCTGCCACCACACGAGTCGTTCTGCACGCAACGGAGCAGTAGCTTGTTGTATTTTGTGTATTGAATAAAAGCTGTTCGCTCTACCGAGCTACCGTCTCCGACTCCCATCTCTCGGCACTACAGCCTACTATTTAGAGGGCCTTTTTGGAATACCAGTTTAGACCGTTTGTAAGTTAATTTGTAGTATAACACGAGCGGAAATGCACTCACATCAAAAACACAACATACAGAGGTCACGTGACGCGGTGAAGAAGATGGCCGCTTGAGAGAGAGCTGCTCGCAGCGGCATCTAGATTTATATCCGAAAACAGTATCCTTAGTCGGCAAATAGACACAACAAAGTTGTCTTAGAGGAGCGATCATCTTGGGAGTCTGAAAATGGCGAGCAGACAGAAAAATCCACCTCAGAGTACCACTAAAAAGGAAGGTTTACGCTTGGGGGGTCCCAACGTGGACCAAGATGGCGATGATGAATCTCCTACGACAAAAGAAAGTGCGAATTCGACGGGGGAGGACATAGCGAATATTTTTATAATCCTGAAGAAAATATCTAAAGAGATGCAAAGCTTGGGTGAAATTCACAAAGCCACCATGTCGATGAAAGGGAATCACTCGTGTCAAGGATCAGTGACGTGGAGGGGAGACTGGGCTTTTTGGAGGACGCCGACAAACAGCTACAGGCTGAACCACCCGCTACCAGAGCTGAGATGGAGGCTATCCGTGATAAAATGGACGACATGGAGGACAGAAGCAGACGCAATAACCTACGCTTCGTCGGGATACCGGAGGGCAGCGAGACAGGGGACGCAACTACCTTCCTCGAGAATCTCATACCGGAGCTGCTGGGCATCACTACCCCCGCTAAGGGGTGGTACATCGAGCGTGCTCACAGACTGACTCCCCGCTCCGCCCCGGAGGACCGAAGCAGAGGCCGCACGTTGATCGCAAGATTCTTTCGCTCGGGAGATAGAGACAAGATCCTAAGCGCCTCGCAGGAGAAGGGAGAGCTGAGATGGAATGGAAAACGAGTCATGATTTTCCCTGACTATTCCAGGGGCACACAGGCTAAGAGGGATGCCTTCAAAGACTGCAAGAAAGCCCTACATGAACGGCAGGTTAAATTTGCTTTGCAGCGCCCTGCCACGCTCAGAATTGACACCGCAGAGGGATCCAGGCGCTTTGACAACCCGAAGAAAGCCATGGATTTCATCCGAAGCTCGCTGAGCAAGCTGGCTGGCTAGCTCGCTAGCTTATCTGAGGGCTGCTAGCCTGTTCAAGGTCCAGCTGAGTGCAGCGGTATGAAAGGGAATCATCCTAGCCGGTAAGGTGTAGTATATTGACTGTGAGCCAACTGGGGACTAGCCTACAAGACTATTGAATAACGCAGTGACTTGGTTACTTGCTATTTCTCCCCCACGTATGACATTTGCGGTATGACTTGTTCTATATTCGCTCGTTATGGATGAGCAGGGTTGATATTTTTATTTTTTATTTTTTATTTCTTCTCCTTTCCTTTTACTAGCCTACCGGCGGTCCTTCAATATCCCGTTCCTTTAGCGTTAAACGAGCTGGACTCTCTCTAATTCATTGAGAATGAATGATGTCACTTTATGACAAACGTGCGCAAACTTTTGCCAAAACAATGCCGCGAGTGGGCGGCGCTCAGAGCGAACCACTCTACCGACGGGTCATGGACCAGAATCGTATCTGTCTGTGTTTTTGTTTTAGTTTTTTTTGTGTGTTTTTTTCATCACGCTATGTTTTGTTTACAGCGTGTCATGGTTTTTTTTTTATTGTTTTTTGTCAAGAGCCCTGCGTTTGTCGACATGGTTAAAAATACTTCTCTTAGTTGTCAGGATATCATCGGTCATTATTACTATTCTGCACGCCCATGTCTGCTCAGAATAATAATAAACTGTGCCTCGCCACATGGAATGTAAATGGTTTGGGTAATGTAATCAAGAGGAACAAGGTACTTTATAAATTGAAATCCTCCAGGTATGATATAATGTTTTTGCAGGAATGTCATTTGTCATTGGATGAATCAAAGCGCTTATGTAAGGGATGGGTGGGTCACGTGTTCTGCAGTGCCGGTACCAGTCACAGTAGGGGAGTCATTATACTAGTGAACAAACAGCTGCAATTTAAATTTTATTATTTTGGCTGAGATTCAGGGGAAAGTATTTATCCTATGTTTTTTACTGACCTGGAATGTAAATTAAATGACATGGGTGACTATCCAATCATATGGGCAGGGGACATGAATATGACTATGGATGCTGTTCTGGATAGAAGTACACCAACCACTGCTAGACCCCCCAGATCAACCTCCACAGTGGGAGGAATGTGTTCTGCATTGGGGCTGGTAGATGCTTGGCGTACTCTAAATCCTAAGGGGAGGGACTATACTTTTTTTTCTTCGGTTCACGGTGTATTCTCAAGGCTTGATTATTTTTTTATTTCTAAAGATATGCTCCCATCTACATTGGCCTGTTCAATTGGCAACATTATAGTGTCAGATCATGCAAGGGTGACCCTTGAGCTGCTCCCCATTGACCGTGCGAAGAGGTCCTCTAGATGGAGATTTAACTCGTCTCTACTGTCTGCAGGATATAGACTTTAAAGCCATGCTGAAAAATCAGATTGATATGTATATAGAGACAAATGTTCCTTCTGCGCCATCAGCAGGGGTTGCTTGGGAAGCTCTGAAGGCTTTTGTGAGGAGTCACGTAATTCAATGCATCATATAAGAAAAAGCAGAACGCCAAAAAAAGGCTGCTGGTTGCGGAGGGTCAGCTCAAACAAAAAATATCACCAAATAACTTAAAGGATAACTCCACTATTTTGGGAAATTAGCTTATTTAACATCTTCCCTGGAGTTAGACAAGAAGATGCATACCTTTTTTGTCTCTGTGCGTGCATTTTAGCTTTGGGAATAGATGCTCCGTTAGCATAGCTTAGCTTCATCACTGGAAGTGAGGCAGGACAGTAGCCTTACAGTGCCTTACAGTGTATTGCAAGGTCTGACATTGACCAAACTTGATATGCATGACCTTGGTGGGCTCTAGGTCAACTCCTGAAAAGGGGGTCAATGTCAGACCTTGCAATCAAAAGTTAGGGGCGCACTGAAATTATGGCAAGGGTTATTAGCCCCCTAACTTTTGATTGCAAAGTCTGACATTGACCCCCTTTTCAGGAGTTGACCTAGAGCCCACCAAGGTCATGCATATCAAGTTTGGTCAATGTCAGACCTTGCAATACACTGTAAGGCACTGTAAGGCTACTGTCCTGCCTCACTTCCAGTGATGAAGCTAAGCTATGCTAACGGAGCATCTATTCCCAAAGCTAAAATGCACGCACAGAGACAAAAAAGGTATGCATCTTCTTGTCTAACTCCAGGGAAGATGTTAAATAAGCTAATTTCCCAAAATAGTGGAGTTATCCTTTAAGGCTTGTAACTCAATTAAAGTATAATAATAATAATAATAATAATAATAATAATAATAATAATAATAATAATAATAATAATAATAATAATAATAATAATAATAATAATAATAATAATAATAATAATAATAATAATAATAATATAATAATAATATGATAATACTAATAATAATAATAATAATAATAATAATAATAATAATAATAATAATAATAATAATAATAATAATAATAATAATAATAATAATAATAATAATAATATAATTCTATCCTTTCACAGAAGGTCGAGTTTGGATTGTTTAGGGCCAGGCAGAATTACTTTGAATCGGGGGACAAAGCCGGGAAGTTGCTTGCTAGGTATATTAAACACAAGGAGTCATCATCCACTATTTCGGCTATTCAGGTACAGGGGGGAGCCGTCGTCGTAAGGCTAGTGATATTAACAATACTTTCAAAGAATACTACATGGGTCTTTACACTTCCTCTTTCAAGGCGACACAGCAGGAAATTCCTTTATTTTTTAGCGGGCTGGATCTCCCTACATTAGACGCGGCTCAACGTGAGTATCTAGACGCCCCAATAACAGAGGATGAAATAGCAGAGGTTATTAGGAAATTGCCGTCCGGTAAAGCGCCGGGGCCTGATGGTCTTACAGCTGAGTTCTTTAAATGCTTCTCAACAGAGTTGACACCTCTACTGCAGAGTATGTATATTGAAGCTTTGGATAGAGGCTATTTACCCCCCACCCTATCACAGGCCTTGATATCTTTAATATTGAAAAAAGATAAGGAACCCTCCAAGTGCAAGAATTATTGTCCAATTTCCCTGATTTCCCAGGATGTAAAAGTGCTTTCCAAAATACTGGAAAACCGTTTGGATGGAGTAATATCCTCCCAGGTGCATCCTGACCAAGTTGGGTTTATTCGCAAAAGAAATTCGTCTGATAACGTCAGACGCCTTATCAATGTAATGTGGGCAGTCAGTAGCGATAATGAACCAACGGCCGCCATCTCACTGGACGCGGAAAAGGCGTTTGACAGCGTAGAATGGGAGTACTTATTTTCAACCCTGGAGGCGTTTGGTTTCGGTCGGACCTTTATAAAATGGGTGAAGCTGTTGTATAACCAACCGGAGGCAGCGGTGCAAACAAATGTGATAATCTCCTCATATTTCAAACTAGGCCGCGGGACACGCCAAGGTTCGCCCCTTTCTCCTTTACTCTTCTGTTTAGCGCTTGAGCCCCTGGCAGCAGCTATACGTAAGTTTCCCTGGAGTTACAGTGGGGGGCACGGCCCAAAAACGTATGCATTATGCAGATGACATTTTGCTTTTTGTTACAGACCCAGGCAATGCTGTACCCACACTACTCAAGACAATAGATACGTTCTCAAGATTTTCAGGGTATAAGGTTAATTGGTCGAAGTCGGAGGCTCTTCCCCTAACGTCCTACTGCCCCAAATCACTATTTAAAGATGGCTCCTTTCAATGGCCTGAAAAGGGTATTCGGTATCTAGGGATTCTTTTCCCCAAGCAAGTAAACGACATTGTTAGTGTCAACTTTGACCCACTACTAGGCAAAATCTCAGCGGATGTGGAGAGATGGGCTCCCCTTTTCTTGTCACTATGGGGCAAGGTTAATGTTCTTAAGATAAACTGCATTCCCAGAGTAAACTATCTCCTCCAGTCACTGCCGATAGCAATACCTAGCAAGTATTTTAAACAATTTGATAGAATATGCAACACATTCCTGTGGAATGGTAAAAGACCCAGGATGCGTATTGGTAAACTACAACAGCCTGTGGACAGATGTGGCCTGGGTCTCCCCAAATTATTACTATATCATTATGCTTACAGTTTCAGACATATGACACAGTGGGCCCTGCCCCCTGAGAGAGCGCCTCCATGGTACATAATGGAGCAGTCGGTATACACACGGCTGCCCCCACTGTCGTATATTACAGCTAAATTACCACCAACTGCCCGAACTCACCCTATTATCTCTCACTTACAGGCCGTATGGAAGAAGGTGTCTCGCATCTTCCATATAAACCCACATTTAAGCCTGTCAGCAGGCTTATGGGCCAACCCAAAATTGTGTATATGCAGATCCCCCTTTATGTGGAAGGAATGGTTAGACAAAGGCATCCTCACCGTGGGGGACCTCTATGAAGACGATGCATTAAAATCTTTTGAAAAACTGATTCAACAATATCAGCTGGCCAACAATCAATTTTGGAGATATTTACAATTGAGGCATCTTCTCATAGGCACATTTGGCTCTCCACAGACCCTCCCCCAGGGTACAGACCTGCTGAAAAAGATTCTGGCTATTTCTGGGTTGGGACATGAGGCCTCGGTCTACTATTCCATGTTTATCGACAGGGAGGGCAGTGGGATATCCTCTGCTCTCAAAATAGTCTGGGAAAAGGATCTAGGGGTCACATTTGAACAAGAGGACTGGGATAGAATCTTGGGGATCCCCAAACAGGTGTCCAGGGATATTAGAACAAGGCTAATACAATTCAAGATCTTCCACCGCATTTATTGGACCCCCTCTAAAATGTATAGACTGGGCCTGAAAGAGAACCCAGACTGCTGGAAATGTCAGACAGGGGAGGGGGACCTAGTCCATGCACTCTGGTCATGTCCGAAAATCAGAGACTTCTGGAGTAACATACATGACTACATCACAGAGGTCACAGGGACGGAGTATGATTTCTGCTCTGGTTTATATATCCTGGGGGATCCCTGCACTCTTAGCCATATCGCAAAGCCCCTAGCTGATTGGATACAGACTAGTATTATGATAGGCAAACAGATCATAATGAGAGGCTGGAAGGCACCAGAAGCAGTGGCGTCGTTAGCCCTGGGCTTCCGGGGCTTTAGCCCCGGATGTTTTTCTCCTAGCCCCGGACCTAAAAAGATTTTTTTTTTTAATGTCAGCATCCCCATTGTCTGTGCTGAATGTTTGTTAGTGTTTGGTATTTCTTGTTGGTTTTTAGTACTTTTAAACATCCATTTTTAGTAAGTAGTTTTCATTTGATCCTATAATTCTTTCATTCACCGATTTGTGGACTTTTTTTTAGTGTCCTGAAAGGCGCCTTATAAATCAAATGCATTATTATTATTATTATTATTATTATCATCCAGGAGGGAAAAGACACTTTGGATAGTAGGGACTGCATCTCTGCCTGTCCTGACCAGGAAACACTTTGCAACTGTGATCTCCTCTGGCAATAGTTGGATATTGTAATGTGTGGCGAGCAGGGGTGCAGTCGTAATATGGGCGGAGGCCAAACGGTATCCTATTATTATGCAAAGTCTAGGCACTTATCACCTAGACTTTGCATAATAATAGGATGCGCGCACTTCGAAGCCCAAATGCCGTTTGACCGCGGTTGCCCAGCACTGCACCACTGGTGGCGAGGGGTTGCAGCAATTCCACTGAGAGAAACTGGTCTGAGGCTGGATAACATGCCTGTATGCCTCTCATAAGTTGTTATACAACTCATGAGAACCTGCTCTCAAGCTCTTGCAGCATTCTGTCGACGACTGGATAGAACAGTCTCTGTCTCAGCTGATCTCCTGAGCTGAGGTCTGAGCTTGTGCCACAAGATGACTCAACTACATACTCGTCCATCCTTTTCTGCTTCCTCCTTTGGCTGGTAGTATGTTCCTCAATCCAAAGGCCATTACATATGGCCTTTGTCCTGTCATACATGTCCACTGCCATCTCTGAGGTGCGATAACCTTTGAGTGTGTCCTGCACTGTGCTTTTAAATAGTACAGATATTGAAGATGTGCACTTTAACGGAGCCATCCATACCCATGTCCAGTGTCCTATAATAAGCTTTAATCGAACCCTGGTTCATTTCCTCGGATAGTCCGGTTGGTTTGGGGTGGTGTGAAAGCTCATTCACTCTTGCAAGTGAACCCTGCTGCGGTTCATTTGAGATGTGAATGCAAAGCGGACCAAAGGCAGGAAAAGACCCAAAAATCGGAATCTTTTTTTTATGAGAAGACTGAAACATATGTATATAATGAAACACACAATACAGTTTTTTTTTCAAAACACACAATTAGCACAACCACACACACAATTATCAGAACACCTCAGATCCCTTGCTAAATTAAACACTTGTCAAAACCATACACTAATTTATAAAAACTACATTTTGTTACCATATGAAACACACGTTTCATATGTAAGTGAAGTACGCAGAGAATGTGCAAATATACAATAAATTCACCAAACACTACACAAGACCAATGCTGTAGACTGATGAAAATATAATTTATTTATCTACATATACCCAAATCAATGATGCAGACTGATGAAAATATAAATGTTCTCTCCATATAACCAAATCAGTCAACATTTCAACATGGAGAATCACAACAATACATGTCCCAGTTTTCATGCTACTATGTGCATAACACTGTAAGCTCAGCAAATATCAGACAAACATAAAATACTGTATCCAGTACAGGTTAAAATTACAGTAAAAAAATTTAAACAGAAAATACTAGACATTATCTCTTTGCCTAGCTGGATCTGGCAAGATAATCTTTTGTTGTGATTCTCCATGTTGACTGATTTGGGAAAATGGGAGAAAATGTATATTTTCATCAGTCTGCATCATTGGTTGTCTTGTGTAGTGTTTGGTGAATGTATTGTATATTTTCACGTTCTCTGTGTACAGTACTTCACTCTCCTTCCATTTTGGTTGAAGACAGGTGAACTCACCTGCTGCATTTTTATAGTGCTTAAACCTGATTGGTGTATCTACAATTAAGCAATGGTGTGTTTGTGCATCTGATGGCTGTGTTTAACCAATTGGCTCATATGTGTGGTAATTTGACATTCTGTGTCTAATGTAATGCAAGTGTGTTTAGTGTTGTGCAAATCACTGTGTGTATTGTTTTGCAAAAAGTGTGAGGCTGACATTGTAGGGGTGCAAATCTGGCCTATATTTTGCTCCTTGAGTGTAAGGTTTTGATAATTGTGTAATACTTTTGATTTGAGTGTTTATGCAATTGAAGAAAACTGTAAAGACTAGAGATGAACTGTTTATTTTTTTTGTACATAGGCTGTGCATATGTTTGTTTGTTTGTTTGTTTATTGGCTTATGTGTATGATTCTTAACTGTGTTTTTATTTTGTTATTGGTGTATATGTGTGTATGTATGTACAGTATATGTATATATATTATATATATATGTATATATATATGTGTATATATGTATATTTGTACTCCTGTTGGGGCTTCTTGGACCAGACCAATGTTTTATCTGGCTAAATAAAGGTTAAATAAATAAATAAGAAACTGATGATTTGGTCCTGTTAACTTTGAATTTTCTATGGGGACTGCCCAGATCCCTCTCATGGACCTGGACCTCACTTTGAGAACCTCTAATGATTCTAGTTATTCAGTATTCATCTCTGAAGCTGAAGCCCCCAATGTTTTCTAACCCTAAAAACGCCCCTGACCAGAAGGCCCGTCATTCCGAGAGTGGAGTGGAGGACTGGGTAGGGTAGCTGCCTATGAGAAAATATCTTTTAGTTTAGGAGAGAAAGGAGACAAATATATTAGCAAATGGGGGAAATATTTGCAATTTCACTCACTATAAAAGGAGGGGGGGGCACACTTGTCTAAGACAGCGACGATGCACATGAGTATATAATACCTGACAAATGCACCATGTTTATGTCGACAAGAATGGCTCTATGTTTTAATGTAGATTTATTTTTTCGTTTGGTGTTTTCTTTTTGTTTTGGTATTTTTTATGGTAGAATTTTTCATTTGTTTAGGTTTACTTATTCTTATGTCTTTATTTTTTATTAATTTTTTTTTCTGTCTTCCATATGGGGGTTATCAGTGTAAGGACAACAGCAGAGAGGGTAGGATCTTTTAACTGAATAATACTGTGTACATCATTTTGAAGTGTGTGACTAAATTGTGTTGTGGAAATTGTTTGTAATTAGTTTCACCCAGCTGACAGAAACTGGAGGTGTGGCCTTTTGCTGCAGGTGTCACTCATCAGTAATTAGTGATAGTGATTTAAAGACTTGCTGGCGTAGCGTCTGCGAAGCGTCGAGAAACGAAGAGGGATCCACCGATCCACCCAGTGCTAAGTACACCATAATCCCGCTATTTCCCTACTATCTCGCTTCCTCCCTACCCCCTTCAACTTCCTCCTACCACTCTTGACACCACAATGTGCCTCATACCTATATCCACAATCTGCTCCTCAAGAACAGAATCAACCCATCCACGCCAGTTTGCTAGCAACCTGGCTAATCTCTCCTACCCTCCTACAGCCACTAATACACCTGTCACAGTACAGGGAGGCTTATGGAATTGTCAATCAGCAGTCAAGAAAGCTGACTTCATTACTGCCTACGCCCATAGTCTAAATCTGCAGCTCCTGGCTCTAACTGAGACCTGGATAACCCCCAATAACTCGTCAACACCTGCAGCATTATCTACAAACTATAACTTCACTCACACACCTCGACCCTCCAGACGGGGTGGAGGCACTGGCCTCATGACATCTCCTTCATGGGCTACAAACCTAACGCAACTCCCAGAACTGTCACTCTCCTCCCTCGAATATCATGCAGTATCTGTCTCTAATCCTTTCAATCTCACCATTGTTACACTCTATCGCCCTCCAGGTCCCCTCGATCACTTCACAGATGAGCTGGACATGCTTCTAAGCTCCTTACCGGAAGATGGTACCCCGCTCCTTCTATTGGGCGACTTCAACCTGCCTGACTCATCTCAGTCGGTCCCAGTGGTCTCCCTCCTACAACAATTTGACCTGACTCCCACTGCCATGCCTCCCACCCACAAAGCAGGCAACTCCTTGGATCTCATATTTTCCCGTAACTCCAGCATCATTAACACCACAGTAACTCCCCTACATGTATCTGACCATTCCTTCATATCCTTCTCACTAACTAAGTCTTCACCCCAACTCAAACCGTCTCACTCAGACGCAACCTGCCCTCCCTATCCCCCTCCACCCTCTCCTCTGACATAATATCCGCTCTACCTTTGAGTGACACCTTCTCTGCTCTCCCCACAGAGATGGCAACCTCCACCCTCCTCTCAGCCCTTGCAACCTCCTTCGACAAGCTCTGTCCCCTCGTTGAGAAACCTGCCCGCCGTTCCCCACCCAGTCCATGGCTGACGGATGCAGTGAGAGAACAAAGACAGGTCCTGAGAGCGGCTGAGAGGAAGTATAGAAAGTCACGCCTCACTGCTGACATCGACACATATCACAACCTCTTGTTAACATTCTCCAAAACCATTACTAATGCCAAAGCTTCTTTCTTTCACCATAGGATCGAGGCCTCTGCCAAGAATCTTCGCAAACTGCATGCTACCATGTCCTCCCTCCTCACTCCCCCCCACCTCCTCCTCCCTCATCTTTTTCTGCTGAAGACTTTGCGATCTTCTTTGAGTAAAAAGTGGAGAACATCCGCAGCTCCTTCTCCCAACCCCCACCCATTCCAAACGCTGAATCGAGAACCTCATCCTTCACTCTGTCATCTTTCTCTCCCATTACAGAAGCCGAGACCCTGACACTGGTAACGTCGAACCGTCCGACTACATGCCAGCTGGACCAGCTACCCTCCCCACTCCTCCAGACCATAGCACCGGACATCCTCCCATTCCTAACTGCAACCATCAACTCCTCACTCAACTCGGGGGTGGTCCCCACCTCCCTAAAACAAGCCAGAGTCACGCCCCTCATAAAAAAACCAACCCTGAACCCCACCGTCATAGCCAACTATCGTCCTGTCTCTCTTCTCTCCTTCCTTTCTAAAACACTTGAACGTGCTGTATCCAACCAACTTACTGCTTATCTCTTACAGAATGACCTCCTAGACCCCAATCAGTCTGGCTTCCGGACTGGCCACTCCACAGAAACGGCCCTCATTGCGGTCACAGAGGCACTTCACTTAGCAAAATCGAAAGGCCTCTCCTCTGTCCTGATTCTCCTAGATCTATCTGCAGCCTTCGACACAGTCAACCATCAGATCCTCCTCGCGGCCCTCGCAGGAATGGGAGTGGCTGGATCTGCGCTGACATGGCTGACATCATACCTCAATGACCGCTCCTACCAAGTGTCATGGAGAGGGACTCTGTCGGCCACCCGCCCCCTCCGGACGGGTGTCCCCCAGGGCTCGGTCCTAGGACCCCTTCTCTTCTCCCTCTACACTAAATCACTGGGTAACATTATCACGTCTCATGGCTTCTCATATCATTGTTATGCCGATGATACTCAACTCTTCCTCTCCTTCCCTCCCTCAGATATCCACGTCTCTGAGCGGATCTCGGCCTGTCTGTCCGACATCTCCGCCTGGATGACGACCAACCACCTCAAACTGAACCTAAGCAAAACAGAATTGCTCCCCCTGCCGGCCAAATCCTCCCCCCTGACCGACCTCTCCATCACAGTCGAGAATGCAGCTGTGACCGCGTCGCCGACCGCCAAGAACCTTGGTGTTGTCCTCGACGACCAGTTGAACTTCTCTGCTCACATCGCAGCGACAACCAGAACCTGCAGATTCCTCCTGAGCAACGTCAGAAGGATACGCCCCTTCCTGACAAAAGAAGCCACCCAACTCCTCGTCCAATCAACAGTCATCTCCCGCCTCGACTACTGCAACGCACTGCTAGCTGGCCTCCCGGCCACTGCCACCAAGCCTCTTCAACTCATTCAAAACGCAGCGGCCCGCCTGATCTCAAACCTACCGAAGTCGGCCCATGTCACCCCACTTCTTAGGGACCTGCACTGGCTCCCCATTGCTGCACGTATCCGCTTCAAGGCCCTCGACCTAGCATACCGTGCGGCAAAGGGAACCGCTCCCGCCTACCTCCGGTCAATGGTCTCTAACTACACACCCTCAAGACCCCTACGCTCTGCATCTTCTGGCCGCCTCAGATCTACTCCTATCCAAGCTCCCGGAGGGTCATCAAAGAGAAGCCGCCTATTCTCAGTCCTTGCCCCACAATGGTGGAATGAACTACCCATCCCAGTTAAGACAGCCGAATCCCGTCCAATCTTTCGCCGTCGACTAAAGACTCACTTCTTCAACCATTATCTGAAATGATAAAAAAAAAAAAAAAAAAAAAAAAAACCCCGACTAACCTTACTGTCATGCACTTGTCCTAATAAACTAACCTACACTGTAACACGCAACACTTTTATGAACATTGTTACTCAGCTGATAGAGTTATAACCTTCTTGCTGTCTTGTCGCACAGAACTTGTAAGTCGCTTTGGATAAAAGCGTCAGCTAAATGACTAAATGTAAATGTAAATGTAAATGTAACCTAGACGTTAGGGGTCTAGGTGTCTGTGTTGTCCTTCAGGACTGACCCATGCTGATGCAAAATATGTCATTCATTGTATTGTCCTGAAGTACTGTGTGCAAAAAGAAAAAGATATGCAATAAAGTACAAGTCATAAAAAAAAAAAAAAACACAACATACGTGGGGTGGTTGATACCATGGGGCGGTATTCATGTTGGTGGTTTCTGTTTCTGATTTCAACTAAATACTGCTTAGTAGTATAATTCATCCTGTCTATTATTTGACAACATATCTGTCAGTTTACTAATGATGTCTCATGTGTCTGACAGTGATGCCTAAGTTTGGTGGTTGTTGTTATTGTTGTTGTTGTTGTTCTTGCAGTGCAATCTTTAACACTTTGAGCGCCACTCACGGCTAATCTCGGGTTTACGATCGTGACGTTGAAAGCCACGTCACGGCTTTTCTCGGAATAATTTTTTTTTTTTATTAGCGATCTGAAATCATATTGCATCACGTGAGCCTACCGTTGGAGATCCAGGGGCCGCCGGCGATCAGATGTGAAAAAAGCGCCCCCTATCGTCTCCCAGATGGTAAATCACCCTTTTGGAATGGACTCAATGATGGGAAAAAAAAATATTCCATTCCACATTTTACTTCTCACCCATGCAGCCGGAGTTACGAGAGTTAATTCTGGAGCCTCTGAGCCGCGGCGATCATGGGTTATACTGTAGGCCTACACACGTTGGATCAATATACTTATCAATTTTTTCGAATGGTGATCAGGAATTGGAATATACCATTTGGATACCATCTGATGTCAGGTAAGCAATCTATGTTATCAGTGTTAGGATAATCAGACTAGTTTTCATGGAGATATAAGCGTTTCCACATGTGATATGGCTGTTTCACTGTAAAAGCCATGAGGAAATAATAGCAGCGATTATCAGCGCAGACAGACAAATGATAACGTTCTGGAATATTCCAGTAAAAGGCGATTATCATGGAATGTGTTGTTTTTTCTTCGAAACCGAGTGGTTTTCAAAATGCTATAAAAAGGAAATGAAGCGATAAAAACACAATCTGCTTTGCCAATGTTGACTGGAAAATGATTCTTTGATAAGCGATGGGCAGATTAGACACATAGCATAATTTAAAACATAAATTTGGCAATATTAACGTTACATGGGCAGTGGACCGTGGCATCTACGGGGTAAAAAGGAAAACGTAAGGTTATGTATATAACCTAGTTATATGAGTACTGGCTAAGCGTCCCGCTCTTAAAGCCTATCGAGATACCTCATCTCTGTACCTATTGTACTCCATCAACGAAAAAAACACGTACACCTACACCTGCCGGGTCCCGCCCCTATGGAGGCGTAGCCTATAAGACAGTGGGCCTGGTCACCAAACACTCTTCCTCGCCAAAATCCCGTTTCCAGTAAAAGATCCCTCAAAAGGGAACTCAGGGCCGCTTAAGAGCGGGACGCTTAGCCAGTACTCATATAACTAGGTTATATACATAACCTTACGTTATATTATCGTACTTGGCCATCGCGTCCCGCTCTTAAAGCCTATCGAGATATGGGTTAGAGCGGACGCGAGGCCCGACAGATGCACCCCCTGAGGACCCGTAAGCCCACATCAAGGGGTTTGGGGAGCCCCGTCACCCCATCCTTCCTAATGAAGGGGGGGGGGGCGCAGTCAACTCCACCTGAGTGCGAGCAAGAGGGAACTAGAACCCCTTGAACACACAGCACAGGCGGAACCACGTGTGACCTACACACTGTGGCCCATACCCACACACTCCTGCTACCCTACCAAAGGATGGGAAGCAGGAAAGGCCACAGACCCCAGAACCGCCTGGGAGACAGAACCCCCGGTCATGTCCATGAGGTAAAACCTTACAAAGGGGCCCGGGGAGGACCATGAAGCTGCAGCACAGATGTCCTCCACCGAGGCCCCACCCAGGAGAGCGGCAGAGGCAGCCACCCCACGAGTGGAGTGCGCCCTGACGCCCCCAGGGGGATCCTGCCCAGCCAACGTGTAGCAGAGGGCAATGCCCTCGCACAACCAATGGGACAGGCACTGTTTCGACAGTGCCTTACCGGCACGAGAACCACCGTGACAGACAAAAAGCTGATCGGTAACCCTGAGGTCCTGAGTATGGCTGAGGTTAATTCCCAAAGCACGGACCGGACATGACAGGTGAAGGCCCGCATCTAACTCACTAGTGTGAGGAGGAGGACGAAACGCCTGAACCACAATATCCCGGGAGCGGAACAAACTCCGGATATTCTTAGGCATGAAAGCAGGATTAGGTCGCAGAGTGGCACCGCAATCGGCCCGAAAAGAAAGGCACTCTGGACGTACCGAAAGAGCACAGAGCTCACTCACGCGTTTAGCGGAGGTGACAGCCAGCAGGAACGCGGTCTTGAAAGACAGCTGTCCCAACGGCGCCTGCTCGAGCGGCTCAAACGGGGCCAAGGACAACCGACCGAGGACCAATTGAAGATCCCAAGTCGGAGCCAAATAGCGTTGCACCGGCTTAACGCGTCGAGCGCCAAGCAGGAAACGCTTCACAAGAGGGTGGCTGAACAAGACATTCCCCTCAAACCCCTCATGATAGGAGGATATAGCCGCCGCATATACCCTCACCGTCGAAGCCGACAGTCTACCAAGGAGAGACTGGAGATAACGCAGGACAGCATCCAGGGGGCAGGAGACCGGGTCCAGGCCCCCCGCCTTACACCACTCTTGGAACATACGCCATCTGCCCGCGTAAAGCGCGACAGTGGAGGGAGCATGTGCATTCCGGATGGTATCAACCACAGAAGGGTCCATCCTCTCCAGACTCACCCTCCCACCAGCCACACCAACAGTCGTTGGCCCAACATTGGGTACTGGAACAGTGACCCGTTGTGCTGTGAGAGGGCCGTCGTCGACCAAGGAATGACCCAAGGAGGAGCGATCAGAAGCTGGATCAAGACCGGGAACCACACTGCCGTGCCCCGGTCCGGCGCAACCAGGATCACCGTCCTGCGCTCCCTCCGTATCCGCTCCAACAGCTGACCCAACAGCTGTACAGGAGGAAAGGCGTACAGAAGACCGGGCGGCCATGGAAAGGTCAAGAAGGCATCCACCCCCAGGGGGGGATGATCTGCTCGACTGACCGAGAACCACAAGGGGCACTTGTGAGAGCGTCGGCACGCAAACAGATCTACCGAGGCCTCCCCGAACCGATCCCAGATCTGTCTGACTATGTCGGGGCGGAGTTCCCACTCGTCGTAACGAGGACCGCCCAGAGACATCATATCCGCGCCCATATTTTCTGTACCAGGAATGTGGAACGCCCTCAGACTGCGCAGCCTGCGGGATGCCCATAGCCAAAGTTCGACCGCCGCCCGGAGCAGGCGGATGGAACGAGTCCCACCCTGCCTGTTGATATACGCCGCTGCCATCATACTGTCTGTCCTGACCAAAACGTGCTCGCCTACCACCAGGTGGTCGAACAGTTTGAGGACCAGGAGGACCGCCTTCAATTCCAACACATTGATGTGCGGGGTAGATGGGCCAGCATGAACCTCCGTCCAGCTGCCCCCCACTGCGTGGGTCCGACACGTCCCTCCCCAACCCGTGAGAGAGGCGTCGGTGAAGACCGTGACGTGTGAGCGCCTGCTGCCCATGGGGACCCCAATGGTGAGGATACCCAGCCTCCTCCAATGGGCGAGATCTCCCCATATCGACAAAGGAACCGTCAACCGTTTCCATTTGTCCCTCACCGGATCTATTCTCATAGAGAAAAACCACCTCTGTATCCTCCTCATGAAGAGGAGGCCAAGAGGAACCACCGTGTGAGCAGATGCCATCATACCGAGCAGACGCATCACTTGCAGCGCCGTGACCGTCCCTCCCAGACGGAAACCCCCGAGCACGCGAAGGATAGACACCCGGCGCTGCTCCGAGAGGGTTACAATCATGGGCCTTGACCTCAGCGTCAAGCCCAAGTACTCCACCTGTTGACTGGGAAGAGGCGTACTCTTCTTCCAATTCACAGCAAAACCCAGCCTGGTGAGGAATTCCACCACCAGCCTGGTATGAGACCTGGCAACCTCCTCCGAACGACTGAGGAGTAGAATGTCGTCGAGATAGAATAGAACTCGTATCCCCCGACGACGTAAAGGCTCCAGCGCAGTCGCCACGCACTTGGTGAATGTGCGGGGAGCCAGAGAATAGCCGAACGGCAACCTCTGGTACTCGTACGCTACGCCCTGAAACAGGAACCGTAGGAACTTCCTGTGAGGAGGGAAAATCGGGATGTGAAAATACGCATCCTTCAGGTCTATGGAGGTGAACCAGTCTCCCCTTCTGACAGCAAGCAGAAGGAGTTTGACGGTCAACATTCTGAACGGTCTCGCTACAATCAACCGATTGAACGTGGACAGATCCAGTATAGGTCTGACCCCTCCTGTTTTCTTAGGTACCAGAAAATAACGGGAGTAGACGCCTGACATCGCGTCCTCTCTCGGAACCACGACGACAGCCTGCTTCGCCAACAGAGATTGGATCTCGTCGGCCAGGGCTGTCACTGCTTCTGACCCTGACAATAGGGTCGGCACCAAACCTGAGAACGGAGGGTGGGGTTGTGCGAACTGCAAAACAAGCCCCTCCCTCAACGTTCTCTCTATCCACCCCTCCAAACGGCATTCTTGTCGCCATATGTGAAAATAATCCCACAGCGCACCCGCCGTCAACTGATGCTGGGCCGTAAGGAACAGTAGATAGTTGGCCCGGTCCCTCCCACTGCGCGACGCACCCAAGGGGGGACCCCGACAGAAAGGGCCGGTTTGATACGGGAGAAGCTGTCATCAAACTGGTTGACACACCCCCCCCCCCCCTGAACACCCCTCTAGCGCATGCTGAGGAGTTGTTCCGCAGCTAGACACGCAAGGCATGAGGACCCCATGGGCTCCTACACGCCGAAGCCCTACAGTGATATTGCTACCACCCAAATCACGCTCGCCTCTTCTTTGCAGACCACTGCCGCTCTCACGGGAGTGGGAGGCATCAGCGCGATACCCCGCCTGGCGAAGGCGAGGCCGGGGTAACCCTTGCTGTACATTCAACAGAAGAGGTCTCGAGTCCCCTTGCTGACCACCGTAGCTAGTGGCAGCTGTAACACCAGGCTCATCCATCACACAACGTGTGGTGCAGGAGCCACGCGACAGCACAACATTCTCACGGACAGACCCAGGCTCAGCCATCAACTGGGTGTCAGCCCCTGTCCCCATGAGAAGTGAAGAATGGGGCTGCATGCGCTTCAAAGAAGGTTCGCGGTCCGCAGCCAAAGGAGAACGATCAGAGCCCCGCTTCCGTGGGTAACAGAGAGAGGATTGAACGGGGAGCGGGCTGCTCGCGGCAAAGTGACGACGGCTTGTTTTATCCAAGCCGAATTCACCCAAAATGGCCGATCCCTCGGCCGCCAAGGCTGTCGGCCTTGTGGAACCCTGTTGACTCTCCGCCCAGGGCACCACTGGCGGGGGAAACATGGCCACCTGTCGAGGATCTCGCCACAGTCGTTGACGAGACCGTGCTCCCACCTCTGGCTGCACAGCGTGAGGCGGTGTAGGACCCAGATCAACAACCGCCTGCGCCTCCACAGAATGACCAAAAAGACTTTCCGTGGAAAAAGGAGTCGTGAGGAGAGAAAACCTATCCTCTTCCCCAAGAGGAGATTTCTCCAACCAAACATGCCTAACAACAAACGTTGATAGCATCCTAATCCTCCCCGCAGTTATAGCTTGCGACTGAGTCAAGATCTCTATAACACCACAAACATGCAACATGTTTACAATGTCGGCTGGACCCATAGCCCTACTACCCGACGCCAATGTGGATAGGAAACTAGCCAGCTGAGCCATAACACTGGCCGCCGCTACAAACCATCCTGCAGCAGTATACCACTCATCCGTCCATACTGCCACCCTCCGAGCCGATTCGCTCTCAAGCATCGGCCGGGTGGGACATCGATCATCCCCGCCGGGGCACAGGAACAAAGCTACCTGGCTACGTAGCCACGGTACACCCGGCCTGCACCCTGTTGTTAGCCCGTTTACCCGTAAAAAAGGTAAATAGTACTCAGCGAAACCCCCCACATTAGCAACCGACTGACCTTCATCAATGAAGCGGGGGGAAAAGCGGCAATGTCCCGCGGCGGGATTATTAGAACAACGACCCATTTCAGCGTCAACATTAGCATTAGCAGTAGTAGCATTAGTAGCATTAGCGTTAGCAGCGTGCTCCAGGATCGCCAGGAAAACGTCCACTGCAGTGGAACGATCACCAAGCCACCCCGGCCCTGGCGCCGAAACATACTCCACAGCATTACCAATACCAACATTGATGCCTGATGACACAGGGCCTACCTTTGTACAAGCCGGCTCGATAGCCAAACCTTGTACTCTGCCCCTTGGTCTGCCGCCGTCAGACGAGGAAACATCAACACAGGCCCGACGTGTCGCTGAAACATGCCTCGAAGATGCCAGGGGTAAGCAAACCTCCGGTAAGCTTTCAACATTACGCAATTTCTCTAATCTTTTCATAACAACTAGTTAACATAAGGTGCACTGCATCCGTTATGATGGAAACGAAAATAGAGGAAGAGTGTTTGGTGACCAGGCCCACTGTCTTATAGGCTACGCCTCCATAGGGGCGGGACCCGGCAGGTGTAGGTGTACGTGTTTTTTTGTTGATGGAGTACAATAGGTACATGAGATGAGGTATCTCGATAGGCTTTAAGAGCGGGACGCGATGGCCAAGTACGATAATATAACATGGCCCGGCACTGAAAGTGTTAAGCCAGTTAATTTTACCTGCAGCATGGATCGCTTTCAGTAGCTCTTCATAGTCCAGGGTTCCTGTTGTAGAGACATCTGAGCGTTTGAAGAGTCTCTGAAAAGAGCAATGTTATTTAAGCATATAGTCAATTAAGCAAAGAGTAAATGCAGAGACATGTCAAACTCCCAATTTTCACAGATCCAAATGTGATTCATTTCAAATCATTCAAACACCAAGCTCGTGTCAGTAGTATTTGTGTATGGTACCGTGAAATACTCAAACTGCTTCCAGAGAGTCAGGAACTCGGAGAAGGTCATCCTCCCGTTCCGGTTGGTCTTTAGAATGTTAAGGATGTCAACAGACTTGGAAAAAAGGAAGATCCCACAGCTGCTCTTGCTCAGCAAGGGGGAGGGGTAAAAAAAACTAGGCTTCTTGCCAATGAAATTAATATGTGGGTTCGTTAATATGAGTGTTTAAATATGCAGGTGGTCTTATGCTACTTTATATCCAGCATGCATGAACAAAACACAGACGGCCTGCACACACGCAGTGAGAACAAAGACTTTCACTTTCTTGATTGGAAACATGCAGTCTTTGTTGTGTGTGTATTGGAGTTGTCAAAATGTTTTTGGTGTGTTTTAGTGTTACATAAGTGATTCGACATCATCAGTCCTATTTGGCCACATTGGAGATGTTTGGAGAGGCTTTTGTGACACTTTGGAGAGGTTTGGGGACACTTTGGAGAGGTTTTGGGACACATGGAGACCCATCATCTGAATTGTTGTCATCTCCTCCTCTCCTGCTACAGGTTATGATGCACATAACCTGTAACTTAATTTGTAAGTTAACATATTGTGAATAAAAGTACAGTATACAGAGTCAAGACCATATCAGGATACATCCATTAATGCCACCATGCTTCTGCAGGTGTCCAGCCCAAAGCCCTTTGTACTTCCTGTGAAAAGAGCAAAGAAAGCAGTTCTGGTTGTAAAAGATGATGAAATTATTTTTAAGTCACTTTTGTTTTTACTACATCTTACTTATGACTATTTATATAATAAATTGTAAATTGTTATTAATGTCAATTGATACAGTATGTCAATATTTTCACTCTGGGTAGAATCAAAGTGATAATTATTAAGCTTGACGCACCATGAGGGAAGTTTTCATTCAGGAGCTTCTGGAGTTGTCGTCCACTTAGGTCCTCATTCTAATGACAGCCAGACAGTGAAAGAAACACACTATTATTCTTTCATCTTATTTGAATTAAGACTTTATTCAGAGTGACTTGCTATGTTGAAGCAGATAAATTAAAGGATGAATGGAGAGAGAGAGAGAGATAGAGAAAGAGAGAGAGAGAGAGAGAGAGAGAGAGAGAGAGAGAGAGAGAGAGAGAGAGAGAGAGAGAGAGAGAGAGAGAGAGAGAGAGCTCACCTGATCAGCATAGCGTTTGAACATTGCGTGGGTGTGATTCATGTCATCGGTGTCCTCAGTTGGCTGGAAGAAGAGAGCAAATTAAAGGTTTTACGCCAAGAAACCAGAGATTAATTTAGCTTTTCTTTTTATAATTAAAATGACAAATAGTTAATCCCTATAATTATTTTGTGAGCAATGGTATTTTAAAATAATTAATAACTTCAGCAAATATAATCCATGATGAGTTTTAATTTAATGTCAGGAATACTTTTTTGTAATACTAGAGTTGTGAGATTTTCCAAATGGGGAATTCTCATTTGTGAATCTAAAAGTTTTGAAATATCATTGTCGGGCCTTTAACACAAATTCAGAGCTTCAGAATCCACAGTTGTAGATGGAGGATAGAGTCAGCCAGGCACTATAGTGGAGGCGGTGGTGTCCTATATTACCCATTTCTCCACTTCCTCTTTCACTCCTTACCGTAACCGTGGGAATTTCAATTTCTGTACGCTCCTCAGAGTTGTCCCTGGGTGAAGAGAAGTATAGATTAATTAGATTAGATTAGAATTAGAATAAATTAATAGATTCATAGAAAAGACACTTGCCTGCTCATGTTTTAAACTTCCAATTTTGACATGTTTGTACCAATGAATACATCAGCCAACATGGCGGCTCATTTCCGTTCTTAAATTGATGTCAAATTTAAACAATACATAGTGATGTTCTCAAAATATGCACATAGCTAGTTGGTTTGCCTAAACTTAAAGGAATACTCCACAATTGTAAGAAATACACTTATTTGTCATCTCCCCCATAGTCAGATTAGAAGATTGATATCAATTTCATCTCTGTGTGTCCAGTAGCCCCAAGGGAGAAGTCCGGGTACATGCTAGCCTGCTCAGCACAAGGACTGGAAGCAGTAGGGACCAGCTAGCCTAGCTCAGCACAAGGACTGGAAGCAGTAGGGTGCAGCTAGCCTAGCTCAGCACAAGGACTGGAAGCAGTAGGGAGCAGCTAGCCTAGCTCAGCACAAGGACTGGAAGCAGTAGGGAGCAGCTAGCCTAGCTCAGCACAAGGACTGGAAGCAGTAGGGAGCAGCTAGCCTAGCTCAGCACAAGGACTGGAAGCAGTAGGAGCAGCTAGCCTAGCTGGTCAAAAGTGAAGAAATGCAACTTCCAACAACTCCAAAACTGAGGCAAAGAGATGAAATTGCATTTGCAAATAAGTGTATTTCCCAAAATGTTGGAGTGTTCCTTTAACCATTTCAACCAATAACGTTACATTACCTAACCTAGAAAACATCAACCCTCCTGATGTATTTGTGACAAACCAAACTATACTAACATGTTGACTTTAAAGGGATATTTCTCTTTCGAAGCACATTCACTTTTTTAGTGCAGCTACCTACCACTATAGGAGTTCATGTCGGACCAACCATCAATATTTGTACGTACCAAAACAGTTATTTTACTTCTATTTTTAGAACTAAACAGTAGTACTTCATATTCTACTATAAAGTGAAGAAAACTCTGTCAGTCTGAAATCCATTTTTCTCCTCAATGGCTTGACCTTATCAATCTGAGCAAGAGTGGAATATGACTCTTGACTATGCGGAGTGGCAACATTCCTTCATAAACTGTCAGGAAGGCAATAACCTTCAATTATGCAAGTTGGAGTCAAACAGGCTGGGCGAGAGGAATAGTTATGACACCACATACCCGGGTATGGACTAGTTTAGTTGAAAAAAAAAAGTAATAGAACAAAGTGTCTTGAATAAGTAAGTTGAGAGAGTGTGTTTTATACATAGGACTCTAGGTGTGGTCCAAAACCCTTGGCAAATATACATAACTGTATATTTGTACATTATTGTATATAGTACTCATTACCTTTATTTCTTAAGCTTATAGCATTGTATTTTATTCTTATTACTTTTTATCATGTCTATTCTATTTTATTATTCCATTTTATTAGTGTATTTTTGCACAATCGAGGCAGGCATGGCCACCTTCATTTCACGACATGTCTTGTGTATGTGACAAATAAAACTCTTGAGTATTGAGACGGCAGCCTGCGTTGTGTGTAATGGGTCAATAAAGCAGAGCCTCACTCCATGACGTTCTCAGCCTTGGAGTAGACGGTGAGGACGAAGTCGGCCGTCTTGTTGGGCCTCAGGGTGGAGGGGATGATCAGGTACTCCCCGGGCTTCAGGTAGTGCAGCTCGATGAGCTCCCGGTCGTACGTGTAAACCTTGGAGTACTTTCTGGGCCAGTTGTTCTCGAAGAAGGAGGCCCCGAGACGCCCTTTCGGTGTCTGGACACAGAGTGTAGCAAAGTTCACACTTCCAAATACGTTCGTGAATTATGTGTGTATGTGTGTCCACGTGTATACTGTACAGTATGTATAGTGCGGGGGTGCTTTTATGTATATGTCTGACACAAGAATTGTATCAATTATGTGTATTATTTATTATATTTATTTATTTGATTAAATAATCCACACTTCATATATGTTCACATATAATGAATGTCGATTATTTTAGCAGTGGATGATGAATTTGGTGTGTTCATTTATGCTCACCTCTGCCGGAACCTGTTAAGATAAAAACATAGCGAAATGTCAAAATAGTTTTATACAAACGATGAGAAAAGACAGACAAGGAAGGGATGGTGGTGTAACGATGTGTAACCATCTGTAGTGTGGTAGTGAAAGGGTTAACCTTTTGTAGTGTGGTAGTGAAAGGGTTAACATGCCCTGGAACCAGGAGAGCTTGCTCCCAACGCTATACAGTAGCTGAATTCTGGCTGAGAGGCTGAGGCAGAGTCTGCTTGTGCCTCTATCTGTCATGTGAAGTGAAAGCCAACGGCTTGGTAGTTTTGCACATGCACAGTCTGTTCTCACAGTGACCTGCAGGAGACAGTGCCTCAGGCCACAAAGCTATTGAAGCTGGTCTTAACTATAACGGCTAACACAGCGTCTGTGGAGATGACCTTTTCAGTATTAAAACGCATCAAGACCTACAGCCGTAATAGAATGGAACAGGACAGGCTTTAATTTCTTTGACTATGATTTCCATTGAAAAGGAGAGACTTGTGAAACTAAAGAATGCACCAGACAAGGACCTCTACAATAAAGTGACCAGCATCGTCGTTCAGAAGGATAGACGCATGGACATCTACAAATAAAGTAAGTGCCCTGCCCCCCCCCCCCCCCACCCACACCCCCATTGGCTTCGTGCCTGTTATAATGTGATGGTGCTGAAATTGTGGTGCATTGACACCTCTCTCTCTCTCTCTCTCTCTCTCTCTCTCTCTCTCTCTCTCTCTCTCTCTCTCTCTCTCTCTCTCTCTCTCTCTCTCTCTCTCTCTCTCTCTCTCTCTCTCTCTCTCAGTGCATGCTGGGAATGAGATTGGAGAGATTGGAGAGGTTGGAGATTGAAGGTGTAGTGAGTTTTTTTCTATCTTTATCTGTCTATTTTGTTAATTTGTTTATGGGATATTGTATTGTAGTGTTGTGTTGGGTTGCTGTGTGTTTTTTGGTGTGTATAGGGTTAAGTGGGAGTGTTTTGTTTGTTTGGCAGTCGCATCGGCCAGGCTGGTTTGCTGGCTGACGTCAGACGCCAGTATGGAGTTTGCCAAAATGAGCAGGAAGCATGGTGTAAAGATTAATGCTTCTAATGTGTCCGTAGAGGATTGCAGCTTGGCAATAGGTAAAGTCGTTGGACATAAAAGTGTGAAATCAGCCGCGAGGATGAATGGTGGAGTTGTTATTTTCCTAGACTGCCTTGAGAAGGTGCACTCGGTTGTTGAATCAGGAATCAATGTCGAGGATGTGTTTATTAAAGTGGAGCCTCTCTCCACACCAGGCAGAAGGATTAATATAAATAACATCCCGCCGTTCATAAGTGACGAAGTACTGATAAATCAACTTGCAAGATATGGGAGGATAATTTCCCCGATAAGAAAACTGTCATCTGGATGCAAATCTCCGTTGTTAAAACATGTTGTGTCACATAGACGCCAAGTTTTAATGATTCTCAAGAACAACAGAGAAGAGATTGATTTGGTTTTAAAATTAAGAGTTGATGATTTTGATTACGTCGTTTTTGTGAACTCTGGAAACTCAAGATGTTTCAGATGCGGGGAAGAGGGACATTTAATCCGAGAATGTGTGAGGGAAGAGGGGAGAGACGCACAGTCTCAGCCTGCGCGCAGTGCAGCGGGGACGGTGATCCCAGTCGAAGCTGCGCGTAGTGCAGCGGGGACGGTGATCCCAGTCGAAGCTGCGCGTAGTGCAGGTGTAGAGAGGGGAGAGCTCGGAGTGTGGCAGCGCAGAGTTGAGGGCAGTGACAACAATAGTGTCCCGTTGGCGTGTAGCTTATTGCCAGCGGAAGAGTGCAAGAATGCCATGTGACCGCGGCAGCGCAAGAGAGCGGCAGTGCGGAAATAGGCTGTCTATTGCCATTCTCTAAGACAAACTCTAACCTTAACCAGCTCCTTAACAGCGCCTAAACTTAACCCTTCTAACCTTAACCAACTCCGAAACAATGCCTAACCTTAACCTTAACCATGCCTAACCTTAACCGGCGAAAGAATACACGTTAAAAGAAAATTAAAATAAAAAATTGATGGGATTCGAACTTGTCACCAACGGACCGCAGGACCGCAGGACCGCAGGACCGCAGCACTGCCAGGTGAGCTTCGAATGAAAATCATTGCGGATTACGGCTACATAATGCCCCAAACTCTGCCGCTCCGCTCTGCGGCTGCCGCACCTGCCGCGGGGCGTGTCGCAGCCAATCAGGGAAAACGCGGAAGCACTCGGTAGCACTCCTCCGCTGGCAATAAGCAATAAGCGTCCCGTTGCAGACCGTCAGCACTGTAAACAGTGGCCCTTTGCGGACCGTCAGTAGCACAGCGGATGGTGTCCAGATGCAGGGCCACAGAACCGGTGTAGCAGGTACGGAGCAGAGCCTTGGTACAGAGGAGGGAGGAGTGAGCGAAGCTGCCCCCCCCTCAACTAGTGGCGACTGTGGGGTAACAGGGGGTGGTGCGGGTGGTGCAGGTACAGAGGAGGGAGGGGTGGGAGACGCTGTTCCCCCCTCAACCAGTGGTTGTGTAGGTAAGGAGGTGGGAATCAGAGATGCTGTCCCCCTTTCAACAAGTGGCGAGGTAACAGGGGAGAGCAGAGTTTTTTTTGTCCCCCCAAGCCCGACACCGCGTCAGGGTAACAAAATAAATAAAAAAAATATGACAAGTGAAGTAATAGGGGAACATTTGAATGTGGTGGACAATGTACACAGTCAGACAGTGGATGGCGTGGTGGGAAGTGATGGAGGGGTGGGCTCTCAGGATAAGAAAGGATTGACAAGTTTGGTCAAAGAGAGTCAGGAGGGTGTAGAAGACACAGGTTCCTCTCAGTCCAGCATGGACGAGGATGAGGTTGAAAAGCAATGGGGTGAGATTGAAAAACAATGGGGGGATGACATCTCAAGTGTTGAGGAAGATAAGTTCCCAAATGCTTCTCAAGTGTCTGATTCACAACGGAAAAAAATGTTATGCAGTCAGGCAGATACAAAAGTTCCTGCACACAACAAAAAATTTGAGAAGTGTCAAAGTGGAAGATTTTTTTGAAGATTTAGAGATGTTTATTTTTTCAGCAAGGACTCAAATGAGGTTGAAGAACAATGGGGGGTACACTTCCCAGGAAGTTTTTAGACTGAGGAAAATTGTGCAGAAGCTCAGAAAACTGGATAATATAATGTTACCATGATAATGGAGCTTCTGATGTGTGGAGCCCGGCTGGACATTCGGGAAGGGAGTAGACCTGGGCTTGGACAGTGTCTGCAAGCAGTTGGGACAATGACACTGAAAGATGTTGTGAATGTAGCCGGGTCAGAGGAAGTGGCTTCTTTATTGGGGCTGAGGACGGCCTGTCACAACAGGGTCTGTCTGGACGATTGGACTGAAGCGCGGAGCGTCGGGGAACAATACCTGTTGCAGGTTTATTTCGGTGGAACGGAAGGTCCTGATGAAGGGGATCTTTTTTTTCATGAGCTGGATAAAAACTGACACAAATGGACTGACGGGACCCTTTTGGGTTGCTCATATGTTGTTCTTGATGACATATTATGTGTTGTATGGATACTTTTTTTGTTTGGGTGGACCTTCAATGTTTTTTTGTTGTGTTGCAGAAGGACAGGTGTATTTTAGCATTGTTTTTTATTGTGAGATCTCATGTGGTTTTAAGTGTGATGGGGACACATGTTGCCCGATATAATGTGTAGTTAGTTGTTTAATTGTACTGACATACACATTGTACATTGTAATGAGAATTATGTAAATAAATGTTTTTCTAAAATAAAAAAATAAAATCTCTCTCTCTCTCTCTCTCTCTTTCTCTCTCTCTCTCTCTCTCTCTCTCTCTCTCTCTCTCTCTCGTGTGTGTAGACTATAATGTGCGTAGTTATATGTTGACATAGGCAGATTATGAAATAAAGACACATTTTACAGTTTTGACAAAGGCTATTTGATTGACTTTATAGATATTTTATATGCATGCGTTATGATTTGAGCCCTGGCTGCTGCATTAATTGACTACTGTATTGCATGCTTAGCTCAATGCCTACCCATCCAATGACCTCACTGCACATTACTGGTTGAATGTTAGTATTCCTGTCATTTTACCACAGAAATATCACATACTGTACAATATACTGTATGTTTACTTACTATAGTGGTTCACTGTAGTATAGTGATTGGTGAATACAAAATAAAAAAAGAAGAGGATAATCAGAGGGGACAATGATGTCAGCACCCACCTCGTAGATGGTGAGACCAATGGCGCTGTATCTCATCTTCTTCCTGTTGCGTTGGTCGGGCTTCTGGAGCAGTGACAGCAGGATGTTCTCATCCCCCTCCTTCTCCTCCTCCAGTGCCTTCACTGTGATACGATACTGAGGATTCTTCCAGAAGGCTGGAGAGGGTGAGTTTAGAACATATGTTCAACTGGGGGCAGTCCATTTAAATAAGGGCCACTTCACAAAAGAAAAATCTTTGAACATAATCTCAACACGCATCGAAAAGAAACTCAAAACAGCTTTGCACACATTTGACACACATTTCCTTGTGTTGTGTTGATTGCAGCTCAATTAAATTATAAGGTAGCAGTCCCTATAAGACAAGATCCAATGCCCACAACGACATCACTGGTGGTGTGGCCATATTATTTACTCTAAAAAATAACCGTCAAAATAAAGGAATGTGTGCAAAACTGTTTAGAGTTTTTGGACGTGTGTGAGATTATGTGCAAAATAAATCAGCATTGGTTTTCTTTGGTGAAGTGCCCCTTTAAGCTGTTCAATGCCACTCACTATTCAATGCATGTCTGCACAGTGGCATTTGTAAAAACTGCCTCCACCACCCCAGTCTCCACCTGCATCAATCTATTCTATCATATTATCTACATGCCGGCTTACAGGATAGGAGCAGAGCCTATATTGCCAAACACAACTATATAACCATTTGTCATTATAAGAGTCTTCCTGTTACAGATTAGCCTAGGGTGTACTGTAACCCATCTAACCCTAACTTGGAGTGATAGAAGGTACAATGAAAATAAAGGTTATTGGCTGGATGAACCTGAGAGGAGGATGGTTCAGCAGATTGTCTCTGGCCAGCTCTGGCGTTGCCCTGGTGAGACAAGAGCCCAAGCCTCATTAGAAGAAGTTCAAGGGTTTTAGAATGGTGAGAGGGCTGGTTCTAAACAGAGTCCAATATGAAGGTGATTAAACCACTCTGTGTAGAGTTTTAACAAAAAGGATGTCTTCCATGAGGCCTTCTGAGCTCCCAGAGCTCTAGCTCTCTACTGGTATGGAGTCGGCATCCTACTGGTCCGGAGTCAGCACCCTACTGGTCCGGAGTCAGCACCCTCCACCAGAGCTCCAGCTCTCTACTGGTCTGGAGTCAGCACTCTCCACCAGAGCTCCAGCTCTCTACTGGTCTGGAGTCAGCACCCTACTGGTCTGGAGTCAGCCCCCTCTACCAGAGCTCCAGCTCTCTACTGGTCTGGAGTCAGCATCCTACTGGTCTGGAGTCAGCATCCTACTGGTCTGGAGTCAGCACCCTCCACCAGAGCTCCAGTTCTCTACTGGTCTGGAGTCAGCTCTCTACTGGTCTGGAGTCAGCATCCTACTGGTCTGGAGTCAGCCCCCTACTGGTCTGGAGTCAGCCCCCTCTACCAGAGCTCCAGCTCTCTACTGGTCTGGAGTCAGCACTCTCCACCAGAGCTCCAGCTCTCTACTGGTCTGGAGTCAGCACCCTACTGGTCTGGAGTCAGCACCCTCTACCAGAGCTCCAGCTCTCTACTGGTCTGGAGTCAGCATCCTACTGGTCTGGAGTCAGCACCCTCCACCAGAGCTCCAGCTCTCTACTGGTCTGGAGTCAGCACCCTCTACCAGAGCTCTAGCCCCCTACTGGTCTGGAATCAGCCCCCTACTGGTCTGGAGTCAGCCCCCATCCACCAGAGCTCCAGCTCTCTACTGGTCTAGAGTCAGCTCTCTACTGGTCTGGAGTCAGCCCCCTCCACCAGAGCTCCAGCTCTCTACTGGTCTAGAGTCAGCTCTCTACTGGTCTGGAGTCAGCCCCCTCTACCAGAGCTCCAGCTCTCTACTGGTCTGGAGTCAGCATCCTACTGGTCTGGAGTCAGCCCCCTCTACCAGAGCTCCAGCTCTCTACTGGTCTGGAGTCAGCCCCCTCTACCAGAGCTCCAGTTTTCTACTGGTCTGGAGTCAGCCCCCTCTACCAGAGCTCCAGTTTTCTACTGGTCTGGAGTCAGCCCCCTCTACCAGAGCTCCAGCTCTCTACTGGTCTGGAGTCAGCATTCTACTGGTCTGGAGTCAGCCCCCTCTACCAGAGCTCCAGTTTTCTACTGGTCTGGAGTCAGCCCCCTCTACCAGAGCTCCAGCTCTCTACTGGTCTGGAGTCAGCATCCTACTGGTCTGGAGTCAGCCCCCTCCACCAGAGCTCCAGCTCTCTACTGGTCTAGAGTCAGCTCTCTACTGGTCTGGAGTCAGCCCCCTCCACCAGAGCTCCAGCTCTCTACTGGTCTGGAGTCAGCCCCCTCTACCAGAGCTCCAGCTCTCTACTGGTCTGGAGTCAGCCCCCTCTACCAGAGCTCCAGTTTTCTACTGGTCTGGAGTCAGCCCCCTCTACCAGAGCTCCAGTTTTCTACTGGTCTGGAGTCAGCCCCCTCTACCAGAGCTCCAGTTTTCTACTGGTCTGGAGTCAGCCCCCTCCACCAGAGCGCCAGATCTCTTCTTTACAGTCTTCAATCAAGCTTAATTAGCCAGGCCTCTAACTCGGAAGTACCAAAATGCATCACACTCACAACTCTCAGAATCCAGCTAATAGAAATTATAGACAAAGGAAAGGAAGGAAGTGGAAACAGACAATATTTCCTAACACTTCCTAACTGATTTGACACATCATTTTAAAGAAACTAGTTGTAGGAAAGGAGCCCATCCCACTTGTAGTGTAGTTGAGGCAGCCGCCAGCGGTCCTCCCGGCCACCCAGCGGCCGTCGTAGATCATACACTTCCACTGGCAGGTCACGTCCCCATCTATGAAGTTAGGGTTCTCACAGCAGATGTCCATGTTAGCAAAGTAGCGACAATAGTCCTCCAAGGACATCCTGACAGACACAGACACATAGGGAGACAATTTAATAGTTGAGTTGAGTTGAGTTGAGTTGAGTTGAGTTGAGTTGAGTTGAGTTGAGTTGAGTTGAGTTGAGTTGAGTTGGATTGAGTTGGGTTGAGTTGAGTTGAGTTGGATTGAGTTGGGTTGAGTTGAGTTGAGTTGAGTTGAGTTGAGTTGAGTTGAGTTGAGTTGAGTTGAGTTGAGTTGGGTTGAGTGCTACTTCATTTAAATTTTACTTTACTTTTAAAGTTAAAATCAAAACAGTCACAGATGTATTCCCACTTCTAATAATACAGACGCAAATAGCCAGTGGAGAGGAAAGAGAGGGACAGACAGTGAAACAAATACTAATACATACAGAGCAATGCAAAGCGGTGCGGGAAATCATTATTGGAGCAGAAAAAAAGGCGTGAGAAGAATTTGAGATCCTGACCTTACATACAATATGTTCTATATAGCCTTTAGCCATATGTAAAACAATAAATAAATAAAAATAGTCCTCGTTTCTGTCATTATTTACCAGAATTCTCCATCATTCCGCTCGTGGCGCGTTTCGCGGTCCTCCTTGCTGAGTGCGTTCCACCAGCTTGACCTATGGATTAGATCATTTAGACTCAGGTCAGTAGGGACAAGAATGAAACCCGCAGCTCTGGCGTTGTCTGGTGTTGTCAGTGGTGAATAGCCTGGACTAGTGAACACAAATGACAATTACCATCAATGATACCTTTTTGTAAAAGTAAGTCGTTTTTACACTTGCTTTATGGGGATAATACAGTCTACACCTCAATCATCTTAAAGGGGAACTCCAACATTTTGGGAAATTAGCTTATTTAACATCTTCCCTGGAGTTAGACAAGAAGATACATACCTTTTTTGTCTCTGTGCGTGCATTTTAGCTTTGGGAATAGACGCTCCGTTAGCATAGCTTAGCTTCATCACTGGAAGTGAGGCAGGACAGTAGCCTTACAGTGCCTTACAGTGTATTGCAAGGTCTGACATTGACCAAACTTGATATGCATGACCTTGGTGGGCTCTAGGTCAACTCCTGAAAAGGGGGTCAATGTCAGACTTTGCAATCAAAAGTTAGGGGGCTAATAACCCTTGCCATAATTTCAGTGCGCCCCCTAACTTTTGATTGCAAGGTCTGACATTGACCCCCTTTTCAGGAGTTGACCTAGAGCCCACCAAGGTCATGCATATCAAATTTGGTCAATGTCAGACCTTGCTACTGTCCTGCCTCACTTCCAGTGATGAAGCTAAGCTATGCTAACGGAGCGTCTATTCCCAAAGCTAAAATGCACGCACAGAGACAAAAAAGGTATGTATCTTCTTGTCTAACTCCAGGGAAGATGTTAAATAAGCTAATTTCCCAAAATGTTGGAGTTCCCCTTTAAGGCACTTCGCCAAAAAACTATTTTGCGCACATTCATTTAGTTTGACAGTTATTGAGAGTAATTCATAAATTAATATGGCTACCAGTGATGTCATTAGGGACATTTGAATCTTTGTGTTGTGTTAACTACAGCTCAATGCAAGTATAACAGTCCCTATAAGACAAGGTATTGCTATTTTATTCATCTACATCATTTCATGGATCCCTGATGACATCAGCTGGTGGCCATATTCAAACTAATTGACTCTCAATAGCTGTCAAGCTAAATTAATGTGTGCAAAACTGTTTAGAGTGTTTGGATGTGTGTGAGATTATGTGCAAAATAAATCAGCAGTGTTTTTTTGGCGAAGTGCCCCTTTTAATCATGGAGTATATTAATGACAGAACCACAGTGTACCAACCATCTAATTACCATAAGAATAGCTGAGGGCCCTTTCAAGCCAAGAGCATGATTACTGTTCGGAATACATTTGTCAAAAAAGCTGCCATATACCTGTCACTCCAGTCTCCATTCCACTCCTGCTTGCCCCAAGGGTTCATCAGTCGAACCAGCTTCACTTGAATAGTGTCAAGCCTAACCTGTGAAGTGCAAACTGCCACTTAGTAATGCAAACAAAAGGTATGTGGAATATGAAGAATATGTATTTTGCATGGCACGAGTACCTCACGTATCGCCGTGACAGCGTAGGCGTGCGCGTCCACCAGTCCGGTATGAGCCACGGTGTTGGCTGACGTCTCCTGAAACACGCACACGTAAAATCACGTAATAACACTGTTAGAATGAGCGTCAAAGTTATCTTCCGCATGCTGCATTCATGTTATATCCTAATGTGAAAAACTGTGATTTTATATGTCTGCTCATTTTACCCAATGAAGGATGTCTATGTTTTTCTATATGCATATAATGTATATATATATATATATCGGTGGGTGACAGCATCTAACTGTGCTAGGTCAGAAAGGTAGGTGTACATGGAGGAGGAGGACGGTAGAGAGAATCAGTCAGTGTTGTAGCAGCGAGGAGGGTGTCTGCATTCCATCAGCACATAACAAACTGATAAGAACAGCAGCAGGCAGAATGGGCAGAGAGAGAGTTTTGACATTAATGAAACAGACGTTTTAATGTGTGTTAAAGGTTGAAAGCCATTGCCATGGCAGCGTCACATAGTAACGAGGAAAGGGGGCGGGCCCGTCGTTGCTATGACGAAGATCATATAAATAAGGTTTCTTCCGGGTAAGGGCAGACTAAGAGAAGATTTAGACACGAAGCTGACACGAGCGGACGTGGATCAGAGATTTTTCATCCCTCCCTCGCCCTTGCCGGTGGGGGAGGGGAGATGACACATCATCATTAGCTTCGGCTAACGGGAGAAGGGTTTTGGCTAACAACAAGGCCTTAGCCACCATTGGACTAAACAGCAAAAGAGCATCTGTGCTCAGAGACGATAGAATAATGAATTTAGTTTTCTTCCAAAGACTTTTCAAGGACAATACAGAATTGGGTTCCATCTGATTACGAGGCTTTTGTTTATGGAATAAACCCCGTTTTCCATGAAACGTATTACGCTGTCAAGTGTCGAATTCTTACGAAGGTGGTGAATTATTATGATTACGGATTGCATTAAAGGGGAATGACAAAGATTGTACAGCCAGTATGAGGAGATGTCGGAGAGATTAAACACAACGCAGAGTCAACGGATACAGAGGTGATAACACAAGCCAACAGATGAAGAGGTGATACTGGCTGATTGATCGAAATCTAACACCTTGCTATATTATTTTACTTATTTTTACTTTTATCTTTACGCCCCACTATCCACTGGGTGCATACTATAACCTTTATCATGTTTTGTAACAGATTACAGAAGCCTATTGGAACGTGAGGTTCTGACATGATTTGATTAATATATCTGCATTATTTTATCCCACTTTATGCTTTGCTCTTGCTGCTTGTTTTACACTGATTTTATGTCTCATTTCTTACTGATGTAAAGCACTTTGAACTGCAATCCCCTGTATGAAAGGTGCTATACAAATAAAGTTATTATTATTATTCCTTCTTTTGCGCCATGCTCATGCGTGTCGAAGCTGCTTACCCGATTGAACGATTAATGGTGATAAAGTTCTTACCCCTCTTGGTGACGTCCAGCAGCCAATAACAGACTGGCATTTTGTGGCTCTGGAGAGTGCCACCCACAGGTCCTCCGCGTTGGACTCCCTGAGCTTGTAGGTCATGTGGACTCCTCCACTGAAGTCCTTGAAGGCCTCCGATGGAAGGCCATAGTTCATGTCAGCGTATGAACCGCACACCCTGACAGGGATGGAAAACACAGGCAGTCAATGAATAGTGTGAGGGAACACACTACTTGAAGAGTATTGTGAAGGATCATGAGTGTAATATGTAAGCATGCCATATTCTGAAGCTCTTAACATGGATAGTTAAGTGCACTACAATGCATTATGTCATTATGTCAAAATGTATCTGGTGTAACTATCTTGATGATTATGTTATTAGCTACAGTATATGGTTGTCCCAGAAAGCACTCGATTCCCAGAGTTTTTGGACATTCTATACTGATATTATGGAATTTCATATTAATAATTGAACCCTTGTACTGACGTTTTTTTAACAGTCCATGTATTTGCAGTTGTGAAGATAATCTAAAGATGTATCTCAAGAAAGTACTCAACCTCTACTGTCTTTAACTATGAGTGAACACTAAGTTACCATCTTTAGATAATAAAGTTTGAAAACATTGTTCCTCTGAAAACTTAAAACAGACTTATTATTTATTACTTACTTCTTTGTCTGGGGTACTCAATTGTGATACACTCATTGCTTATAATATACTAACGATACCTTGTAATGTCGTACAGGAGCAATAAAGTAAAGTGTGACCAAATGTACTTATTTATGAATAAGAAAATACAGTTGATAATCACTGTAGTTATTGTTGTTCCTGTGGTTGTGTGAGTCACTGGGATGTGTGAGCTGGGGACATACTTTGCGTACGCTTTCTCCAGCAGAGGAACCCAGAACTCGTTCCCGGTCTTGTGGCGCACAGACAGCAGCTGCTTGTTGACCGTCGGCAGCAAGTCGTCAATCACAACATCCACCCACTTTCCGAACCTCCAGAACTGATGCGAACAGAGAGAGGAGGATATCATGACACTGAATAGCATGTACTCACTGTCAGATTCCTGTGACATCCCGTATGGTATGTAAATGGTAAATGGCTGTATTTATATAGCGCTTTTTATCCAAAGCGCTTTACAATTTGTTCCTCACATTTTACCCATTCACTCACACACCGACGTGGTGTAAGCTCTCCCTCTCCATGGGAACAATGTGGGGGGAAAGCGCTCTTGTGTCAAATTCTGCTCAAATAACAATCTGTGAAGTCAAAGTCATGCCTCCAAGAGGATTTAACCATTAGAAGAACACGTTTAAGTGGAGGGGATCTTTAAGTACTTTGGGCACTAGCCTGGCAGTGCTATTTGGCATTAATTTCCATACTATCTCCATTATTCACACAGTGGCCATTTTGCTTTTATGTCATGCTTAGGTTGGGATTGCTTTCCACTGTGTCCCCGGGGAAGAGGGGGGAAAGGAACCCAACCTGAGCATGACATAAGAGCAAAATGGCCACTGTGTGAATATGGTCAATTACTAGTTAAACTGAGTCAATTTATCCTATTGTCAGGTTTAACCGGCAACTTCACAAGACGTGTTTTCTATGTTGCAGCCAATGTGTTGTGTTCTTAGTTTATTTATTATTTATTTACATTTGTTCTTTGTACCTCTGTAGGCATGTACCCCACCATAGCACCCACAGTTTGGTAGTGCACATTGATGGTGGGGGGCAAGGGCCTTTTAGGTCTCAGGTGGCTTAATGGCCAGGCCAGAGAAGGCCTAGGTCACATGTTTGGTGAAGGTGCCAGATTAGACATTAGTATTGGAGTCTTTATTTTGATGTTTCTGCCCAGTTCCTTTCAAGATTATTCTAATGAACCTATATTTGAACTAATTATATCCTGGATTCACTTTTGGATGTGCGTGTTGAAGACACTACCTGGTTTACAAACAAAAAGCCATTACATAAAGCATATAGTTCAATGTGGTTGTGAAGTTCTTACCCTGAAGTGGAATATCCCTGCATAGTCGCTGAAGGTTTGCTCAGGCACGACCTGGGTCATCAAGTCCTTTTGGAATGTGATTGACGCAATGGCAGCCAGAAACCAGCAGTTACCTGAGGAACGTATAGGTATCAGAGAGAGGAGGATCTGCTAATACTATATTTGATACAGGTAAGTAAGTAAGTAAGTAAGTAAGTAAGTAAGTAAGTAAGTAAGTAAGTAAGTAAGTAAGTAAGTAAGTAAGTAAGTAAGTAAGTAAGTAAGTAAGTAAGTAAGTAAGTAAGTAAGTAAGTAAGTAAGTAAGTAAGTAAGTAAGTAAGTAAGTAAGTAAGTAAGTAAGTAAGGTGTTTGCAGGAAAGTGAGCCACTCACGGTCACCCCACAAGTACAGGGCCGGATTAACGGCCGGGCCGTTTGGGCCGCGGCCCGTGGGCCTCTAGTGACAAGGGGCCTCCAATTATTTATTTATTTTTTACTTTTTCTTTTTTTACTTTTTTTTTCTCTTATTTTGGAGATCGGTGTCATACTGTGACACTGAAATGAAAAAATATTTCATCAACTAAAATATTTAGTCAACAAAAATATTTCATCAACTAAAATATACAGTACGTCACACCCCATGCCTCTCCCTGTCGTCTGCAAGTGGCTAATCTTGAGTTTCCGACCCCCCAGTAAGCTAACCATGGATAAATCCAAAAAAAGGAAAGTCTGAGGAAAATAGAGGGTTTAATTCAGCGTGGACAGATTAATTTGCTTTCACGACTAACAATGCAGGCTTACCTGTAGCCTATGCCTGATATGTGGTGTGAAATTTGCGAACAACGAAAAATTTACTTTTTATTTGATTTATTTTCCACAAATAAGGGAAGGACTCAAATAGAGCTGCATAGTTCAGGGTTTTATTTCAAAGTAGGTCTACAGATGCCAGTGTTTTTTCTCCTTTTCTGTGTTTTATTTCAAAGTAGGTCTACACATGGTAGTCTTTTTTTTAAAGTGGACTACTTTTAATTTTATAAATGTTCCACAAATAAGGGAAGGACTCAAATATAGCTGAATAGTTCAGGGTTTTATTTCAAAGTCGGTCTACAGACACCAGTGTTTTGTCTCCTCTTCTGTGTTTTATTTAAAAATAGGTCTACACAGCCAGTATTTTTTCTCCTCTTCATAAGAGTTTGAGGTTTTCCTTTGTTATAACAGGTAAAAACAGCAATAAAAAGTCAAAACTTTTCTTTTTGTTGCTTTATAATTCCATTAATGCAATAAGTATAAAGTATAATAAATCGCAAATTACTTTGGGTATGCAATTGTCAGGCGTTTTATGCTAAATGTGGGGTATGCTTGGGGATATATAAAACGTTATACACTGTGTTATCTTCATTTTAAGGGTAAAAAGGTTGTGCGGCTCCCTGAGCATTTTATTTTGTGGGAGGGGGGAAAAGTGGCTCTTTTGATAGTAAAGGTTGCTGACCCCTGGACTAAACGTATAGGGAGGGCTGGAAATCTATAGTGCTCCCTCTGTCCTGTGGAGGGCGACAATACGCCTAGACGCGTAGTCCGCCGGAAATATACAAGAAGAAGAAGAAGACTAGATGTAGAGTCTGCTGTCACGCCCGCATCTCCACATCCCAGCCCCGACACGAATGAGGCAGATTGGGATCATGACAGACAGCAGAGACCCACCAGTGCTGATAGCGGATATCCTCGAGCTCCCCCTAGTGACTAGGGGCCTCCACTACACACTAGTAAACAAAAATAAAAAATACGAAAAAAAAAGAAAAGATATAATCAGATCCAGCGTTTACTTTCGCAGCATCTATAGTGACTACTAGTATCATCCCATCTCTATCTATTTTTATAAAAAAAAATTGTATTGCAAATAAAAATATGATTGATTGTTTGATAATGAGGGGGTGAGAGACGTTGAGTCAACGTGACACTGACGTCCAGGTCCAGGGGTCACTGTCAGGTCAGGTCAGGTGACCACTGACCACGAGAATTGCACTTGCAAGTTGATCAAGTAGGCTAAGACTCGAGTAGTACTGTATCATATGAGACTCAAAAAACATGGATAAAAAAGTTAAACGGTGGGAAAGCGGAGCTGCTAAGTTAAAATCTAAACAGGAAAGGGACAGAAAGAGCGCGTTACTTCGGCAAAGCATACCGACTATCTCAACTTTTTTCACCCCGTCAGGTAAGGCTAACCTGGCTAGCACACTAGTAGCAGCATCGTTAAAGAGGCTGAGCCAGGCGCAGCGGGCAGAGAGGACGAGAATGCTAACGTTATTGATGCTAGCGACAGAGAAGCGGCAGCGGCAGCCTCTAGTTCAGCCGGCCCACCAGTGGCTGCCACCTATTCGCCTACGCCCGCCGCATCTCCACAGCCCAGCCCCATCACCAACACGAATGAGGCAGGCCGCGATGATGACAGCCCGCCGCCGGCGATGCTTGAACATGAAAACCAGGATTGGTTGAACAATGTTACGGATCCAGCTTTATGGGAAGACACGAACAGCGATAGGATCAAATCTGTGCTTATTGAGAGAGGTGCGTGCAGCATACAGTATCTTGTTATAACGCATCAGTAGCAGGATTACTGTCATTTTGATTACTGTAGTTTGCCTGGTATGTAGCCTTGGTTAGTGACTGCCCCACCAATGTTTTACATATAAAAACGCCACTGTGCGTGCGTGCACATGTATGTGTGTGTGGGGGCCTCCACAAGAATCTGGCCCAGAGGCCTCTGAATTCTTAATCTGGCCTTGCACAAGTATACTCTAAAAATACATGTTGAAACAATACAGTGTGTTGTATATGACCACATGCTACACATGTGTTGAGAGATGACACATCTGTTTAAATACATGACGGTTAATCGATACATTTGTCAACACATTACATTTCGTTGTAGGCTAATCTGAGAAATGTGTTTTTTAAAGTTTTATTTTATTACCTGTTAAGCTGTAGGGTCCCCAAATCTGGGGACCCTGCTGTTTTTATCATAAATCGATCAATACAGACCGTATTAGGAAAGCCACACTCATTGGCTACAACCCTGTCCAAAGTTTTTCGAGATCGCCAAATGATTGACGGAGCTAGAGCCCCGGGAGTCTGGGGTAGTGATCTGACTCTGCCGTGTACTTTGGCGCACGCCTCACATATCGGCATGTAACTCGAGAACCGCTGAACGAATTTTGTCGCCTAGAACGGCAATCGACAGGCAAATAGGGCTTTAATTATATATATTAAAAGAAATGCACATCTGAGCCGCTAGAGGTCAACAAAGTGGCGCGTCACGAATCGTCCTCAAGAGGGCCCACATGTGGATGTTAAGAGGTTAATGTTGTGTTTCTTTTTCAAATGTAGCCAAGAGTAAATACCTTAACCCTATCAAAACAGCAGTCAAAGTGTATATTTTCATTTTTACCGATGTTTTTAAGATTTACCGAAACGTTTAACACGAACCTAAACTAACTTTAGGTTAGTTGTAACGTTAGTTTAGGTTCGTGTTAACGTTAGATAATGTACAAAATAAACATTTTCCGCTGCTATAAACGTCGCACTTTTATTTTGACAACCCCAGAAAGGAAGTCATTATATATGCTTTACCATCCTGATCTGTGTGAGCTCCGGTTAGCTCAGAGCATCCGGTATAACAATACCAGCCATTGGATTACTGTTTTCTAAATTGGGGAGGCTTTTAATCGTCAAGGTAAGAGGATTTCAAGTCATGGTATCCATAAACTTCAATCGGTTCGGATCCTTTCAATGAATGAGAATGTCAACAATCACGACGACACGTTGAAATCACTGGCTGCGCTCAGAGAGGAGTGGTTGGGCAAAAAATTGTTCCGAGTATATTTGCTTATGAAAACGTAATTGTCTAATTCAATTATTTTTTATTTCTCCACGGGGTGAATACACAGGTCACAACATGTTTACATGAACGTTTTGGAGTTGTATTTGGAGTGTATTCTGCAATCTGTTAATAAACTTTTCAATCAATCAATCAAACTATACACTGTCAGGGAACGCCAGGCTCCGGCCCCTACTCACTTCCAGTGATGAAGCTAAGCTATGCTAACAGATCGACTGTTCCCTAAGCTAAATGCACGCACAGAGACAAAAAAGGTATGTATCTTCTTGTCTAACTCCAGGGAAGATGTTAAATAAGCTAATTTCCCAAAATGTTGGAGTTTTCCTTTAACAGGTTCATCTATTTAACCAGGAAAGTCTCATTGAGATTAATCTATTTTGTAAGAAAGACCTGGCCAAGACAGCAGCCTTAATAGCTAAATAGAACCTTGTAATCAGGTTTCTGTGTAAAATGACACTGGGTGTGTCCACCTCTCCTCTTTCATATAAAGATGAATTTATAATAAAACACAGGGTCATCATTGGCATTGTAGCTTTGGGAGGACCTTAATGATTACAAATACAGACTAAAGTGTCCAAGATCATCATAACATAAGCAAACTTACCCACACTTCCCTGTCCAAAGTCAAATCTTGAAGCCCCTTCGACAATGAAAGAAGGGTCCTTTGTCATATACTGGGCTTTCATGATTTCCTAAAACCAAGATACACACAGAGAAAGAGATTGTTGGATGTAATAAAGTACAAATAAAGTACAATCCTTCTATACATTGTATGAAACTAAACGGTGAACAAGCTACCCCGTTTACATAGAAAATCAGCTTGATTGACTGTGTTTTACAAATAAAAAGGTGGGTGAAATGAGTTTAGATGGGTTTACCCTCCACTACATCCCTGTATGTAAGCTTAATTTTATTTCATAATATAATAAATGTAATCATTATTTATACATGAAAAGTTAAAAGTAACATTGTAGATTTTGCTTAAAACTTTACAATGTATTGGCCTGACTCAGGTAAAAACTGATTTCCAGCAGGTTTCTTGTTCTGCACCATGTCAAGAACAGATCACAATGGAAACAAAAATAACAAATAACATAACAAAAAAAATAGAATACATAAAAGACAGTGGATATACTGGTGTAATTGTGTGGTGTACACGCATGTAAGTGTTGTGGATGAGTGAGTTATGGTTTTTTAGAGATCAATGACTACAAATCTGTCCTTGAAGCAGACATTTTTAGTATGTGTGTTTGAAGGGAGTTATTGGTTTTGATATGATCAAAGTCAAAGTCAAAGTCAGCTTTATTGTCACTTCTCGTAATGTGCAGGACATACAGAGACATTTTATTTCGTTTCCCCCTTCCCACGGTGTATATACAAAAGATCTAATATAAACATAAAGTAACATATGGGACACTATAAACATAAAGTAACATATGGGACATGATGTACACACAATATACAGGACTATATACAGTATAAACAGTAGCTAAAAATGTATAGTGAAATAAATATAGAGGTAAAAGAGAACTTAGTGCAAATATTTTAGCAGCAGTGGTACATAGTAAGTATAAATAATAAATAATGGCAGTATAATACAATAATGGCAGTAAAGTGGCAGTGAGATGATAGATATGGCAGTAAACTGATATAATGTAAACTAAAATAATGGCAGTAAAGTAAAGTGGCAGTGAGTTGATGTGTGATTATGATGGGGGGGCTTACATCTGGTCTGAGCCACTCCACTTCATCCAGCTCCCGCTGGGACAGGCCCAGGGCACCCAGAGCGTTGCTGTCGGGGGGGAAGGACTCGTCCACAAAGTTGTGCCCCCAGCTGAGCTGGTACTGCTTCAGCAGCTCGTAGTCCTGGTCGTTGAACTTCTCCGGGTTGGAGAGGCTGCCCAGGCTGCCCTCCGGGTAGCGGAGGTTGATGATGTCCGTGCAAGATGGAGGTTCCATGCTGCTCGGTTGTTGTGATGGGAGAGTCTGTGGCGAGAGGGGAGGAACTGACAGGGAGAAATCATTTTGAAAATAAAAACTACCGTTTTGATTTATTTAGACAGTGGTTAATACAGTGGAGCCATCTGCAGATAGAAACAAAACAAACAAAAAATCTAAGTCAGGGAAAACAAACACTTGTAATTGAATGTTAGCAAATAATTACGACAAATTGATAAATAATAAAATGAATTATACAATAACATTTCATGCAATCAGAATGTATCGTTAAAAGAAATGAAAGCTGTTTTAACCGAATACAAGCTACATATATCAATGATTATTTTTCAGAATAAGAGCTATGTAATAATGACCTGTAAGGCCAGTCGTCACCAGCTGCTGTTCTGCAGGTCAGGAGAAGGAGCTGCACAGACCGACACAGGCAACACCAGTGGCTCTGAGCTTTATATGTCCTCCTGTGTTGCACAACAACTGCTACACCTGCAGTAAGACCTGCCCTGCAACCACAAAGGGAATGCCAACCATTTTTAAGAATCCACTTAAAAGGGAATGCCAACCATTTTTAAGAATCCACTTAAAAGGGAATGCCAACCATTTTTAAGAATCCACTTAAAAGGGAATGCCAACCATTTTTAAGAATCCACATTATTCCTGTGCACCAGGATTAGATTTGTGAACATGACTTTGTCCTACTGTATAGTTGTAAATCAGACAACGAGATCAGACAAAGATAAGTACCCTACTGCTGAGTGAGTGAACTAGTCTACTGTATTTTGTATTTGTATTTATTGGTTTAAAATACAGAGACAGTGCATATTAAGGAACATTTGACTATAAATATGCCAGTTTAGCCAAGTTGGCTAATTTTCAACTGTAGTCTCTGGGGCAGGTGACATGAGCACAACAATAATTAAAACATAGTACAATAATTAAAACACAGTAGGAATCAGTATAGGTTACAATACACTAAAATACATACAAATAAATAAATGCTGACTGAGTGAAGTAGCGTACTGCTGAGTGAGTGAACTAGTCTACTGCTGACTGAGTGAACGTACGGATATGTATATAATAGGGATGCTCGATATTGGCTTTTTTACCGATACCGATATACCGATATTGTCCAACTCTTAATTTCCGATACCGATATCAACCGATACCGATATATGCAGGGTCCCCCCCTCCCCCCCAAAAACGGAATAATTTCAGGTAATTAACATTACATATCTCTTGTTGTGGAATTAACACAACATTATGCATACTTTTGACAATAAATAAAATCAGAATTTGTTCTTACTTGCTTGCCTGGGTAAATAAAGGTTAAATAAATGAAAAAAAAATTATATTTTTTTTGAAAACCGATACCGATATTTTCCGAAATCACATTTTAATGCCGATATCGGCCGATAATATCGGTAGGCCGATAATATCGGACATCCCTAGTATATAACCATAGTTATATGAGTATAGTGACGCTCTGCGTTATACTGTAATACTCTTCCATATCAGTATTAGCACTGAATACATTTTCAGATGCACCTTTACACACCTCATCTGTCTGGCCACACCCCCATCCGCTCCTCTACATAAGCAGGGGTGTGGCCATACTTTAGTTTTCACGGCAAGTGCCTGTATACACCACTTTGAGACTGCTGAAATATTGAAGAAAGGAATTAGGAGTTGCGTTGACATTGTTTCTTGTTTTTTTCTCTCTCTCACCAATTTAAGAGAAAAAAGCAAAGTTATAATGTCTTCTTCAGGGGGTTCGAGCGCTCGCAACGTCACCCTTCACCGAAGGTTCTCCATTGCCGCCTCCGCCGTGCGTCGTGGGGCTGCGCTGACTCCGCGGTCGTGGCAGTCAGACGTACCCGATTGGTGTCCGGTGGAGAGTTTGCCTCTCCGAGGAGCTGTTGAGCCAAGGCCGTCTCCTGTGAGATGGCCTAGTTCCAGCTCTGGTTTCCCCGCCGGGGGGCGGTCGGCCGATAGGCTGACGGCTCCTCTGGTAGCGGAGGATCTGAGACGCAAGCTCTTCGCCTCTGCTCGTTCCCATCGTAAGAGGGTGGCCTGCAGGGGCGAACGGCCTGGCTTTGGCGAGCTGCTGGAGCCAGACGAGGGTGCTTCTGCTTCTCCTTGTCCGATGGAAACTGAGGATTTTATGGTGGAAGCGTGAATGAATGAATGAATGAAAACTTTATTTAACAGATTGCAGAATGGGTACAATACAGTACGGCTCAATACATACAATTGTTAAGGGGATGCAGACGTGAGAAAGACGTTAGTCTTGTTTCCATCAGGGTCCCCCATTTTCAATTCATATAGACATTTATGACATACACAACATACATGACATTTATGGCATAGGGACATATAGGTATTTAGTACTGATACATTTGTGACATAAACGGTATTCAAATATACAGTACTGTTACCCCTAGATCCTGACAGAGTATATACATATGATGGGGAGGGGACTGTACATTAGGAGGGGGTGGGTGGGTGGGAGAGAAATATACATACGGCGGGGAGGGGATATATACATGCGGTGGGGAGGAGACTGTCTATTAGGAGGTGGTGGGGGTTTTGGGCATTTACGGTGGCCAGTTTCGAATTGCAGCCTCCCGTAGGTGCTCTTTAAGAGCGGTTTTGAATGTGGGCAGGGATTCACATTCCTTTACAGCTTTGGGTAGGGCGTTCCACATTGTTGTGGCATAATTGCGAAACGTGTTTAGTCCCTTGTTTGAGCCGAATCTGGGTTTAACATGATTTGTTGAGCTTCCTCTGGTGTAGTGGTTGTGGTATTCACTGACCTTTGGGAAGTATTTTGACATGTACATGGGCACCCCGGTCGTATAGTGTATCTTGTAGACCAGGCCCATTGCAAGTTGCTGTACTCTGTCGTCTACTCTAAGCCATCCTAGGTTGTCAAAGTGGGCAGGGGTGAGGTGGGTTCTGGGGTTCAGGTCAAGTAGTAGTCTGACCAGTTTGTTTTGTGATTTTGTTTTAAGCGCCTTTGCACCTCATCTGCCTGGCCACACCCCCATCCACTCCTCTACATAAGCAGGGGTGTGGCCATACTAACAGCTCCTTCCCAAGTATTTCACCACAAAGGCAAGACCACAGGGTCCTCAGTGAGTCCGACGCAGAGCATCACTATACTCATATAACTATGGCTATATAAATAACCGTACGTTATATATCGTATAGCTCCGCTCTGCGTCTACTGTAATACAGGAGCTGAGCAGAGCGGAAGCTCAACAAATGTACCCGCTGAGGGAGCAGGAGAAGAGAGGGGCAAAAAATAATGGAGAAGGACCAGGCTCCTTCAGCACGGCGCAAGGTACAACACAACATGGACCAAGCAAGAGTGAGGGATAACACATAGTAACATAACCACAAACATCACCATAACATCAAACCCTGCAACGCCCGGGCCGACCCGGCATTTTTCCCCCCGAAAAAAGCACAAGTCCCTCAGGGTATCAGAACAGCAGATCTGCGCCCCGGCGGACAACGGGTTAACTGACCTGGTCCGGCGCGACCAGAACCAGTCCCGTGCCCTAATCACGCCACCATCCCCAGTCCCAGGAGGGGGGTAGGTACACGTGTCGATCCAAAACATTATAGAGGGCGCCACCCAGACGGTCCCTTTCGTACCGCGACCGGTGGCCCACCCCAAGGGCGTGAGACCCCTCTACCAATTATTATTATTATTATTATTGATCTATTCTGTTAACATCCCCCAGAGATGAACGAGAATTCGTAGAGACAAGCCTAGTACACTGGCGCTCGGAAGAGACAAACTCCATCCCAGTTGCCCCATAAAAACGCTGTTTCAATGATGAGCAACCAAGGCGCGCAAGCCCATGCTTTGTTCCAATCAGAAGCACCCAGGGCCAGCACTATGTACACGTCGAGACCCAAAACATATCAATGGACATTCTAACAAGAACCCAGATACCGTTCCTCCAAGCCGCCTGGGAGAACGACAAGAAGCCGTTTTTTTCACAGAAAAAAATACGGACATATGACGCGGCTGAGGGAAAACAACACCCCGTCAACCATGCTCCATAAAAGAGGGGACGGGGAGCGACGTACCCTATGACGGGGGGAATCCCATGACTCAACCGACCATTACAGGCGAGGAGTCAGGGAACTCCCTAAACAATACCCTGTCAACCTGCTCCATAAAAGAGGGGACGGGGAACCCCCAGAGAGACTTCCCACGTGAGCAATAAATTGAAAAGACATATTGCAACATTGAGCTATGTAACAATTGGACTAGAACTCTCTGAGGAGGAGGCTCTGAAACTCTGAGGAGGCTCCCTCACTGAGAGGGAGGCTCTGAACTCACCGAGGAGGCTCTGACCCAATATACACACTACTAGTAGGGAGCAGAGCAGAAGAACAAATCGTCTCTACTGCATTGCATCACCCACCAAGCTCAATACAACAGAGCAGAACTTCTTTTTAAGTTCTACTCACCTTAACCCTAACCCCCCCCTGCGTTATTTCTAAACCTAGCCGCATTTCTGGCAGACGCTCTCTGATTGGCACTGACTGACGCTCTCTGATTGGCCACTGACGCATTTGCCCAATCGCGTGACGAGCTGTGTCTTTGCCCATTTCCACGTCAAACAGCCTGCAAACTACCTGGCGTAGCCATGCTCTAAGACAAACTCTAACCTTAACCAACTTCGAAAGAGTGCTTAAGCTTAACCGTCGAAAGAACTTGCCGTCACGCTCTAAGACAAACTCTAACCTTAACCAACTTCGAAAGAGTGCCTAAGCTTAACCAGTGTAGAAACAGGCGTCAGGCCAATCAGAGAGCGTCTTGCCAGAAATGCGGCTAGGTTTAGAAATAACGCCCCCCCCCCTCCCTACCCTGTGACGCGCTGATCCAGCAACATGACAGGAAGCCCGAAGGACAGGAGGCCCAACCCCCTGACCAATCAGAAAAAGGGGAGGAAGGTTTTACCAGTTCACCCCCTCATGACCCCTCACCCCTGATACGATGCAATGACAAAGCAGAGCCATGACACCAGTCATAGCGTGCTACATGAAGCGTTAACAGCTTCACATAGACTCATGTGCGAACCTGCCACCTGAATTTTTACACCTTTTCCTAAAGGAAGAAAAACACAGACCAAGAGAGGGCCCCTTTAAGGGCCCTGGTACAAGAGCTTACACATGTAACTTCTGTAGGCCAACACCTAACCCAGTTGTGGATCTTAACAATACACACAACCCTCCATCACAACAAAAAAGGCAAAAGTACACTCTCACTACCGTAAGAGGAACGCCGTTTTTCATAATGAGAGAAGACACAAGTCCTCGATTAAGTACTGGCCACAGGCCTTGCTAAGTCCACATGACAGCGACCAAACAATCTTCAGAAAAACATTGCCTCTCTAAGCAGGAGCACAACCCCAGCAGAAGCTGAGGGGTTACACCGTATCCCCACAAACATAGTGAAACTATATATTGTAAACAAAATCATGTTTGAGGGGAGGGGGGGGGGGCCCAGGGAAAAACCGGGGGAAAAACCACCCCTCACCACCTTACCCCTGATACGACTCGGTTGAACAGGTACAGCCCTGTTAATATGTGAAACATGCCACCTGTTTATTGTCATCACAAGCTGAGAGAGGGACTCACCCCTCGTTCACATGCCACTATGCATAGCTTTGCAGGGTTATTAACCCAGCCAGTTGTGAGCTCAACTACGTTGCCTAACGTTACATGAACACACAACTTCTCATCATACAACAAAACCAGTTCATTTTTACTCACGTAAAAAATAACGCAGTTTTCTAGGTAGAGAGAAAGCTATACCAGCGATCAAGACAATTCACACACAACACATGTCGCATACCCAAATGTAGTGAAGCAACATACGTTTTGGAAAAAAACATTGTTATTACAAAACATTCAGAAGGGAAGGAAGGAAGAGGGGGGAAGTGTCCAAGGACCCTTACCTGCACCAATGAACGCAGGCTGAGAGGACCGCAACACTGGTCTCCACGTTGACGAAGGTCCTCGCTGGCGGGGCAAAAGAAGCTAATATAGGCCAACACTTCAGACAGCCGCCGTCTGTCCCTCTCCTCATCCGAAGAGAGAAGAGGAAAGAAGTCAACACAGTCTTCAGAACGGTGATTAACAGACACAGCGGTGCCGGCACAATTCCCTCATGGGCTGCAGCCGACTAGAGTGTGGAGGAATTCTTATAACGAAACACCAAACCCACTTCCCTCGCGCTGGGTAACTTTCATCTTGAAAGGTGGGGCCTCGCACGGTGACAGAGAGTATCCGTTTGTCCAGAGATCCGGGGGTTTGAACCGCAGATTCGGATACAGTCCCAGGCAATAGAGCTCCCGATGAGGAGCTCATGTAGCGTGGGCGTCAAACCAGAACCCTCTCCACGCCGCCAAGAGGCAGCAAAAAAGGGTACCAGCCTGGAGCCGGCTTTCGTAAGTCGTGTAGCCATTCCCCCCATAGCAACACAACTGGCGCTCGCATATCAAAACCATCACTCACCCGGAGAGGCAGCTAGCCCTCACAACAGCCGAGCGCCTCTCAAGCAAAGTCCAACTGCAGAGCGGAGGTAATACCTGTCCAACTGCAGCTGGAGGAATGCAGGTGGGGATTAGGCCAGCGACGCGAGCCCCTAATACGAAAATGCCGGTGGAGGTCAGAATGATCATCATCTTCTAGACACCCCGGTGGCGAAGACATTATCGCTGTATTTCCTAGAAAATAGTGAGGGATAGTGTGGCCAGGCAGATGAGGTGTGTAAAGGTGCATGTGAAAATTTATTCAGTGCTAATACTGATATGGAAGAGTATTACAGTAGACGCAGAGCGGAGCTATACGATATATAACTAGTCTACTGCTGACTGAGTGAACTAGTCTACTGCTGACTGAGTGAACTTGTCTACTGCTGACTGAGTGAACTAGTCTACAGCTGACTGAGTGAACTAGCCTATACTGCTGACTGAGTGAACTAGTCTACTGCTGACTGAGTGAACTAGTCTACTGCTGACTGAATGAACTATCATACAGTTGACTGAGTAAAGTAGGCAACTCTCACCAACACGGTGGAAAACTGGTAGAATATCAGTTGTATTTGTAGAACCTTTGGCAAACCAGTCAGACTCTTGCATGCCAAAGTTGTTTAGAAGAATCAACAGGCTGGCAACAGGTCATGGATTATCAAAGGACATACAGTAGGTCTGTTCAAGACACTGGGAATAACGTTACGAATGAGCATGACTGTTTTGTGGGCTGTTTTTGATAAATGAACAGAAAGGTATGCACACGCTTTTATTGTCATTCTTTTGGGTAGTGTTGATGATAAGTGGGATGATTGATGATGAGGCCTATTGACGATGATGATGAGTATAGGCTAGGATAGGGCATAGGCAGGGCAATGAATGAGGGAATGCAATGCCCACAAATATATACACTTTTTGCTGCTTTTGTGTGTGTAAAAAGTTACCTGTAGGACTACCCTGTCTCTTAGTTTGGACCCAGAGAAATATTAGTAACCGTATTTTGAAAGTTGTGCATCAAAAAGAGAAAGAAAAAGACTGGCATTTGGAGTTTTCTCTTGTATCTGAGCTGCTCCATGATGAGCATGTCACAGTCCCTGCTTGGCTTCTCTCTCTCTCTCTCTCTCTCTCTCTCTCTCTCTCTCTCTCTCTCTCTCTCTCTCTCTCTCTCTCTCTCTCTCTCTCTCTCTCTCTCTCTCTCTCATTCCCTCGTCAAGTCAGATGCAGAATGCAGGTGTGCTGCTGTCAGCGGAGCAGCTGATTGACGTCTGTGGGCCAATTACGTCAGTAATATAACCCGCCCCAGATGTCATGAGGCTGCCAGATTGTAACTTCGTATTTCCCAGTTAGTCGTGTTATTCTGTTCTTTCTCGTATTGTGCTCTAGCCCATTGTTCTTCAACTGTGTCTAACCCTTGTTCTCATCCTTCCCCGCAGTCCTACCTGGCTCTTCACCCTGTTCTCTGGCTCCCGACAAAGACGTGCTCTGACCCCTGCTTGCCTGACTACTCTCTTTGCCCTACTCCCGGAACGGATGAGGACCTGCATCCGTCTTGATCCCTGCCTGGCTAACTCCCCTGTACCCGCTCTGACCCCTACCTGGCTGACTACTCCGTTCCCGTGTATCGACCCCTGCCTGTCTGAGTTTCCTGTCCCGTGCACGCCCCTGGACTGTACGAGTGCTCCCTCCGTGTATCGACCCCTGCCTGAATACCCGACCATTCTATATTTATAAATATAAATATTATTTATAAATATACCCAAGACTGGGTTCGAACAAGACCTGTCTATCTTTGCTCTGTACTGCATATTGGGTTCAATACCCTGAGACGTAACAGAGCAAGGTCTCCCCTACATTTCCTAAAGCCTAGAGAAAGTCTTAAATCATCCTCATGAATTATGCATGTCAAATTAATTATATTTATCGTGTGCATGCACACAGGGCCGTAGCCAGGGTTTAGAAATGAGGGAGGTCCATTTATTTTTTTTGGCCCAGACCGGCCCACTATAATCGGTCGGACACCACCTAGCCAGGGTTTAGAAATTAGGGAGGTCCATTTTTTTTGTATACAAACTTTATTATCTAGAGATCAACTTAAGGTCAGTCACTCACAAAGTCATTTACAGGACGTGGGGGCACTTACTGGTGAGTGGCCTAAAGAGTGCACCAAAGCCCTGTGGTCTCTTATGCATTTATAATTTGGTGAATGGGCAAAATGCATACCAAAATGAGTTATACAACCCAACCTATTCATTCAAAATGCATTATCTATAATAAAAAGTCACCTGTTGTTGGTAAAAAATAATTTTACTGAAGTATTAACATATTTCTCCACTTGATTTGATTTGATTTGAAATCTTTATTTCGAACATGCAATGAATACAAACAAACAATAACAAAAGCAAAACACAACTCAATCTAAAATCAATGGTATGTTTGTTTGTTTGGGTAGTTTGACCTAGGGGGCAGCGTCTCATTAGTAGTGCTGATCAGCTTAGGTGACGGTCACTCGCGATGCTGACCAAATAACGTTATCATTCATATTATTATCGACATCACCATGGCAGAGATGGCACACACAAACTACCTCAGGTTCCTCTTCCAACTCACTGTCCCTCCTCGGCCCTGCTGCCTCTGCCTGGCTGGTAGTGGCTATCTGAGGCTGTTGAACGTTGCACTATTATTGTGGATGATGATGCAGCAAACATGTCTGTAATTTTATTACATTTTTCAGCATCCACCTCTAGATTTCTGAATTTTTTCGCCCGCAATTTCTCTGCACCCCCTTTGCGCTTCTTCTGTTTCTCCATATTTCTCTCTTTTCCGCATCTGTTCACGAGAAACAGGTGAGAGAGGGGGGGGGGGGCTTATTAAGAGATGTGATTGGGCCGCTTGGGAGGCGGGCCAGCATAATGGGCCGCTGGGACAGGCTAGTGGGCCTGTCGTTGACAACAGAGATGTGATTATTGGGCCGGCCCAGTGTCAGTCAGTACCAAATGGGCCGCTGGGACAGGCTAGTGGGCCGGTCGTTGACCAAACAGCCCACGCGCAGGCTTGTCAGTCACTGCTGTTCTGCTCGCGCATGCTTTGAAAGCAAAGCCACCTGCATGTCCCCTGCCTGGGCAGAAGCGACCAAATAGTGCTGTAGCAATGCAGGGGGGAGTACCTTTGCCAAACATCAGACATTACCGGACATTTTCTTTTTTTTTAAACTTTGACCAGTCAGCTGGTTCTTTTAGCGTTTATCGCTTTTTTCATCGCATTCATACTTGGTCAAGTTCGACTGACAGAAGCAGGCTGAAAGGGTTCAGATGGGGGGGAAGACACTCTGGGAAAGGCACGGCTGCCGTCCGGGATTCGAACGCGCTCAGCCCCAGATCCGTGACGAGCACGGTTGTCCACGGCGCTGAAATAGCACTCGCGGTACGTGGTGAGCTACTGGAGCTCCCCACTACCGGACATTTTCAACTCCCGAGTGTACATTTATATTGTGATATTTCTATAAAAAATAAAAAGATTTTTTTTTTTTTTTTTAATAATATATATTTTTTTTGTTACAAATAGTTACCGAGGTCCGGACCTCGGTGACCTCATAGCTGGCTACGGCCATGCATGCACACCTTTGGAGAGATTTCAGAACCAACCCGAGACGCAGCCCCGCCTCTCCTACATTACTGCACTGAAGAGCAGCCTTCAAATACCCCAATTCCAGGAATATGATTTATAGATAGACTATAGATCATTTATCTGTTCAAACGTTGTCATGGGTTGTCATGCTATGATAAATACTAATGCTTTTGTTACTACGTTATTGTAACCAGGGCAGTATCCACTCCTCATTCCTCATTATGCAGAACATGAATCAGGGACAAGGGGGTGCTGAGGGGGCTGCTGTTGGCGGGGAGTTGTAACAAATTTCAATTAAAGACTTTTATGTTTTGAGTTAGCATTTTAGTGTAGGCAGTCTCTTTTTTAAAGGGTTCAAATCCACCCTCCATTTTTATAATATTTTCTCTGTGTATCTGACCTGACGCACAAACACACGGTGGATTGGGGCGTGAAGGATCATGCTTGAGGTTGACCACTTGTTTCACAAATATTAGATTTCTTCCCAAAGCTAAACAACAAAAAACACAGTCAGTGAAGGTGGACACAGACACCTGTCACTCCAGCAACCCGGAGGAGAGAACATCAGAAGCTCAGCACCAGCAGCTAACTAACAAGGGCAATGTTGTCAAGGACATCGCCCCCGTCCGGATGGTGCTTCTATGGCAGCAGCTAACAACAACTCCGTTGGCGTCGGTGAAGAGCTTTTCCAGTCCAAAGGTATGCTACGATTAGCCATTCATGAAACATGTAACTGTTTTACCTGATGCTATTGCTGATCTGATTATGCTTCTTGCCACTGCACAAATGGCCTTCTGTTTTTGATTTGTATGTTTTTTGTTTAATGCCCTTGTTTTTATGTTGAAACTTGTTGTGTGCCATGTTGGTCAGGACTCCCTGGAAGAAGAGATATTGTATCTCAATGGGACATTCCTGGATAAATAAAGGATAAATAAAAATAAAATAAAAAATGACACTCCCCTGACTAAAACTTGTTTCAAACGAAAATGGCTGGATGTCATTTTGCCAAATCAGCATGGCTGTTTAGATCGCTAGCATTGCTAACAAATGCAAATATATTGTAGTCTGCCTCGTTGTTCTGACCAGGATACGCTCCTTGTGCCTCCTTGATGCGCACGCACACTGAGTCTGATGTATACGGCGAAGTTGGGAACAGGTCTATAGAGAAGAAGCTCAGTGCAAAAATGATCAGGGATGGGAGTTTTGTGAAAGTAGGATTTAACAACTGTCGAAAGGCAGGGGAACAATTAGGGCGCACGAGAAATCCCATCAACACACAGAGGCCGTCAACAAACTGGCAGCATTAAAATGAACACAGATGAATGCGCTGCTCTCACCAGCTGTCGCCAAAGACCAAAAGACTGCACAGAGTGTTTTGGAGCCTTTTGGTATTTTAGCCTGTGAGGGGCTACCGGTGTGAGGCCTGGAACACCGTGGCCATTGGGCGTCCAGGCCACCAGTAAGCAGTCCGAAATTCTCCCATTGCATTTTTCTCACATTGTCATAAAGTTTCCAAATAAAGATTTACCTTTGTGTTAAAGTTATGTGATGTATACGATTGCATGTAACTGTCTAACTGTTTCCACAGGAGGGCGCTATAGGTGGAGTTATTGACGCTGGCGCCATGGTAAGAGGGTATTTAAGGGAATGACTCAGAAGAAGCTTCTATCCCCAGGCCATCAGGCTGCTAAACGAACAATGAACACTACACAACAACAACCATCAAACGCACATAGCACACACATCCACACGCACACACTCACTTTAAACAAACACACTGTAGCACCCACTCCACACACTTTATAGCACACACTCACTTTAAACAAACACACTGTAGCACCCACTCCCCACACTTTATATTTATTGATGAAGGATTGCACTACAACTCGTACACTTTACTGTAAATTGTACCTAAATTGTACCTCATCCCATTTCTGCTTTGCACTATATAGTACTGTACATTAGTACACTGCATAGTATTGTATATTATATGGTAACTCAGTTACGTCTATTCTGCATCGAACATTGTACATATGTCTATACTGAACACTGTGACCTCATTTTCTACTTCTAAATTACATGCTATACTATGTTATTTGATACTATCTTGTCTAGCACAGTATCTGGAGCGTAACAGTAAGAAGCATTTTGTATGAAAGTATTCTGTACTTCTGTATGACAACTAATAAAGAAACTTGAAACTTGAACTTGAAACCCTCTCTGTCTCTTCCCACCTACCTCTCACAAAGAGAAGGTCTCATGTACAAATGTGCTATGTGATAATAAACCACGCCGATTAAAGGCTGAAGTGAGAGGACCTTGTCGTCATGACCAAGTTATTGTCGCCCCATAAGTGACTCTGTCAACACTTTGTTACAGCTTCATCTGTTGTCTTGCTGTGTTACTGTGTTGGGGACCTGTGGAAACTAGTCCAGGTCGGTTGCCATAACCTGTGACACGTGTTCACTAATATAATCCTGTCGCACAGGAAAAACATACTATGCGAATTCTCTCTGATGATCGACAGTAACCTTGTGCTGTAATTATGATAATACCACTGTTGACTGATGCCGTGGGCTGTACTGCTTCAGAATCCTGTGCCGTACCACCAGATCTCTCTCTCGGATCTGAGAGCCCTGCTGTAATAAATGTCTCATGATGGGTTCAGCAGCTCCAGGCTACATATCACACATACCAGTAACAGATTACGGGTTCGGTGTGTGGGGTAGATTATATAAAAAAAGGAAGAATGGTGAATGAATGATGCTGATTTTGTATTTGTACAAACTGTTGTTTCACCAATAAAAATGAAAAAACAAAACAAAAAAAATCTGAAATCAAACAGTGATTCTTGGAACCTATTCTACACGTTCAAATGACTGGTTGGTTCTGTGTGGCAACTGGTAACTTGTAATTCTGTATTTTGTATTCTTATTTATTGTGCCTATATGTATGAAATTGCTGATGAACGTTGTTTAATAAGCTTGTCATCACTGTAAATAAGGGTAACCTCAGTGTCTTACGAGTTGAAATAAAGGTTTGAAATTAAAATAAAATGCACATGGTCCAAACCAAAGGTGCTGCCAGGCTCACAAACCTCACAGTCTGATCTTTCAGCCAACACTTTGTCACTTTGTGCTTTGTTCCTGCGTGCGGATACCTGTCAAATAAATATGTGTGATTAAGATGTCAGATAAAGATGGGCACTTTGCCCCAAAGCTGTTTTGCAGTCAGATTAAGTCAGAAAGGTTATGTAACATTACGTAAGCCAGAACCGATGCTGTACAATAATGACAGTGGAGAAAATCACGTCTAGTTAGAGTTGCCAAGGCCTGTTGACAGAGGGATGGGACATTATCAGAGCCAGTCACTTTTGGTTGGTTTGCAGAGGTTTTTAAGAATCTTTGGACCATATCAATATTGGGTATATTCATGTACATTGTTAAAGAGTTTGGAAGCAATATGAAAGTATCTTAACCCATTGTATTTTTAAAATCTGGAGGCATGTTTGTTGCTTCTTCGCAAATTTCCACATTGTGTTGCAACATTTGCAACTAGTAGCGGTTCACTTGTGCAACTTTTTCATCTTTAATTTGTAGGATTTTGAATTTACTTTTGTTCCAAATTACAGAAATATCCAAGAACAGGGAGGCTGGGTGGCGTAGCGGAGATTGCGCTCGTCACCAATGCAAGAGACTCCGGTCTCGACTCCCAGAGTCAGCATTGCCTGCGGCTTGGGCCAGTCGTCATCATCTCAATTGGCAGAGGAAGCGGGTTGAAAGTTGATGGGTGGGGATTGGACGTTGTGGACAGCGACTCCTACAGGTTGGTTGGGTGACGCCTGTTCAGCAGAGACAGGAAGTATCGGGGGCAGTGTGAGCCTCCCACGCGTTACTCCTCGCCACTGAGAGTCCGTGCTGTCTGGTGAAAAGATGCGACAGGCTGCCTCCTCGTGTACCAGAGGGGACATGTGATACAAGGCTTCTATCCTCACTACAGCCGACCAGTGGGAGGCATAGTCTAGCAATGTTCAAGACAGGGGAGGAGAGAATTGAAGGGGAGAATTGGCAATACGAAATTGGGATGGGAGAAAAATAAAAAAAATTGGAGAAAAAGTGGAGAAAAAAAAGAAATATCCAAGAACATTACCTATAGGTTTCTCATCACTAGGATATTATATATTGTTGTGAGAGTAATGGTTACCTGTTAAAGGAACACGCCAACATTATGTGCTTACCCTCTTCTCCAGAGTCAGACAAGATGATTTCCTCTGTGTGTTCAGTAGAAAGCTATCCGGCTGCAAGCTAGCCTAGCTTAGTACCACTGTCAGTCTGTAACACTATATACTATCACCGACATCTAAGAAGGGAGATCCCCCCTTGAATGGCCCTTCTAAGGTTTCTCTCCTCCACACTGCCGGTGGTGCTTTTTTCCCTATTGTTAGGTTTTAGTGAGTTTTTCCTTACCTTCGCGTGGGGTATGTCTGGGAGTGTTTGCATTCATTAATTTATATGCATTTATCTTAAATTTGTTGGACCTTATGGTGTTCTTGTTTTGTTCTTGACTTATTGTTATGTTTCTTCTTGACTTGTTTAAAGAAGACGTGTCCGGCCCATGGGGACATTAACATGTGTTGTCGGGCCTTACAAATACATTTGATTTGATTAGTACAAATGAATGGAAGCGGCTAGCTGATCCGCATTACACACACGTCAGACCAGGGAGTTGCCTAAGCACAACCACAGTCTTCATTTACTGGCCACTGCAGCACCACTGTACATCAGAAAATGTTGGTATTTTATATTTTCTACTTGGTATTTTGTATTTAGTATTTATTAGTTAAGTTTTGATTTGTAAGTATTTCTCATTTCTTATTGTCTTGTCATTATTATTATTATTATTATTATTATTATTATTATTATTATTATTATTATTATTATTATTATTATTATTATTATTATTATTATTATTATTATTATTATTATTATTATTATTATTATTATTATTATTATTATTATTATTATTATTGTTATTATTGACGTTGATGTTGTGTTGTTGTTTGTTGAAAATCTAAAATAAAAAAATTTGATAAAAAATAAAATGTTGGTCCATTTCATATAACATTCATCAGCATACTGCAGATGAGCAGCACTAAATTCCAATTCACAATTCATTCAATGCAAAGCCTTAACCCTTTCACTGCGGCGCTACGACCGTCGGTTGTGTGATAGCAGTGGCGTCCTTTCAGTAAAAGGCAAGGTATGGCGAGGAGGGGGGAGGGGGTGCAGGGGGCGGGGGGAGGGTGAAGGGGTGGATTTTTTTTGTCAAATCAGTTGTGCAATAGTCACTTTTGGTGAGTTGTTTCTATACAATTCAGTTATATGACATTTAGGTATGACACAGGACTACACAAGCATTTTTAGTATAGAAATGTGTCAACAGACTGCACGGTCTGCGCCCGCAGCAAGGCCTCTCACCAGGCACCCCCCGGTCTACTGCAGCCACTTCCCATTCCGTGCCGCCCTTGGTCCCATGTGGTTTTGGACTTCGTCTCTGGCCTTCCACCCTCCCAGGGAAACACAGTCATTCTGACGGTCGTGGATCGTTTCAGCAAGGGGGTCCATCTCGTGGCCCTTCCCAAGCTTCCATCTGCTTCCGAGACAGCGGACCTCCTGACGAGCCACGTGTTCCGCCTCCATGGTTTTCCCCAGGACGTCGTCTCGGACCAGGGGCCCCAGTTCACTTCCCAGGTATGGCGGGCCTTTTCTAAGGGATTGGGGGCCACTGTTAGCCTTTCATCTGGTTACCATCCACAGAATAACGGGCAGATGGAGAGAATGAACCAGAGCGTGGAATCTGCTCTCCGGTGTGTTGCCGCCAAGAAGCCTGCATCCTGGAGCCTGTTCCTCCCCTGGGTCAAGTACGCCATCAACTCCCTGGTCAGCTCCGCCACCGGCCTCTCGCCGTTCGAGGTATCTCTGGGCTACCAACCCCCTCTTTTCTCAGCACAGGAGTCGGAAGTGGCAGTTCCCTCCGTGCAGGTTCATCTCGACCGGTGTCGGCGTGTCTGGGAAATCACCAGAACTGCGCTGCTCCGGGCATCGGACCGCGCCAGTCGGGGAGCTAACAGGCGCCGGATTCCTGCGCAGACTTATCATCCAGGGCAGAGGGTATGGTTATCCTCCAAGGATGAATGAATGAATGAATGAATGAATGAATGAATGAATGAAAACTTTATTTAACAGATTGCAGAATGGGTACAATACAGTACGGCTCAATACATACAATTGTTAAGGGGATGCAGACCTGAGAAAGACGTTTGTCTTGTTTCCATCAGGGTCCCCCATTTTCAATTCATATAGACATATATGACATACATGACATACAGATAGTCAGTACTGCTACATCTATACATTTATGACATACCAGATTTGCAAATACAGTACTGTTTGTGATACAGAAGGAGTCAAGAAAAGGGAGTATATACATTTGACGTAGAAACTGTACATTGGAGGAGGTTGGGTGGGGGGGGTTGGGTACATTGGGATATTGACAACCATACTGGGTAATTTACATTGGAGGTGGTTGGGGGGGGGGGGGGGGGCACACTGTATAAACAAGTAACACTGTACATTGAGGGGGGGGGGGAGGAGACACTGTACAAACAAACAAATCTCCCGCTTCAATCCACCGCCGAGAAACTGAACCCCCGGTTCGTCGGCCCTTTCGAGATCCGGAAGGTGCTCAGTCCCACGGTGGTGAGTCTCAAGCTTCCAGCCTCCATGCGCATTCATCCTGTGTTTCATGTGTCCCGAGTAAAGCCTGTCTCTCTCAGTCCCCTGATGCCTCCTGCCCCTGATCCGCCTCCTCCCGAGATGGTGGATGGACACCCCCAGTGGAGGGTCCGCCGGCTCATGGACATCTGACGCCGAGGACGGGAGTTCCAGTATCTGGTAGACTGGGAGGGATACGGTCCCAAGGAACGGAGCTGGGTCTCCCGCCAGCTCATCATGGACCCCGCACTGATCACCGATTTCCATCATTCCCATCCGGAGAAGCCGAGGCCGGGTAGGTCGCCGGGTGGCCCCCGTGGAGGGGGGGGTACTGTGAGGGCTGGCCCAGTACTGCACGCTTCTCAGTGCCAATTACCATCACGCACCTGAGAGGAGTTTCCAATCAGCTCGGCGGGAGCACTCTTATACTCGGTTTGCTGATCATTCTGTGTTGGGTCGTTTTGTCACCACCAGCTCTACTGCTGTTTCCTATCGTTGTTTTCTCCAGTGCGCCCCTTGGAAGTTGCTGCTGTGTTTCTCTCTCTGCCTCCGTGGACCCGTGGACCCGTGCCTCGTTACCCACTTCGACTTTGCTTTGGTGAGTTAATTTGGAGGACTATTTTTCCATGAACTCCAATCCTCGTTCTGTCCTGGACTCTCCGCCTTAGTTCCATTTTTGTGTGTTTCCTACAACACTGAAGAAGTGTAGATTTGTTTGGTTACTGGACTCTGCCCTGTATTTTCTGCATTCTGGGACTAATGAGATTCTCCGTTTCTTTTTCCTCGCAGGTTGGGATAACCTAAGGCTGCAGCGCTGCAGAGCCGCAGAACCGCAGATTAGACTCTGCTAAGGACAGCGCTGCAGAGCCGCAGAACCGCAGAGTAGACTCTGCTAAGGACAGCGCTGCAGAGCCGCAGAACCGCAGAGTAGACTCTGCTAAGGACAGCGCTGCAGAGCTGCAGAACCGCCGAGTAGACTCTGCTAAGGACAGGGCTGCAGAGCCACAGAGTCAACCCTGCTGTGGGCAGTGCAGCAGAGCCCTACTTGACTAGAAGACATTCCCCTCTAATAGAGTTACTGTTTTGTTGCACATTTCAGTTTTTTTGTGAAAATAAATACGCCTGTCGTTTTTGGCTAACTCTGAACTACCTGTCTGTGTGGTGCTGTTGGGGTTGTTTACAAAACCTAGCAAAAATAGTTATATGCAGAATATATACAGAGGTAGAAGAGTTGCAGTTTTCAGCCGCTCTAGTCTCTTCAGGCAGAGGAAGAACAACGGAAGGAACAAAATCCTCTATTCCGGCCATAGTAGACTAGTCTACAGCTCAGCAGAGAAGCACACAAAAGAAAACAAACTAATTCCAAAACCAACAGACAGTGCTGCCATGTCAACTAGTGTGCACAAAAGGAATCTTGTATCCTTGAGGCTGGTGTGGAAGTCCCTCTTTACATAGACTGCCTACCAGAAACTAAACTACATTACTCACCCTAGTGCATTGTAAAGTGTATAGGTGTAATGTTGTATAATGCACACAGAAATCAAAGGTATCAAACTATACTAACAGCGTCCCACGAGGAGAGCGCCCAGCAACTAAGCTCTGCACGTGTTTTAACAGGGAGCATGGGAACACCGGGCGTGTTTCCCATTGTGCTGATTAGCGCTCCAGTCATGCCCAACTCCAGTACCTGTCAACACAACAACATACTAGGCGGACAATGGAGACACAGTGAAAAGGGTCGTAACACAGTGCTTCTTCAATGGTAAGTTAACACATGGTTGCTCACAGTGCTTCCAATGTACTGCATCTTTATTAGTGCATGTTTTGTTATCCCAAGGCTCAGCTTCAATGTACTGCATCTTTATTAGTGCATGTTTTGTTATCCCAAGGCACAGCTTCAATGTACTCCATCTTTATTAGTGCATGTTTTGTTATCCCAAGGCTCAGCTTCAATGTACTGCATCTTTATTAGCGCATGTTTTGTTATCCCAAGGCTCAGCTTCAATGTACTGCATCTTTATTAGCGCATGTTTTGTTATCCCAAGGCTCAGCTTCAATGTACTGCATCTTTATTAGCGCATGTTTTGTTATCCCAAGGCTCAGCTTCAATGTACTGCATCTTTATTAGCGCATGTTTTGTTATCCCAAGGCTCAGCTTCAATGTACTGCATCTTTATTAGTGCATGTTTTGTTATCCCGAGGCTCAGCTTCAATGCCTCAAAGTAGATGGTAGTTAGTGGTTCAAGTAATGGTAGTGTGATGCAACAACCACATGGTGGTGCCATTCACAAGAAAGTTATATAATTGTCTTGCAATTAATGGGATGGACCCCACAAGTTTTTACATAATATGCTGCTTGGGTCCCAGGCCAACATGTATTCACTGTGATTCCCAGGCTGCAAACAAATAACTGCTTACCTGCAGTGGCGTCGTTTTAGTAAAACGCATGGTATGGCGAGGAGGGAGGGGGGGGGGGGGGGGGGGGGTTAGGTGAAGGAAACCCCCCTTGGTGGATTATTTTTGTCAAATCAGTTGTGCAATAGTCACTTTTGGTGAGTTGTTTCTATACAATTCAGTTATATGACATTTAGGTATGACACAGGACTACACAAGCATTTTTAGTATATAAATGTGTTAACAGACTAAAGCAGGGAACCACAATATTTTGCATACGAATTATGCAGAATGTAATATCATAACTGTCTATTACTTTTCTTGCAATTGAGCCAATTTTCCTTAGGTACGGTTTTAAGGTGTGTGTTCAACAGAATGTAGTATCAAAAACACATTCACAAAAAGTATGGGTTACTGAATGCTGAACTGCACTATTATTATCACTAAGCCATTGTAAGACCTTACCTGTGTCCCTGTATCACTTGTCTCTGCTGCCCTTTGATTAAAAAACGTCCCTATGTCCATTTTCCTTTTCTTTGGGGCATATTTCAGTTAGTCACAGTCACCTAGTAAAAGTGAGATAATTGACAATATCAAAACATGCTAGGGCTGTACCGAATAGTTCGAAGCTTTGTTCATAATGTTGACATTCGAATTCTAAATCAACATAAAAAATTGTAATAAAAAAAATAATATATATATATATATATTTTTTTAAATTTGTATTTGCCAAGGTATGGCGAGTGCCATACCTTGCCATACCAGAACGACGCCCCTGCTTACCTGCACCATAAACTGTGTCACAGAGAACCAGTCCGAACTGGGCTATGACCCTGCCACACACACACGCACACGCACACGCACACGTACACAGGTGGTTAACACTGTTGCCTCACATCAAGAAGGTCCTGGGTTCGAAGCCAGGAGTTTGGATGATGTTCTCCCCATGTTCTCGTGGGTTTCGTCCCACACCAAGACTTGAATGCTGGGTTCATACTCTTGTCTTTGCCCTTGACCAAGGCACCGGCAACTGGAATTGATCCTTGGGCACCGGACTATATCTTTGCTATTGCTCTTCAATAATTAGGATGGTTAAACGCAGAGGGTACATTTAAAAATTTAAATAAATTATATATATTTGTTTGTGTCCTCTGCGTTTAACAATCTGCGGTTTTAATAATAATAATAATAATAATAATAATAATAATAATAATTATTATTATTATTATTATTATTATTATTATTATTATTATTATTATTATTATTATTATTATTATTATTATTATTATTATTATTATTATTATTATTATTATTATTATTATTATTATTATTATTATTATTATTATTATTATTATTATTATTATTATTATTATTATTATTATTATTATTATTATTATTATTATTATTATTATTATTATTATTATTATTATTATAAGAATTAGAATAGAATCTCTTGATTGTATATTATTATTATTATTATTATTTATTATTTATTATTATTATTATTATTATTATTATTATTATTATTATTATTATTATTATTATTATTATTATTATTATTATTATTATTATTATTATTATTATTATTATTATTATTATTATTATTATTATTATTATTATTATTATTATTATTATTATTATTATTATTATTATTATTATTATTATTATTATTATTATTATTATTATTATTATTATTATAATAATAATAATAATAATAATAATAATAATAATAATAATAATAATAATAATAATAATAATAATAATAATAATAATAATAAATAATAAATAATAATAATAATAATAATATACAATCAAGAGATTCTATTCTAATTCTTTATCCTGACGTCCGTCCAACATCATTAGCCCACCAGTACACGGCGGCTGCTGCCCTTCAGCTCTGTGGGTTAATGGACACCTCTTTTCACAGTAAATTACCCTGATCCTTTCAGCCGTCAGCCTCCCTAACAATCTCTCTGACAGTGACTGTGGGAATCACACCAGGGCCACTCTGACCCGGCTGAGAGGGTCTGGCCGTCGTCAGCAGCTCTCTCTCTATAGGACGCTGGCAGGTGATGGAGGAAGCCCTTCAGCTGACCCAGAAACAAACACCACCACATCACCACTCTCCACCCTCCAGATTCCCTCCACTATACTATATATATATATCCTTGTTCTCTGGATTTAATTTTTTTTTTTTTGTGTCTTTCTTTCTTTCTTTCTTTCTTTCTTTCTTTCTTTCTTTCTTTCTTTCTTTCTTTCTTTCTTTCTTTCTTTCTTTCTTTCTTTCTTTCTTTCTTTCTTTCTTTCTTTCTTTCTTTCTTTCTTTCTTTCTTTCTTTCTTTCTTTCTTTCTTTCTTTCTTTCTTTCTTTCTTTCTTTCTTTCTTTCTTTCTTTCTTTCTTTCTTTCTTTCTTTCTTTCTTTCTTTCTTTCTTTCTTTCTTTCTTTCTTTCTTTTCTTTCCACTCATCTCGGCACGGTGGTGTAGTGGTTAACACTGTTGCCTCACAGCAAGAAGGTCCAGGGTTCGATTCCCGCTTGGGGACAGGTTTCCATGATGCCAGGTACCCAGGTGGGGTATCTCCCAGGCCTTTCTGTGTGGAGTTTGCATGTTCTCCCCGTGCTCGCAAGGGTTTCCCCCCCGATAAGATAAACCCAATGGAAAAACATGCACAACAACAGATCGCTAACGCTGTGGCGTCCTTGACGAAGACGGACAGGAGCACTTGGATTGGTCCCCTGGCGCGGCTCACGTTGACGCCTGTCTGCTCCCGGCTGCCCTTGGGGGGGAAGGACGGCGGGATGGGTTAATCGCAGAGACAAATCGCATCTGCGATCCTAAAGAGACAATGCATGCGTGTGTGTTCCGGTGTGTGTGCTAAAACTAACCGCTGTGTGTACCACTAAAACATTGAGTGTCGTTGCATGCCGAATAAAGACCTCTGCAACAGGTCCTGCATTATTAAAAATTATTATTATCTTTTTGGCTCCATTCCTCTCCTATATTCCCTTTGCTCTCTCCTTCCTCCTTAACTTTCACCTCCTATTCCTCCTTTCTCTCCACTGTCCATTCAGCTCACTCCTTCCATCTCCTCCTCCCTCTCTCTTTCCTTTCTCAGCCCTTCCTCTCTCCTTTATTTTACTCCCATCCTTCCTTGCTGTCTGGCCTCCTCTATTTGCTCCTCTTTCCTGCATCCTTCTGGTCATCTCTTCTTCCCTCACTCCTCTCCTCTGTCATCCCTTCCTCCCTTCCTCTCACTCCATGTCTCCCTTCTCCCCCTCATCTGCTTACTCTCCTTCCATGCCTCCTCCATCTCCTCCATCGTCCCATAGAGCCTCAGGTCCCATAGAGCCCAATGTCCCATAGAGCCTCAGGTCCCATAGAGCCCAAGGTCCCATAGAGCCCAATGTCCCATAGAGCTCCAGGCCCCATAGAGCCTCAGGTCCCATAGAGCCCAATGTCCCATAGAGCCTCAGGTCCCATAGAGCCCAAGGTCCCATAGAGCCCAATGTCCCATAGGGCCTCAGGTCCCATAGAGCCCAATGTCCCATAGAGCTCCAGGCCCCATAGAGCCTCAGGTCCCATAGAGCCCAATGTCCCATAGAGCCCAAGGTCCCATAGAGCCTCAGGTCCCATAGAGCCCAATGTCCCATAGAGCCCAAGGTCCCATAGAGCTCCAGGTCCCATAGAGCCTCAGGTGCCATAGAGCCCAATGTCCCATAGAGCCTCAGGTCCTATAGAGCTCAAGGTCCCTGTGACGTACCTGGGTTGGTCATTACCATTATTACTGTATTTATGACACCTTCTGAACATCAGGTTAGTATATTTAATGTGTTGTTGTGTATATGATGTGTGTGTGTGAACATGAGAGTAATGCTGTCTCTTCTCTCCCTGTCAGGTGCTGCCCATCCCTACTGAAGAGTGCTGATTGCCTGATGAATGACAGCTGATGGCAATCAATCTCGAGAGGGATGGGTAGCCAAATACCTGACAGCACACACACGTCTCGGCGCCTTATTACACACACGTCTCGGCGCCTTATTGTGTCACTTGCCGGTGATCACGGTGTTGGAGGTTGCCTGTGGTTGCCACTGTGGTGGAACTATGCTCTATTTTTCCCTGTTGTATTATATTGGCCTTGTCTCCATAATTATATGGGACTGTGTGTTCCTTCTGTTCACACTGCTACCTGGTAGGTGTCTCTGCTAGCGTTGCTACCAGGTAGCATATAGATATATATCTATATAGATTGGCCTCTGTGTAAATTGACACATTCATGGGGGAGCACATCTATATGATTGGCCTTATCATTTGATTCCTACTGTTGCTGTTTGTCTGTATGTGTACCGTGTTTGTCCTCCCCTTACCTTTTTCCCTTTGTGCGATCTGGGTTGAAATCCCCACTGACAACATCCCTTTTCCCTTTGGGAAAAGGCCGTGGGTTGGAAGCCCCACTGTAATAAACTTAATTTACCATTTGAAAACGTCTTTGTTTACTATCTGCCTACCCGGGACTGTTTGAGAAGCATTTTTCTACTGAAGGGGTTGTTTTTTGCTCATGTAACACCTGCCCAGATTACTATCTTGTATGGTCAATAGACCTCTGTACATGACATGGGGGCTCGTTAAGTTGCGCAATTGTATGGTTCCTTGTTGGTAAAATAACGGGGTGACTTGTCGATTGAAGCATGTCAGGTGTAATAAGATAGCGTTTTCTAAATTGGTATTGGTAGGGGTCCATTGTCCGTGCACAGTTGATTGATGTAACCATTATTGTTGTGATGCTCTTAACCATTCTATTTTTCTGCCACATAGGTAACGGGGGGGTCACCTGCTTGGCTAGAGGGTGGGGGGCACGAGTCGTGATTCCGGTGGAGTGCGCAAAGAAATCGGTAAGCGACTGAAGATATTTGTAGCCTTTCATCCATCTAGTGGAGTAGTTTATCTGGGATAGGCTAGAGTGACACAGGTGACTCCTAGTTGAGTGGTTAGGACCATTTGTTATTATTTTCATTTAGTAGATGTGGTCAGTTGGATTGTTTTGGTTAAGGGGTATGAAAGCAGAATGTGTCTATTATTATTGTGCACGGTCATGGTTAATTAAGTGAGGACGTATATTTTATTTTGTTTTCTCACGCACACATAAAAACATAATATGGCTGTGTCGGCATTTGTTTTGGAAGCCTTTATAGCGGATCCGACAGAGGGTCAAGTGGAAGTTTGCACTAAGGCGGAATTAGGCCTTATTGCTAGGCATTATGCTATTGCTGTACAAAATTCCCAATCCAAGGCGGATATGAAGGCAGCTGTTATAGCGGGGTTGGTGGAGCAACAGGTGTTTAGCCCGGCTCAGGGAGTAGTGAGTCATAGTGATCAGGAGGTTGCACACACTGGCGAATGGATTAACTCTCCCTTACGTGATCTTGACATGGATGGTGGTGCTATTAGGAAGGATGGTAGTACGGCCGGAGCTGAAAGTGAGACCGCGGGCGATTCGGATAAAGACTCCACGTCTTCTGGCCATGCGCGCTCTAGTCTGCGTTTGGCCCGTCTCCAGAGGGAGGACAGAGCAACTGACAGAGAGGACAGAGCAGCTGAGAGAGCAGCTGACAGGCAAGCTGTACGAGATAGGGAGGACAGAGCAGCTGACAGAGAGGACAGAGCAGCTGAGAGAGATAGACAGGACAGAGCAGCTGAGAGAGACAGGGAAGCTGTACGAGAAGCTGAAGAGAAGGAGAGAGATAGAGAGCTCCAGATTACACTGAAGAGGATGGAGCTGGGGAGTGTTGGCTCTTCTTCACCCTCATCTGAAGGTGGCCATGGCAGTTTTAATGTTGGGCAACATATTGCTATGGTTCCTGTGTTTCGAGAATCTGAGGTGGAGAATTTTTTTTTTAATTTTGAGCAGGTAGCGGGGGCTGCGAATTGGCTGGAGGATCAGTGGGCACTATTAGTGCAATATAGGCTCACGGGTAGGGCTCAAGACGCATGCCAGTTTTTATCAAAGGAGGACAGCATGGTATATGAGAAAGTGAAGGGTGCTGTCTTGCGCGTGTATGAACTGGTGCCGGAGGCTTATAGACAGCGGTTTAGGGGACTAAGTAAAGCTCCCTCGCAAACACATGTCGCATTTTCCCATGAACAACGGATGGTGTTCACTCGTTGGTGTGAAGCGTGTAAAGTGGATGGGGTCGAGGCTTTGAGCGAGTTAATCCTCATGGAACAATTTAAAAAATTTGTGCCCGAACACATGATAATACAGTTAGAGGAGCGAAAGGTTTCTACCCTCCAGGAAGCTGCAGTTTTGTGTGACGAGTTGGCAATGATCCACAAAAATGTTTCTGCATCACATGGTTCTGTGCGAAATGATGTGTATGTAGGAGGCGACGAGCGATCATTTCGACCACGCTCGCCTCCGTCAGAAAAGAGACATTGTAATTATTGTAGCAAGCCAGGTCATTTGGTGGCGGACTGTTATGCATTTGTGCGCGATCGGCAAAATACTGACAGGCCAGCGCAGGAACCAAAGGTAGTGGGGTTGGTTAGCACTGTCTCACGCCCTGGGCGGGGGAAACCAGACAGTTGTTTTGATCCTTTTATATCTTCTGGTTTTGTGTCACTGTCGGGTAAGGTCTGTGACCAGCGCGAGGTGAGGATCCTTCGTGATACAGGTGGTTCACAGTCCTTTATGCTGGCGGATGTATTGCCGTTAAATGTGGAGTCGTCTTGTAATACAAGTGCTATTGTGTGTGGAATAGAGATGGGCTACACGCCCGCTCCGTTACATATGATACATGTGAGGTCAAAACTAGTCACAGGTTGTTTTCCCGTGGCGGTTCGTTCCTCTTTTCCGGTAGCCGGAATTGATTTTATCATGGGAAATGATATAGCTGGGGGGAAAGTTCTGTGCGATGCGTTGATTGAGTCAGCAATCCGGCCACGCTCGCCGCCGTCTAGGAGACCGGTGGTATGCAATTATTGTAAAGAGACAGGCCATGTGGTAAAAGGATGTCGTACGCTGAGGAAGCGACAGGACAAAATCACGAAGTCAGCCCAGAAACCAAAAGGTGTGAGTGTTGATTTTGTCATGGGGAACAAGTTTGCTGGGGGGAGTGTGATTCCTGTAGTGGGGGTTGAAAAGGCTCCATTGACTGACTTGTGTTGTGATGAATTGCTTGATAATCACCCCAATGTGTTTTCTGCTTGTGTTGTCACCAAGGCACAGGGCGGGGAGCGAACTCAAGTTTTGACGTTGAGTGAATCTGTCGGGGGCGAGGCTCTCGCCGGGGACAAGGGGCCATCTGTTGGCGAGATGGAAGAGGTTGCTGTATGTAGCGTTCAGGGGCAGCTGGTAATTCCCGAACCATCTATTGGAGAGATGGTGATGAGAGACATATTGCCTGGATCGTATCCACCTCATTTTTTCATTCGTGAAGCATTGTCGCCCGAGCAATTGCTCGCTCTAACGCGGTGGAGGCAGGGTTTTCTAGGCCTGTGTGGTTATGGTGTGCCCGTTGGTGGGTGATTGTGGGAGGAGATTTTTTTTTGTTGTTGTTTCTGTTTTCCCTGGTGTGTGGTACTAATCGGATGTTGGGTAATAAGTAATAATGTTTTGCTAACCCTACAGGTTCGCTCTTATGGGGGGAGGTGTGACGTACCTGGGTTGGTCATTACCATTATTACTGTATTTATGACACCTTCTGAACATCAGGTTAGTATATTTAATGTGTTGTTGTGTATATGATGTGTGTGTGTGAACATGAGAGTAATGCTGTCTCTTCTCTCCCTGTCCGGTGCTGCCCATCCCTACTGAAGAGTGCTGATTGCCTGATGAATGACAGCTGATGGCAATCAATCTCGAGAGGGATGGGTAGCCAAATACCTGACAGCACACACACGTCTCGGCGCCTTATTGTGTCACTTGCCGGTGATCACGGTGTTGGAGGTTGCCTGTGGTTGCCACTGTGGTGGAACTATGCTCTATTTTTCCCTGTTGTATTATATTGGCCTTGTCTCCATAATTATATGGGACTGTGTGTTCCTTCTGTTCACACTGCTACCTGGTAGGTGTCTCTGCTAGCGTTGCTACCAGGTAGCATATAGATATATATCTATATAGATTGGCCTCTATATAGATTCATGGGGGAGCACATCTATATGATTGGCCTTATCATTTGATTCCTACTGTTGCTGTTTGTCTGTATGTGTACCGTGTTTGTCCTCCCCTTACCTTTTTCCCTTTGTGCGATCTGGGTTGAAATCCCCACTGACAACATCCCTTTTCCCTTTGGGAAAAGGCCGTGGGTTGGAAGCCCCACTGTAATAAACTTAATTTACCATTTGAAAACGTCTTTGTTTACTATCTGCCTACCCGGGACTGTTTGAGAAGCATTTTTCTACTGAAGGGGTTGTTTTTTGCTCATGTAACACCTGCCCAGATTACTATCTTGTATGGTCAATAGACCTCTGTACATGACAGTCCCATAGAGCCCAAGGTCCCATAGAACCTCAGGTCCTATAGAGCTCAAGGTCACATAGAGCCTCAGGTGCCATAGAGCCTCAGGTCCCATAGAGCCTCAGGTCCCATAGAGCCCCAGGTCCCATAGAGCCTCAGGTCCCATAGAGCCCAATGTCCTATAGAGCCTCAGGTCCCATAGAGCCCAAGGTCACAGAGCCTCAGGTCCTATAGAGCCTCGGTCCCATAGAGCCCAAGGTCACAGAGCCCCAGGTCCCATAGCACATATTGCCCACTCCTCCAATTTCCCTCCTCCCCCTCTCTCCTCCCCTCTCTCTCCTCCCCCTCTCTCCTCCCCTCTCTCTCCTCCCCCTCTCTCCTCCCCCCTCTCCTCCTCCTTCCTTCCTCCCCTGTCTCTCCTCCACTCTCTCCTCCTTCCTTCCTCCCCTCTCTCCTCCCCCTTCCATCCTCCCCTCTATCTCCTCCTTATTCCTTCCTCCCTTCTCTTTCCTCCACCTTCCCTCCTCCCTCCCCCCTCTCTCCTCCCCCTTCCTTCCTCCACTTTCTCTTCTCCCCTCTCTTCTCCTTATTCCTTCCTCCCCTTTCTCTCCTCCCATCTGTCTCCCCCTCCTTCCTTCCTCCCCTGTCTTTCCTCCATTCTCTCTCCTCCCCTCTCTCTTCTCCCCTTCCTTCCTCCCCTCTCTCTCCTCCCTTTCTATCCTCCCCTCTGTCTCTTCCTCCTTCCTTCCTCCCTTTCTCTCCTCCCCTCTGTCTCTTCCTCCTTCCTTCCTCCCTTTCTCTCTTCCCCTCTGTCTCTTCCTCCTTCCTTCCTCCCTTCTCTCTACTCCCCTCTGTCTCCTCCTCCTTCCTTCCTCCCTTTCTCTCCTCCCCTCTGTCTCTTCCTCCTTCCTTCCTCCCTTCTCTCTCCTCCCCTCTGTCTCTTCCTCCTTCCTTCCTCCCTTCTCTCTCCTCCCCTCTGTCTCCTCCTCATTCCTTCCTCCCTTCTCTCTCCTCCCTTTCTCTCCTCCCCTCTGTCTCTTCCCCCTTCCTTCCTCCCCTCTCTCTCCCCCCCTCTGTCTCCTGCTCATTCGTTCCTCCCCTCTCTCTCCTCCCTTTCTCTCCTCCCCTGTCTCTCCTCCCCTGTCTCTCCTCACCCTTCCTTCCTGCCCTCTCTCTCCTCCCCTCTCTCTCCTCCCCTGTCTCTCCTCACCCTTCCTTCCTCCCCTGTCTCTCCTCCCCTGTCTCTCCTCCCCTGTCTCTCTTCACCCTTCCTTCCTCTCCTCTCTCTCCTCCCCTCTCTCTCCCCCTTCCCTCATCATCCCTCTCTGCTCCCTCTCTCCTCCACCTCTGCAATATCAAACTAAACTGAACCAATGAAAAACTGCTTCAAGTGTAACAATTTCACTTCTGATTCAGACCATTTAGAACATGTATTTCCCTAGTCCCCTCCCTCACCTCCTTCCCCCACTCCCTATACCCTCTCGTCCTCCTCCCTCCATCCCATCTCCTCCTCCCTCCCTCCACACGGCGCCTCCCTCCCTTCATCCCTCTTCCTCATCCCTCCATCCCTCCTCCTCTCCTTCTTTCTTCCTTCCTCTCCTCCCATTCCTTCTCCTCATTCTTCTCCTCCTTCCCCCTCCTCCTCCTCCCATACCATCTTGTCCTCCCTCTCCTCCCTCTCACCCCTCCATCCCTCTCCTCCCCCTCTCTCTCTCTTGGTTTGTGTGGCTGAGACACCAGGCGTCTGCATGCGGTCCATCTGGTCAGGCTAGACGCTGCTCTCCATGCCCTCTCTCTCTCCGTGACCTGGACTCCAGAGCCAGCCCTGGTACTGCTGAGCCGACTGATTCAGCTCGCCCTTCTGCCGACTCGGGATGTTTCAATATGGAGGTGTGGAGGAGAGGGGGGGCTCACATTCCTGTAGGTCATTATATCATCAGATAGAGATGGAGAGGGTGAGTGAGGGTTGAGGGACTTCTTTTTTAAGGTTTTGTTAGTTTGACAGGGTGGGGGCTGTGTTGTGTTGTTGCTTTGTGTGTGCATGCGTGCGCGCGTGCGCGTGTGTGTGTGTGTCCATCCACACACACACTCTCACACACGCTCAATCTGAACACGAGTTTCAAAAAGCAGGGCTAGACAAGTGCATTGAAAATGATAAGTTATTAAGTCAGTTAATCAAGGTCATTCATACAGTAATTCATACAGTAATTCATACAGGTTTTCTTTCAGCAGGATGTGTCTTCAGCTGGTTGATGATATACTGTATGATATACTATATGATATACTGTATGATATACTGTATGAGGGCCACAAAACCGGTATTCACAATACAGCAATGCTTTCAGAAACTAAATGAAAAGCTGATTTCCATTCAAATTATCTTTATTTTCTTCACAAAAAAGATATTACATACTAACACCACGTTGTACAATAGAGATTGATTACAGTATGATCATTTCAATAATGACATAAATTCTACCCATGGACAATACATACAGACAATCAGACACGGAGACAAGAAACAAACATAACACATGGTCACACAGCAATCCCATCCTCCCCACGTCACGGGGGGAAGATTTACCCCAGTAGCTCCTGGAGAACTGATGTCCAGGAGGACTTCCTGTCTCAGACCCAGTCTCCAACTGATTGGGTACATGTCCAGGAGGACTTCCTGTCTCAGACCCAGTCTCCAACTGATTGGGTACATGTCCAGGAGGACTTCCTGTCTCAGACCCAGTCTCCAGCTGATTGGGTACATGTCCAGGAGGACTTCCTGTCTCAGACCCAGTCTCCAGCTGATTGGGTACATGTCCAGGAGGACGTCCTGTCTCAGACCCAGTCTCCAGCTGATTGGGTACATGTCCAGGAGGACTTCCTGTCTCAAACAGTCTCCAGCTGATTGGGTACATGTCCAGGAGGACTGCCTGTCTCAGACCCAGTCTCCAGCTGATTGGGTACATGTCCAGGAGGACTTCCTGTCTCAGACCCAGGCTCCAGCTGATTGGGTACATGTCCAGGAGGACTTCCTATCTCAGACCCAGGCTCCAGCTGATTGGGTACATGTGGTTAATGAGAGGTGATGTTTTGGTTTGGTTTCCATCAAGGTTACTGATCACACCAGAACACCATCATGTTCCCAGCCTTCCCAGAGACAGTCGCATTTCTCTCCTCTCCCCAGGCTCCTCAAGGCCGTTCCTACCGCCGCCTCTACTGCCTCTATGTGTGCCGGTTGTCGGGCTATACTCAAATCAACTCGAAATAGATCTAATCAGTGGATTGCATATTTTCGTCAAGGAAGCAGAATAAGGCTAACCCTCTCTGCCTCTGCGACATTTCAATCGGGCTACCAACTTGAAGTCGTGGACATTTGGCTTATCGAAGCTTTTGGGATTGCAATAAGAAGATTTTGGATCTGTTTACCGCGCACAGGATCTACCAAAATGAACTGATTAAGACACTTGGACACTTGGACTAATGCATTCAGTCATTTGGACGGAGTTGTTAAAACTCACTCCACTCAAACCAATAGAGTTATAATTCACTCTACTCAAAATCAAATTTAAATCGACGTGACTGGGGAAATGTTGCCAGTCAGTCAGCCAAAACAAATTCCTGGATGACTCCAAGGTCAAACTGAGCGCTGCTGGAGTCGAAGGCCCTCTTGGAGATAAGAGTGGCACGCTGACCTTGATAAGCTGCATATGGCCAGTCGTCTCCTTACTGTGAACCCCCCACCCTACAGCTTTAATGAGAAGCTCCAATAGATAGCACACACACACACACACACACACACACACACACACACACACACACACACACACACACACACACACACACACACACACACACACACACACACACACACACACACCAGTTTTATGTTTTAGTTCTAATAGATGATGATATATCTGTTTAAACTACCAGTAAGCAAAAGGCTATTTATTTGTGAGTCACATTTTTATTCTTATGTGTTTAAGGTGACTTCTCTAAATTAAACAACACTATAGGCAGATCTGTCAGTCAGTCAGTTAGGGATACTCACTAGTATAGGTCCCCTGGGTCTGGCAAAAATGGGGGATATCTACAAGAAAATACACATTTTCATAGTCTTATCTGAAATTCAAGCTCAGAAATATCGAAGTCAGTATAGGAGACTAGAATGTTCTTTGGGTCTACACACAGTGTAGCTCTAATCCATATAGTCATCACACTCTTTGATTATACATCGACAATACACTGAAGAGCCATGATACACTGACACCTGACTCATCCCTCCCTCTCTCTGCTATGTTCTCACCATTGCTCTAAGGCATGTGCTGAAGCTCACGCAGGTATTATTATTATGATGCACCATGAAATGTTAATTTCCCTTATCTGACGTCTGACGCTAAGCCTCCTCCTCAAACAAATCCCCAGGTAAGAGAGAGTTGTCTTTATTCCAATCAAGCACACTCATGTGTCTGCTGTAATACACTCACATGCACTCCTAACACACATACACACATACACACACACACACACACACACACACACACACACACACACACACACACACACACACACACACACACACACACACACACACACACACACACACACACACACACACACACACACACACAATACACATGCACACATGTACACAAACACATAAGTGCATGTGCAAGCAAACACATGTGATACACACACCCACACACACAGAGTACATACAAGATTAATTAGCCATCCACAGAAGTGACATGTATTGTTTACCTGAAGGATACCTGTCTCCATGGAGATAAGAACAAGAGGAACAGAAAGGAGAGGAAATTAAGGGGGGGATTAGAGCAAAAGAAAGAGGGAGGGAGGCAGGGGAGAGAAAGAGAGGGGGGGGGGGGGGGGGGGACAGAAAGACAGGGAGAATGATAAATATAGACGGGAAAAAGAAAACAGAAGAATGGCAGAAATATCAATAGAGAAATGAATAGAAGCTAAGAAAGAGAGTAACATACAATATAAAGTGATACATACATAATAGAGAAAGAGAGAGAGAGAGAGAGAGAGCAAGATTTGTGAGCTGCTGTGACAAGAAAAGGACATCCAACGGATACAACCACCATAAAGACTGTCAACCATACAAGAAATTCCTTCTGTAATGCACTGATTTCTTTTGTTTTCTCTGTTTGATTGTTTTGTTTTGTTTGGCTTTGGCAATGTATGTTTCGCATGTCAATAAAGCCCATTTAAATTGAAATTGAATTGAAATTGAGAGAGGGAGAGAGAGACATTGGAAGTGAATCAATGAGTAATACAGAGATAATAGTAAGTTAGAGAGGGTGACAGACACAGGCAGACAGATAGATAAACTCACACACACATACACACTAGGGGTGTGCAGATACGTCATTATCTGTATAATTTCAACCAACAAAATTATCTGTATCTGTATTTGGATTCAGATTTTTTCTTTTATATACCAGCAGCTGTCAGGATCCGCGCCAGCCTGGTTCGATTCCTGCAAAGGCTGGCCACACGATCCCTCCACCTCAGAAGGCCTGCCCTGCAGCTCCCTCTAGCGGACTCAATGTGTTACTCCCTCTGTTAATCGGTTTCCATATGTTTAATCTCCTGTTGTCCTCGATGTTTACGTCAATGTTCAATGTGTGTATTGTATTCCTGTGTGTGTTGCCCACTCTGTTTCCCAGTCTGGTTTAGTGTTGTATTTGTATGTATCATTGTTGTTCCTTACTGTCATGTTAGATATTGTCGTCATTGTTTGTTCTGCCCAGGTGTGTCGTGTTAGTGATTAGTGTCCCTATATATTCTGTCTGTTCCTGTCACTCCCCTGTCGGTTCGTAAAAACGTTTCTTGTCTCATCCAAGTTTCAAGTTTCAAGTTTCTTTAATAGTTGTCATACAGAAGTACAGAATACTTTTGTACAAAATGCTTCTTACTGTTGCGCTCCAGAGACTGTGCATGACAAGATAAGTATGAAATAAAAACATAGTAAAAATTAGAAGAAAAAAAAGAGGTCACAGTGTTCAGTTTAGACATATGTACAATGTTCGTAGACGTAGTTACCATACAATATACAATACTGTGCAGTGTACTAATATACAATACTATATAGTGCAAGGCATAAATGGACGAGGTGCAGTTTAGGTACAATTCACAGTAGGTGTACGAGTTGTAGTGCAAATCCTTTATCAATAAATATAAAGTGTAAGTGTGTTTGTGTGATCTAAAGTGTGGAGAGTGGGTGCTGCAGTGTGTTGTTTGTTTGAGTGAGTGTGTGTGTGCTTGTGGGTGTGTGTGCTGTGTGCATTTGATGGTTGTTGCATAGTGATTATTGTTCGTTTAGCGATTATTGTTCGTTTAGCAGCCTGATGGCCTGGGGATAGAAGCTCCTTCTGAGTCTTTCTGTGCTCGCCATAAGACTCCGGTATCGCTTGCCTGACGGCAGCAGTTCAAAGAGGCAGTTGTTCGGGTGGCTCGAGTCCTTAATAATTCTCTTAGCCTTCCCCTTGCACCGCTTGTTGTAAATGTTCTGGAGGGTGGGAAGCCCCCCTCTAATTGTGCGTTCGGCTGAACGTGTCACTCTTTGTAGTCTGCTACGGTCTTGTGCAGTGCTATTCCCAAACCAGGAGGTGATGTTGCCGGTCAGGATGCTCTCTATTGTACATGAGTAGAAGTTCCTAAGGATCTTCTGACTGACTTGGAACTTCCTTAGGCGCCTGAGGAAGTAGAGGCGTTGTCGTGCCTTCTTCACAACACTGTCAATGTGTGTGGTCCATGTCAAGTCCTCGGATATGTGGGCTCCGAGGTACTTGAAACTGTTCACTCTCTCAACTGGTGCCCCGTCGATGCTGAGGGGGCTGTAGTCCTTGACCCCCGACCTCCTGAAGTCCACAATCATCTCTTTTGTTTTGCTGACGTTCAGGGAGAGGCAGTTCTCCTGACACCACTGTGACAGGTTCTCTACCTCTTCCAGGTAGGCCCTTTCGTCGTTGGCAGAGATCAGGCCCACCACTACTGTGTCATCAGCAAATTTGATGATGGTGTTGTTGTTCCGCTGTGCTACGCAGTCATGTGTGTACAGGGAGTAGAGGAGGGGGCTCAGAACACAGCCCTGGGGGGCCCCTATGTTGAGCGTGATGGATGAGGAGGTGCAGTTGCCGGCTCTTACCACCTGGGGTCTGCCCGTCAGGAAGTCCAGGACCCACTGGCACAGGTCATAGTTCAAGCCCAGGTCCCTGAGCTTGGCTATGAGTTTGGAGGGGACTATGGTATTGAATGCTGAGCTGTAGTCGATGAACAGCATTCTCACATAGTTCCCCTTCCTCTTGTCCAGATGTGATGCTGCTGTGTGCAGCACATGGGCTATGGCGTCCTCCGTGGACCTGTTGGGGCGATATGCAAATTGCAGAGGGTCCAGGTTGATGGGGAGGGAGGAACAGATGTAGCCCTTCACTAGCTTCTCAAAGCACTTCATGGCTATGGAGGTGAGGGCTACAGGGCGGTAGTCGTTGAGGCAAGCGGGCGTAGATTTTTTGGGTACAGGGATGATGGTGGACTTCTTCAGACAGGTGGGGATGACGGCCTGTTCCAAGGACAGGTTGAAGATGTCAGTGAATACCGGGGCCAGTTGGTCGGCACAGACTTTTAGGACGCGGCCGGGGATGCCGTCCGGTCCTGCTGCCTTCCTGATATCCACTTTTTTAAAGATCCGTCTCACCTCATGCTCTGTTACCCTGAACACTGAGTCTCCATCAGCAGACCCCCCCCCCCCCATTGCCGTGGTTTGTAGGCTGGTGTTGTTATTCACAGCCTCAAACCTCGCATAGAAGGAGTTGAGATCATTTGCTAAGGAGATGTCACTGTTCAGTTTGAGGGGGGTTCCTTTGTAGTCTGTCATTGTTCTGAGGCCCTGCCACATGCCTCTAGAGTCAGCCTGTTCAAACTGAAGTTCAACTTTATCCCTGTAACGCCGTTTTGCCTCTATTACTGCTCTCCTGACGTTGTATCTTGCCATCTTGTGTTCTTCCATGTTGCCTGTCACCAGCCCGGTGTTGTATGCTGATGTGCGCACTTTCAGAGCCTCACGGACGGATTTGTCTACCCAGGGCTTTTGGTTTGGGTAGATATTAATTTTGGTGGTGGGGATTATTACTTCTACCTGAGTACAGACATAGTCAATCACCGTTTCGGTGTATTCGTTAATATTGGCTGTGTTATCACGGAGTACACTCCATTCTGTGCTTCCCAGCACTGCTTGGAGTGACTCTACTGACGTCACGGTCCAACGCTTAACCTCTCGCGAGACCACCGGCGTTCGCTTGAGACACTGTTTGTACTTAGGCAAAAGAAAAATTGCGGCGTGATCGCTTTTACCGAATGGTATCATTATCTGCCAGCTTATGCTGTGGTACTTATGATTTTGTAGTTGAAGCAAAGTAAAGCCTTTTTCCAACTACACCCCGCTGTGTCCTGCCTATCTATCTCTCTCGTTCCTGTTATTGCGATTGGGTCCACACCACCAACAACGAATTCTTACAGCTGCCTTGTTCTGTTTCCAGAATGTTCTACTGGGTTTCCTGCCCCATCCCACAATATGTATTGTTGTGTGGATGTACTTAGAATGACTGCCTGAGATTACCATAATAAATATTGTTGAGGTAAAAACACAGTAGGGGGAATTCACAAAGGGATTGCGCTGCTTTTTTTTAAACTATGCCGGCGCAAATAGCTCTGAAACAGTTTGCTATTCACAAAGCAAGCGCAAAGGGTGAAATACGGTGGTTATTGCGTTGCCATCAGCATTGCGTCTCGGTGCGTCTGTGGTATTTGTGGGTATTTAAATGAGGTAATATGGGCGGAACATGTGCCACTTTCTATGCAAATGAGCCTCATCGGAAGAACACTCCCAATTCACAAAGATCGCATTAATCGCCATGCGCAGTTAAAGCGACGCTATTTACATCTTGAGAGATTTGGTGGTAACTAAGCGCATTTATAAAGGGATGTCATAGCCAGCGTCTCAGGTGATCATGGTAGCAGTAATTGTTGCCAGGCGAAGGCATCGTAATGCCAGGCGAAGGCATCGTAATGCCAGGCGTGCTCGTGAAAGAATATCTCTAATGAGAATATCACTTTTTGATTTAGGTGAGACCGAAATTATCCGGAGACACATTTTTTATTCTTTTTTTCTTTTTTACCGTTGCACATATAGATAGACTGCCCTGGCTTCCAACTGAAAGATATCAGGATATAATCAAAATATTAGGTAAAGAGATAGAGAGATATGCGCCGTATTCCATTGCAGTTTGCCTCCGCAGCATGATCTCCGCGGACCTATATATTTTACGCATAGCGTGGGTGGTGATGATGAGATGATATCACCGTGCGCGCTGACAGACGGCACTGAACACGAAATTGAGCTCACACTCGAGACCTATTTTTTAAAGTTAATAGTTTAACTTAAACCTAAGCAAGAACTACACTTCATCATCAGGTAAGGTATTTGCCCAACAAAATACATTTTCGGGTTTGTATATTTGGAGCATGCCTTGTGAAGTTGTGATTGTTGGTGCTTTTCTCTCATGCAACCAGCTAAAATGCAGCAAAACTCGGTGGAGTAGGCTACAGCATAACTACACTGCACTTCCCCATTCATACCGCGGTGGCACTGCATTATCTCTTTACTTTATCACATTCTCACCACCAGTGGTGCAGTAATATGGGAATTGCCCAAACGCCACGTGCACGCGCGCTCCCGCGCACGCGCATACATGTTCCCTCGGTTGCGCACAGAACAGATGATTATTATGCATAAATGTTTTAAATGTAATTGTAGTTACAATTTCTTTAATTGAATTAACTTAAACTAGAAAAGTAAATACAAACTAAATTAACAATGTAACTTAGAGTTAGTTTACAGAAGGACAGTTTCCTTCAGAGACTGAAGCACAACTTAATGTCTCATCCTTCCAGTCGACCACAGATCAAGCAACCCCCCACCAGCTCTTCTCGTTGTTAGGCTATCGGTATCCTATTATTATGCAAAGTGTAGGTGATAAGTGCCGGCCGGCGCGACGAGTCCAGTGACAATTGTGAACGCATTTTTGTGTGCGCGCGTGCACATCCGCGCGCACTTCTGCCTCAGTGACCTACCCAGACCAGGCTGCAGAAACAAATTAGTGGGGGGCATAAAATGTTCTCGGGGGGGCACAATGGTTTTTCAACACAGGTTCCCTTTTATACGTTTCAGCTGGGACAGCGGCGCTGTGGCTTGCTTGGCGTTGCCCACGGTGCTGAACTAAACAGCAGAGAGGCAATTGAAAAATCTAATTTCTCTCTATCTTAAGAACTTTCACTTATACAAAAACAGACTGAACGGATATATATAACAGACCTGCTGGGGCAGTGGACTGAGAGCAGGGGACACAAACAGGCTGGATAAGATGGTCAAGAAGGCCAGTAGCGTGGTTGGGGTGGAGCTGGACTCTAGCGAGGGTGGCGGAGAGGAGGAACCTTGCTATGCTCCAGGCCATCAGGGAAAACCCCTCCCACCCACTATACACAGACTTGGCTGACAGGAGGAGCATGTTATAGGCTCACACTACCTAAATGCAGCACTGAACAGCACAGGAAGTCCTTCATTCCGACAGCCATCAGACTATACAATGCATCACTGTGCCTCACTGCATCACTGAGCACAGAGTGACAATTACCATCTTCCTGGACTCTTACTTTTTAAACAGCACTGACTTCAGTATATTTTTACTGTATTTATTTACTGTATCTTTTATTCTATTTTTATTCTATTTAATTTTATTCTATTCTTAGGCCATTTGTTTTGTTATTCTTATTTGTGACTTGTTCTGTCTAAATGTTTAATGTTGAGTGATTTGCAGTGTCAAATTTCCCTCAGGATAATACATTTATATTCTATTCTATTCTATATCTTTGAAAAGTCTCCATTTATTCAACACTTCTGAATTCACTGACAAACTGAACTGAACTGACAAAAATAAGGTGCATAAAAAAGCAAACAAAATTCCTCCACAGGCTACTCACCATCATAAGTAGAGCGGCAAGCAGCGTTTGGGGACAGAGTGAAATCTTCTTAAAACACTGCCCCTCCACTCATTCCTGAACTTTTTTGTTAAGTCCTTCTCAAATGCCAACTGAATTAAATTGGCCTTAGTTGCGTCGATGAAGCATACTAAGGCGATGTTCTGTAAAGACCTTCTTGAGGGTAGAAAACGAATTCTCACAGAGTGCCGTGCTAGCTTCAGTAGTGTTGTTGTTGACATCAGTGCCCACTAGAGCTGTCCCCGACTAAGGATTTGGATAGTTGACTTTGATTTACCAGGGTGGGCACAGCTGACTCAGTGGGCGGGCCCGGCCCCCTAATGCCCGCCCATGGCGCCGGGACTGGACTTACCTAAACAGCGTTTAACCGCGTTTGTGCACGACTGCATGCCTGCTCACCACCTCACTCTCTCTCTCTCTCTCTCTCTCTCTCTCTCCTCTCTCTCTCTCTCTCCCTCTCTCCCTCTCTCTCTCTCTCTCTCTCTCTCTCTCTCTCTCTCTCTCTCTCTCTCTCTCTCTCTCTCTCTCTCTCTCTCTAAAAACAGGTAGCCTTCTTTCTCTCCCCTCTCTCTCTCTCTCTCTCTCTCTCTCTCTCTCTCTCTCTCTCTCTCTCTCTCTCAATTTTCAATTCAATTCAATTCAAATGGGCTTTATTGACATGGGAAACATACGTTTACATTGCCAAAGCCAAACAAAACAAAACAATCAAACAGAGAAAACAAAATAAATCAGTACATTACAGACGGAATTTCTAGTACAGTCTTTATGGTGGTTGCATTCCGCTGGATGTCCTTTTCTTGTCACAGCAGCTCACAAATCTTGCTGCTGTGTTTGCACATTCTTGTATTTCTCCCAGTAGGTATGGGAGTTTTGAGTTATTGTCCATGTTTTCAAAGTCTCTTTGGGTGTTTGCAATTTGTGGGAAGTATATGTCTCTGATGTCTTGGTATAGTGGGCAGGTTGTTAAGAAGTGGAGCTCGGTTTCCACCTCATCTTGTGTGCAGTGGGTGCATAGTCTGTCTTCTCTTGGGAGCCAGGTCTGCCTATGGCGGCCTTTCTCAATGGCTAGGCTGTGCTCGCTGAGTCTGTACCTAGTCAAGGATCTTCTTAGTTTTGGGTCAGTCACGGTGCTCAGGTATTCTGCCATTGTGTACTCTCTGTTTAGGGCCAAATAGCATTTCAATTTGCTCTGGTTTTGGGTTGTTTCTTTCCAATGTGTCAGATAGTTTTCTTTTTGTTTTCTTATAATTTGATTTAGTCCAGTGTGGTTACTGTCTGGTGGTTCTGCTTGTGTTTGTGAGCAGAGTCCCAGAACGATAGGTTATGTAGATAACCTAGTTATATTAGTATTGGCTGAGCGTCCCGCTCTGAGCCTTATGAGATATCCCTTATCTCCTATGATACCTATTGTATCTCCCACGAACAAAAACACATGCACCCCACCTGTATGGGGCCCCGCCCCCATGGTGGCACCGCCCATATAGCCGTGACTCTGGTCACCAAACACCCTTCCTCGCCAAAACCCGTCCCAGGAAAAGATCCCTCAAGAGGGAACTCAGGGCCGCGCAGAGCGGGACGCTCAGCCAATACTAATATAGCGCAAGAAATCAAGCAAGCCAATCTTGGTATTCCAATTGATAATATAATCCTAAGTATTTTATTGTACGCTGATGATATTGTTTTGTTTGCAGAAAACGAAGCAAATTTACAAAACATGTTGAATATTATGAGTTCTTGGTGCATGAAATGGAGACTTGCGATTAACAGTGAAAAAACACAGATTATGCACTTTAGGAAAAAACACGAACAGCAGAGTAGTCATAAGTTTCAATTTGGACCAACGCCTCTGATTTACACACATTCTTATAAATATCTTGGTTTTACCTTTAACACTTTGACTGCCTAAAAACGCTTTACAGCGTCATTGCTGGCGATGCTAAAGTTGCCGGGGGACGCTGTACAGCGTCCTTATATCAATATTTCAAAAATCTGCGATCTGATCCATAATGTCCCTCCGCTGGTCTGAGAACCACCAGCAGGACCCACTGAGCTCTCTGGCGGTTCAGGAGCGCCATCTGGTGGCCGATCGCGCAACCGCTTAACAGGAAGCACAGTGGAGGTTGTGCTACATGTCCGTATTGCTTCCGGCCACTCGGGATAGGTTCCGGCATTCTAGCTCGTCACTCTACATAGCGATCGATTGCCAATAACTCGATAAACAACATGATTTGGACGTATATACCATTATACAAGCTGGAGATGGACCGGGTAATAATATATCCCATAATGATAAAATTTCTACTCGACGATGATCGCCCAACGGCGCGCGGAGACTGGGGTGAGTTTCAGCGTGTAACGTTACCATCTTCGATACTAACTGCTTTTATCAACATTTGACCCACATTAGATGATTGGTATAACGCTGCCCACGGAATTATAAACGCCCCCTCGCCCATCCGGTCAACATCAGATGACGTGTAGTAACTTCTAGAAGTACGTCTAGTTGGAATTTTTTATATCGCGCTGATTGCCATCAAACTGTATTTCATCATCAATATAATGCATTTGGGGCTATATATCACGTTCTGGAGAAAGTTGCAGAAAGAGATGAAAACATACTTATACATTAGACCATACTTTACTATGAATATGTGAATGAAAAAGTTTAACGTTGCTACACAATGAACAATACATATAGGACTTTGAATGGGCCCTAATAATGGCAATGTAGCAATAGAATTTAAAAAGTTATAGCCCTGCAAAGAAGGGGACTTTCTCCATAGACAAATAGCGCTGGCAATCTATGGTATATCATTAATTTAACCCATGGCAGCCAAAGTGTTAATGAGTACATGTGCTTCATAGAAGGAAGGAAAATAATGTCTGAGTCAGCAGGAAGGGCGCTAGGGGGCGTGTTGAGTAAAATGAAAGTGTGCACTGACCTTGGGTTTTCAACATATACACAATTATTTGATTCAATGGTGGGTTCTGTTTTGTTTTATGCTGCTGGAGTATGGGGTTTTGATGATGCTCCTGAATGTAATGCGATCCAGAACCGGGCCATAAGATACTTTTTAGGAGTCCATAAATACACACCAAAAGGGGCTATAGAAGGGGACATGGGGTGGGATTCTTGCTTGGTCAAGCAAAAGGGTGAAATGGTGAGGTTATGGAACCGCCTGGTCCAGCTGCCAAATGGCAGGGTGACTAAAAAGATTTTTAATTGGGACAGAGCACACGGTCATCCCTGGTCAAGAGAGATGTCTATGATTTTTTCTTCTACTGACTTGAGTATGATTTTTATGAACAATTTGCAGTGTAAGGTTCACATAATTAAAACAAAATTATCAACAATCCATCAGGATAAGTGGAAGGTGGAGATTTTGAAAAAACCTAAACTTAGAAAATATATTGCAATTAAAAATGAGTATTTTACTGAACCTTATGTAATGTTAAACTTAAAGAGAAGACGGAGGTCTCTGTGTGCCCAGTTGAGGTCTGGCACCCTGCCATTGGCTGTGGAAGTGGGTAGATTCCAGGGTAAACCTGAGGAGGAGCGGCTGTGTGTTCTGTGTGATCTGGGAGTGGTGGAGGATGAATATCATTTAGTTTTTTATTGCCCTTTGTACACCACTTTGAGGAGGGCTTTATTTGAAAAAATTCAAATTGCAAACCCAGATTTGTTTTGGCAGTCTGAGAGCTGTATGTTGAGTTGTTTTTTTGTGGAGGACATCTTCGGTTTTGCAGGATTTTTGGAGAAGGCATGGCACCTGAGACAAAACACACTGTATCCTATATAATTGTATTTGAATTCACCTTGTTTTTCTGTTTTTCTGTTTATTTACATTGAGTACAGCTTGTGTTATATTACGTTTTATTGTATTTTCTTGTATTTTTCTTTTTTTATGGCCATCTTGGTCTATGTCATTTGTTAAGTAATTGGTAAAGTATATTATTATATACTTATTGTTATGTGTCTTGTAAGCCCATATGGGCTGGGCATACATCTGTATGTAAGACACGAAAATAAAAAATATCAAATCAAATCAAATCAAAAATATAACTAGGTTATCTACATCAGTGGTTCCCAAAGTCGGGGTCGCGACCCAAAGGTGGGCCGCGAGCAGCCACGGGTGGGCCGCGAGATGATTTAATTTTTTTATTTTTTTTTTTATTTTTTTATTATTATTTTTTTTGTCAGGCCACTGAACTTAGAAGCAGGCCAGGACAGTGTTTCTAGTTGTATTCTAAAATTCGATTCTATTGTATTCTAAAATGTGACGATATGGTTTTATATTAACTTAATAAATAAACAAAAACGAAAAATCTACTTATTTCAACGAACATTTCAAACTAAATAACCGATTATGCACATAAAACGCTGAAAACAACCGAAGCAACAATAGTATTTTAATGAGGCTATTATTATTATCATTATTATTTTGCAACAAGTTAGCCCTCTCATAAATAGCACATATAAATGAATAACTAACTTGAACTAACTTAATAGGATTGAAGTAAAAAAATCGGTCGCCTGGCAAAAAAAAAAAAAAAAAAAGCCCGACGATGTGCATTGGGCCGCGGCTCTCTGACGCCTTATTTTCTGGGCCCTGGCCTGAAAAGTTTGGGAACCCCTGATCTACATAACCTATCGTTATATATCGTATTTGCTTCGCGTCCCGCTCTGAGCCTTATGAGATAATGGGGAAGAGCGGACGCGAGGCCCGACAAATGTACCCCCTGAGGACCCGTAAGCCCACATCAAGGGGTGCGGGGAGCCCTGTCACCCCATCCTTCCTAATGAAGGGGGGGCGCAGTCAACTCCACCTGAATGCGAACAAGAGGGAACTAGAACCCCTTGAACACACCGTACAGGCGGAACCACGTGTGACCCAACACACTGTGGCCCATACCCATACACTCCTGCTACCCGACCAAAGGACGGGAAGCAGGAAAGGCCACAGACCCCAGAACCGCCTGGGAGACAGAACCCCCGGTCATGTCCATGAGGTAAAACCTTACAAAGGGGCCCGGGGAGGACCATGAAGCTGCAGCACAGATGTCCCCCACCGAGGCCCCACCCAGGAGAGCGGCAGAAGCAGCCACCCCACGAGTGGAGTGCGCCCTGACGCCCCCAGGGGGATCCTGCCCAGCCAACGTGTAGCAGAGGGTAATGCCCTCACACAACCAATGGGACAGGCGCTGCTCCGACAGTGCCTTACCAGCACGAGCCCCACCGTAACAGACAAAGCTGGTCGGTAACCCTGAAGTCCTGAGTACGGCTGAGGTAAATCCCCAAGCACGGACTGGACATGACAGGTGAAGGCCCGCATCTAACTCACTAGTGTGAGGAGGAGGACGAAACGCCTGAACCACAATATCCCGGGAGCGGAAGGAACTCCGGATATTCTTAGGCACGAAAGCAGGATTAGGTCGCAGAGTGACACCGCAATCGGTCCGAAAAGACAGGCACTCTGGACGTACCGAGAGAGCATAGAGCTCACCTACGCGTTTAGCGGAAGTGACAGCCAGTAGGAACGCGGTCTTGAAGGACAGCTGTCCCAACGGCGCCTGCTCGAGCGGCTCAAACGGGGCCAAGGACAACCGACCGAGGACCAATTGAAGATCCCAAGTCGGAGCCAAGGAGCGTTGCACCGGCTTAACGCGTTGAGCGTCAAGCAGGGAACGCTTCACAAGAGGGTGGCTGAACAAGACATCCCCTCAAACCCCTCATGATAGGAGGATATAGCTGCTGCATATACCCTCACCGTCGAAGCCGACAGTCTATCAAGGAGAGACTGGAGGTAACTAAGGACAGCATCCAGGGGGCAGGAGACTGAGTCCCGGCCCCCCGCCTTACACCACACTTGGAACATACGTCATCTGCCCGCGTAAGCGCAACAGTGGAGGGAGCATGCGCATTCCAGATGGTAACACCATCAGGATCAAGAACCCGCGCCCCTCAACGTACCCGTCCCAACAACTGACCTAACAGATGTATGGGGAAGAATCCCTGGCGGCACGGCATCGATCCCAGACCTGCCTGGCCATGTCCAGACGTAATCCTCACCCGTCAGGATGAGGACCGCCCCGCGACAGTACCTCTGCACCCACATTCTCCCTGCCGGGGATGTGGGGAGCCCTCAGGCCGCACAGATGGAGGACGCCCATAGCCAGCCGCCGGCCGCCTGGTGCAGACAGGGGGAGCGTACTCCTCCCTGTCTGTCGATACACGACACTGACGTCATATCGTCCGTCCTGATCAACACCATATGTGGACCAGAAGGACCGCTTTCAATACCAACACATTGAACGTAGCGCAGACCGGGCAGCATGGTTTGCCAGCTGCCCCCTACTGCGTTGGCCCGACGCGTCACCAGCGAGGGAGGCGTCGGTGAAAACGCGACGTGAGACAGCGCCGTAAACGTCCTAGGACAGTTGACAACACGCCCTGAGATGGATGCCCATAGCCCTCCAACCGTTGACTGGGAAGAGGAGTACTCTACATCCAGTCTACAGCAACCCCAGGCTGGTAGAGACCTGCCTGGTACGAGACCTGACGATCCACCTTGACCGCGAAGGACCAGAACGTCATCAGGGCAGAACACTCCGTAACCCCGGACGATGCAGAGGCCCCAGTGCGGCCTCCACGCACTAGGTGAAGATGCGGGGAGCCAGAGAAAACCGAACGGCAGCCTCTGGTACTCATACGCTAACCCTGCAAAGGAAGCGTAGGTAAGCCCTAGGATGGAAGATCGGGGATGCGCATACGCATCCTACAGGTCTATGGAGGAGAACCAGACCCCCACCTGACAGTGTTCAACAGGTAGGAGACGATCCAAAAAATGCTGAACCTTCCCATGGGACAGGTCCAGCCTGGGTCTTACACCCCTCCCTCCCGACTTCTCGGGCAGAGAACACCGGGAGGAGAACGCCACGACGATGGCTTGCTTCGTCCACAGAGATTGGATCTTGTTGACCAGAGCTGTCACTGCTGGAGACCCTGACAATAGGGTCTGTACCAAACCTGAAAACGGGTGGAGTTGTGTAAACACAAGTCCCCGCCTCAGCGTTCTCTCCATCCACCTCGACATATGGTACTGCCGTAGTCATATGTGACGACACTCCCAACGCACCCGCCGTCACGTGGCGCAGGTCCGCCAGGAACTGTAGATAGTTGGCCCGGTCCCCCCGCTGTGCGTAGCCAAACCTGGAACCGTGCGAGGAGCGCGTTCCGTGTCGGAACACCTGACCCTGACACCACCCACGAGGCAATCGCACCCAAGGGGGAACCCCGACAGAAAGGGCCGGTCTGATACGGGGGGCTTCCGATGAAAAAAGCCCCCCCACTGAACACCCCTCCAGAACATGCTGAAGGAGTTGTTCTGCAGCCGGACATGCAAGGTGTAAGGCCCCCATGGGTTCCTACACACCGTAGCCCTGCAGTGATATTACTACCACCCCAAATCATGTGAGCTGCGACCACTTGCCAATATTTCAGGAGTGGGAGGCACCAACATGATACCTGGCCTGGCGAAGGCGAGGCCGGGGAAGCCCGCACTGTGTGCCTCAAAAGGTTTCGAGCCCCCCTGCTGACAACACTTAAGTTGACAGACGTAACACCAGGCTCAACCAACACAGTTCAAGGTGTGGGAGCCGCTTGACAGCACAACATTCTCACGGACAGACCCAGGCTCAGCCATAAACTGGGTGTCAGCCCCTGTCCCCATGAGAAGCGAAAAGTGCGGCCGCCCGCGCATCAACGAAGGCACGCGGCCCGCAGCCAAAGGAAACAATCAGAGCCCACTTCTTCCGCTGGTGTTGGGGAAGGGAGTGATCGGAGAGCGGGCTGCTCGCGGCAGGACGGTGACGGCTTGTTTGTTCAAGCCGAACCCATCCCACATGGCCGATCCCTCGGCCGCCAAGGCTGTCGGCCTTGTGGACACCTGTCGAATCAACGCCCAGGATACCTCTGGCAGGGGAAAAACATGGCCGCCTGTCGAGGGCCCCGTCATCGCCGCTGACGAGGCTGTGCTCTCTCTTCTTCTGGCTGCGCGGTGTGAGGCGGTGTAGGGCCTAGGACAATACCGCCCGCGCTCCAGCAGAAGACCAAAATCCCCTGCGGAGAGGGGAACCCTGAGCGGTTATAGCTTGCGGCTGGGTCAAAGCTAATAATGTCAACAACCTCGCGCGATGTGTCGACGTCGGCTGGCCCTCAAGGCCCCTCCACCAGACACCATTTTTTTAATAGAAAAAAACAGCAATTCGAACACAGTTCTAATCGTTGCCAATTCCATACCGTGGCGGTACAAGCCTTAACAGCCCACCAGCCACTCGCCAGGCCGACCCACCCATGGTGTCGGCCGGGCGGGGCATTGTTTCAATATGTCAAAAACAAAGGACTGATGTTAACACGGAGCACCAGTGGTGATTGCAAACAGCAACATCCACTGTGGTGTGCACCATGAAAGGGTTAAATGAATAAAAGAGCTAAACCACAAAATACTGTAGAATGAGCAAACCCATACACACAAAGTTAAGGGGAGACAGACCAGAGCGAACTAGTCCCGCCTTCATTCAAAATATTCACAACAGGACACCAGCCCTAGTTTAGCCCATTTACCAAAAAAGGTAAACAAAGCCCCCCCCCCGCACTACTCCCCCAGTATACCGATTGACCGTCAGTATGAATGGTTGAGAGGAGAGAAAACTGTAGCAAGACAGACCTTCTCATAGCAGAGTGACAAAACGAAACAATAGCCCACTACACAGGGCCGCCTCAGGGGGTGGGGGGCCTCGCGTCTAAATACGCACAGGGCCTCACATTTCTCCCAGGCGGCCCTGCCCTTATACTACTGCAGCCTAGCGCGAGGCGATGTGGGACCCAGAACAACAATTGCCTGCGCACAGACATGTTTACCATGTCGGCTGGACCCATAGCCCCACTACCCGACGCCAACCCAGATGGGAACACCGTTCAACAAACCCCGCTGGACCACAAGGTAACATACCTGGCTAGGCAACCTAGCCACGGCCTACCCTGTTGTTAACCCATTTACCCGAAAAAAGGTAAATAAGACTCAGCAAAAAAAACCACAACAGCTACCGACTGACCTTCATTGATGAACCGGGCAAGAGGAGGGAGAGTGACAACATCTCACGGCGGAGACATTAGAACAGCGTAGCAATTAGCAGTAGTAATAGCATGCGGCATTAGCGATAGCATGTAGCATAGCATTAGATGTTTTAGTAGCACGCCCAAGACAGCTTGGAAACTGTTCCCTGCACCAAACCATCCTGCCCCCGGCGCCAACACACAACATGGTTGTGTAACAAAACAAACCAGCATTACTAACACTAATACCCATGCCTGAAGACACAGGGCCTACCTGAGTACAACCTGGCCCGACAGCCAGTCTTGTACAGCTGAACCTCGATGTGCTGTCATCAAACGAGGAACATCAACATAGGCCCGTCGTGTCGCCAAAAACATGCGTCGAAGATGCCAGGGGCCAGCAACCTCCGGTAAGCTTTCAACATTATGACTCTGATCCTTTTCATCCTGCTAGTTATCGTATGGTGCACGCATCCATTACGCTGGGACGAAAATAGAGGAAGGGTGTTTGGTGACCAGAGTCACGGCTATATGGGCGGTGCCACCATGGGGGCGGGGCCCCATACAGGTGGGGTGCATGTGTTTTTGTTCGTGGGAGATACAATAGGTATCATAGGAGATAAGGGATATCTCATAAGGCTCAGAGCGGGACGCGAAGCAAATACGATATATAACCATCTGGCTGAGTGGGCATCTATCGAGGGTCTCTCTGTGGGTGAGGGCTATGTTGTGGAGTGTGTCTGGGTCGCTTTCTTTTAGGTGGTTGTGGAATTTGAATGCTCTTTTTTGTATTTTTATGATTAGTGGGTATCTTCCTAGTTCTGCTCTGCATGCATTATTTGGCGTTTTCCGTTGGGTGCGGAGAATGGATTTGCAAAATTCAGCATGTAGAGTCTCAGTTGGGTGTTTGTCCCATTTGGTGAAGTCTTGGTTTGCAAGTGGGCCCCAGACTTCACAACCATATAGGGAAATCGGTTCTATGACGGAGTCTAATATTTTGAGCCAGATTTTGACTGGAATGTCTAATATGATGTTCCTTTTTATGGCATAAAAAGCCCTTCTTGCTTTGTCTCTCAGGTCGTTCACAGCTTGATTGAAGTTCCCTGTAGCACTGATGTTTAGGCCGAGATATGTGTAGTTTTTTGTGTGTTCTAACTTCTAGGGAAATTGTGTCTAGGAGGAATTTGTGTTTTTGTTGTTGTAGGCTGGACCTTTTTTGGAATATCATAATTTTAGTTTTGTTTAGGTTTACTGTCAGTGCCCATGTCTGGGAGAATTTGTGCAGAAGGTCAAGGTGCTGCTGTAGCCCTTCTTTTGTTGGGGACAGCAGCACCAGGTCATCTGCAAACAGTAGGCATTTGACTTCTGTTTGCTAGGGGGATGCCAGGTGCTGCAGTTTGTTCCAATGTTTTTGCCAGTTCATTTATGTATATGTTGAAGAGGGTTGGACTCAAACTGCACCCCTATCTAACCCCACGGCATTGAGGGAAGAAGTCTGTGTGTTTTCCCTCAAACCTCACAGCACATGTGTTGTTGGTGTACATTGACTTTATGAGGTCGTAGGTTTTCCCTCCAATGCCACTATCTAACAGTTTGTACAGCAGACCCTCGTGCCAAATTGAGTCAAATGCTTTTTGGAAGTCAACGAAACAGGAGTATACTTTGCTTTTATTTTTATTTATTTGGTTGTCGATTAGGGTGCTGAGGGTGAGAATGTGGTCTGTTGTACGGTGATTTGGTAGGAAGCCAATCTGTGATTTGCTCAAGGTATTGTTGTTTGTGAGGAAATGTGTGAGTCTGTGGTTAATGATCATACAGAGGATTTTTCCAAGGTTGCTGTTGACACAGATCCCACGGTAATTGTTTGGGTCATATTTGTCTCCCTTTTTGTGGAGCGGTGTTATCTCTCTCTCTCTCTCTCTCTCTCTCTCTCTCTCTCTCTCTCTCTCTCTCTCTCTCTCTCTCTCTCTCTCTCTCTCTCTCTCTCTCTCTCTCTCTCTCTCTCTCTCTCTCTCTCTCTCTCTCTCTCTCTCTCTCTCTCTGTAATACTGTAGAGATACATGTTTTGCTTACAGACTTAGGGTGACCAGATGCAAAAAGTCCAAAAGCAGGACAACAGTAAGATTTTGGTGGGACAAAGTGGGACAAAGTGGGACAAAGTGGGACAGATAGATAATGTAATTTTTTTTATTAGAATAACTCGTCTTCACCAAATAGATAAAGGTTAAATCAAAATAAATACAAATTAAATACAGAATTATATCTCTCCACATTCATCTTGGCACTGGCAGCCGGCTTGTTACCACCTAACATCTGTTTTAAATATTCAAACTTTATCACTTGACAGGAATGTCTTGTGTTCGATATTCCCCGTTAACACATGCAGAACTAGGGAACACTAGGGAACAAAAATAATAATACAAATAAATTGTGTTTCTCTATAACTATGGATAACTATGGATGTAGCTTTTGTACGACCACACAATATTTTTTTTGCAATATCTGAGTCTGGCCAAATGACAGGAGCTAGCTTGCTACCACAGTCGGCTGACCTGTATGAATGGGAGTGTTGTACAGTGTGATAGACGCTTGTTATCTCCGCTGCAGTGACCTTGTCCGTCTGGCTATAATTTTTTGGTTTAAGAAGAAACATATCCATAGATCTGGATGTTTCTTTTTGGTGAGCCACTTTCAAGTGAGACTCACGTCCACTGTGGCGCTTCAAGTCGTATTCTCCTCCATGAGCAATTGAAAAACAAACTATGAAACAAAACACAGAAAGCTCCCTGAGGATTGCCTGACATCGGCTTCACCCAGGCATGTGTCGTTTGCCAGTCTTGGTTGTAACTGCAGGTCAGTTTATTTTTTACTGCTTTCCATCTTGATTCATAGTTTGCTTGTAATGTTGTTGTGTTTTCTTTTTTGACAGCTCGCTAAACGTTGACAGCGCGCAACATTTTGACAGCGCGCTAAATTACTATAACCAATCAGATCTGCGATATGAGGTAGCGTCACGACTCTCACGAGCAGAGCGCTAAATTACTACCTAACCAATCAGATCTGCGATATGAGGTAGCGTCACGACTCTCACGAGCAGAGCGCTAAATTACTACCTAACCAATCAGATCTGCAATATGAGGTAGCGACACGAGCAGAGCAATGTGTGTGGACAAGAGGCGGGTTGCTACGTTTACTGTAGGGAGGGGCTTTTAGACCAATGTTTTTTTTTTGCTTCGAAAAGAGGGACATCCTCTCAATATGTGGGACGCGGGACATTCGGTCAAATGGTGGGACAGTACAACCAAAAGGGGGACACCTGGTCACCCTACTTACAGTAGTGGTGGCTTTACTAGGCTGGTTGTAGTTTCATTATTGAACAAACAGTTACACTTGCTTCATAATGAACAACAACAACTGTACATAAACTCATAAAACTATAAAACTATTGATCAATAATAACAATAGCAATAATAATAATTCTATTTACAAACTTAAAAAAGACAACATTTTTCTCAGTATTTTCTTTTCCATCTTCAATGTTTCACTGTTCAATGTTATTTTATTCAACAATAATAAGCTTAAAAAATAAGCCAGTGATTTGTTTCTCTTTTAAAATTGCAGCTGAATTGCATGTCTTCCAATTCCTAAACCTCATTATTATGATAAATCTGAATGAGCTCATTTTGGAAACAGGTGACACAAAAGATAACCAAGAAAACAAACATACTCACATCACTCACAGCTACAGAATACACAGCTAAGCTATCTACTGTATGGCTATTTTGTTTATTATTAGGCCTACATGTATTATCAATTTTACATGGGCTTGATTGCAGGCAGGCTACATATTGTGTTATTAAAGGGACACTATGTAGTTTTTGGTGGCATTTAGTGGTGAAACTGAATGTACCATAGACTTGTATTAATGCCAAAAAGGGCCCCAAAGATTCGCACATGCACAGGCCTAGTGCCCCTTTCAGTCTTTGAGCACCTGCCCCTCTAAAGTCCTGTGCACGTCCCCGTCTGAGGCCACTTGCCGTGAGTAATCCTGCCAAAGTTGGAGAGGCGGCGTACAATCGGGCTCACATCAGAATGCGCACATTTGATCGAGCGCACATTTGGCATCTTTAAAAGCCGGTTTAGATTTGAATTTATTTTATTGATGGATTAAAAACACACAACAAGGATCCAAAGGATAACATGAGAAAGAGTAAGACCCTTATTTCTAGGGATGCTCGATATTGGCTTTTTTACCGATACCGATATTCCGATATTGTCCAACTCTTAATTTCGATACCGATACCGATACCGATATCAACCGATACCGATATATGCAGGGTTTCCCCCCAAAAAAACGGAATAATTTCAGGTAACTAATAATTTCACTGGATGCATTCAAAAGGCTTTCTAAATGTAAGCATTATCTGTGCAAAATATGATAATTAAAAAAGTAAAAATTAACATTACATATCTCTTGTTGTTGAATTAAACCAAAATGCATACTTTTGACAATAAATAAAATAAGAATTGGTTTTTACTTGCTTGCCTGGGTAAATAAAGGTTAATTTTTTTTTTTTTTTTTTTTTTTTTTTTTTTTTACCGATACCGATATTTTCCGATATCACATTTTACTGCCGATATCGGCCGATAATATCGGTCGGCCGATAATATCGGACATCCCTACTTATTTCCATCATGGTCCCAGGGCTGTTAGGCCACAACAAAAACACGACAATGACACAAAACACATACATTTAAAACATTAGAAGTCTAACCTATATAGCTAAAATTTTATATCACACCATACGTAACTAAAAACTGATTGGAAACCCATTCAAAGTATAGGGGGCTATTCCTCTATTCTGTCCATGAGCCACTTCCTGACGCTTCTCTTGAAGCTGTGGAGGCTCGAGCTCTGCTTGATGGGGATAGGCAGCTTGTTCCAATCCTGGTCTCCAGAGAAAGTAAGGGAGCACTGGCCCAGTTTCGAACGGAAAGAAGCAGGCTTCAGGTTTGCTATTCTTGCTCTAGTTCTGTGGTTGTGGGATTTACTGACCGGGGTGAAGTAATTCAGGAGGTATCTAGGGGACCTTTGGTTTATAATATTGTGCACTAGGTTGAGTCTGAGCTGAGTAACTCTGGCCTCCTGAAAGTGACTCCTGTCACACTCCCAGGTCAGATCAAACCTGGGAGAATCAACACCACAGACTTGATGTGAACAGTGGTCTCCTACCTCCCTCTAGTGGTCACCATCAGATGGGCCAGATGAGGCAAGCCACCATTTTGTGTTTCTTTAAAATAGTTAAGATAAGATAAGATAAGATAAGATATTACTTTATTAATCCCCTTGGGGAAATTCCAATGACATACACATACAGCTCAACGTCTCATTAATAATAACACATCACGATCATTACATTTTTACAGTAACAACGGCACAGCATAAATTCAACAGACATGTACATTTGTTGACACATATCATCTACCGAAGGCCTGAGACGCTGTATGCGATAGTCGGCAGCAACAACACTAAGTAGTAACACAAGGCATCATCGCACCGTGGCGGGAGGGAGGGAGGGATGGAGGGAGTGAGGGGAGGGAGGCTGGGGGGACAGGAATTGGGTTATGAAACAGTCTTAGGGCCCCCCCTTCAACGCGCGTAGGAGGCAGCCATCCTAGATAAGGCATCAGCACGCCAGGCATACACGCAGGAGGGAGGAGGGAGGTGGGTGGGGGGGGAGGGGGGCCTCATCAATCTTATCGCTTCCAGACAGTACAGCTCGTCTCCTTCTTCCCAGAATCACCTCACCGGAGTCGCTCCTCCGCGTTGACCCTGGCCTTGGTCTGGTTCCACAGCAGAAAGGGATAAGGGGGGGGGGGGGGGGGGGTAATACATGCAGCTCGAGGCAGATATGCTGCATATGGTCAGGTTTTTGGTCAATTTAGTTGATTTAATTGCTTCATGTATGTTGTCCTGGGCTTTTCCTTTCCTTGTTTAATTGTCATCCCCTTGTCTGGTTGTTGTTTGTGATATTGCCTTGGTTGTTGTGGTGTATTGATTTTGTCTAGTTGGTGTTTAATTGTTTCTGTGTTGTTGGACTGGCCGTGCCAGGTGTTGTCAATTGTAATTAGTCTAGTATTTATGTGTCCTTCCTCTGTTCTGTGTGGCGACATACCTCCAGTTTCCCCCCGTTCCTGTACACGTCGTGTTGCACTGTGTCTTCATTCTAAGTAAGTGTAGGAGGGAGGAGGGAGGTGGGTGGGGGGGGGGGGGGGGGGCTCATCAATCTTATCGCTTCCAGACAGTACAGCTCGTCTCCTTCTTCCCAGAATCACCTCACCGGAGTCGCTCTTCCGCGTTGACCCTGGCCTTGGTCTGGTTCCACAGCAGAAAGGGATAAGGGGGGGGGGGGGGGTAATACATGCAGCTCGAGGCAGATATGCTGCATATGGTCAGGTTTTTGGTCAATTTAGTTGATTTAATTGCTTCATGTATGTTGTCCTGGGCTTTTCCTTTCCTTGTTTAATTGTCATCCCCTTGTCTGGTTGTTGTTTGTGATATTGCCTTGGTTGTTGTGGTGTATTGATTTTGTCTAGTTGGTGTTTAATTGTTTCTGTGTTGTTGGACTGGCCGTGCCAGGTGTTGTCAATTGTAATTAGTCTAGTATTTAAGTATGTGTCCTTCCTCTGTTCTGTGTGGCGACATACCTCCAGTTTCCCCCCGTTCCTGTACACGTCGTGTTGCACTGTGTTTTCATTCTAAGTAAGTGTTAGTGTTTTGTTGTTCCTGTTTATTTTCCGTATTCTCAAGTTCGCTGTTTCACTAGTGCCAGCACTGCTGCACCGTTTATGTTCTTTTTGTTATTTGTAGTTTAACCTTGCTCTCTCGGTTCTAAAAATAAATAGAACACCACCTTTTTGTGAAGAGCAACCACCGTCTCCGTTCTCTTGTCATTCTGCACCACCGTCTCTGTTATCCTGTCATTCTGTAGTTCTGGGGCTCCTCCATCGTTCTGCATATTGGGTTCTGTTCTTCCCATAATCCTAACAGACTCCTCCCTATGTGGGTGCGGGGGCCAAGACCCATTACCACCCTTATAAACTTATTTTGGGAAACCTGAAGCTTCTTTTTTAGGTCTCTGTCAGGCCTTTGAACCAAGACACACTACCATAGTCAAAGTGGCAGAGTACTAGGCTATTTGCTAGTAGCCTGAGACTATCTCTGCCAAGGAGGTTGGATTTCCTAGCTAGGTGGTACCTGGTGCGGGCGTTGACTTTGCCCAGTACTTGGGAGGCCATAGCCTCCCCATCTAGGCTCCCGTCTATCATACAGCCTAGATACTTAGCTTTTTTTTTTGCTGTTTTATGGTTACAGCTCCTAAATGGATATTAAACTCCTGTGCTTTCCTGAGCTTGGGCTTGGAGCCCAATAGTACTGCCTCTGTCTTACCTAGGTTAAGAGAAAGCCTGTTGTCCGAAAGCCAACTGCTGACCCCTGCAAGTTCTTCTCCTAGCTTCTGTTCTAGTGTGTTCTGATCCTTGTGTGAGACTAGCAGGGCTGAGTCGTCTGCAAGTAAAAACAAGTTACATGAGCATGCTGCTGACATGTCATTTATGTACAGTAAAAAAGGAGCTGCCGTAGCACGCTTCCTTGTGGGACCCCACATACTATGGGCTTGGCCTCTGACATAGTGCCACTGACCTCAACCCACTGGACCCTATCAGAAAGGTAGTTTAGTTTAGTTTATTCGGATCCCCATTAGCCATTGCCACAGGCATAGGCTACTATTACTGGGGTCCACACAAATCAATACAATACAATAAAATCAATACAATACAATTAATACAATACAATCAGAAAGGTAGGAAGAGAACCATCTGACCACTGTCTCAGTCATACCCAAGGCCTTAAGCCTGGAGAGCAGTAGGTTGTGGTTCACTGTGTCGAAAGCCTTCTGCAGATCCAGAAGAACTAGCCCACACAGCTTACCTGAATCTATCTCCCTCCTGATACTGTCTGTAAGATAAAGAAGACATGTTTCAGTAGAGTAGGACTTCCTAAAGCCGGATTGGAGATCGTACAGCAGGTCATGGCTGCTTACATATTCCTGGACTTGTTCATGGACTATCTTCTCTAGGACTTTGGCTAACACACTTAAAATTGAGACTGGTCTATAATAGCTGGGGTCAGATTTGCTCCCTTTTTTATATATAGGGATGACTTTGGCATTCTTGAAGTCGGTGGGTACCTTGCCTAGGTCCAGGGAGAGGTTAATAATATGGGTTACTGATGGAGCTATACAGATCCAGCACTGAAAAACCGAACCTCTGCTGCCCCTCTGCTGCTCCTCCACCACTCCACATGCCAAACTGATTTAAGTTCAAGTTCAAGTTTCTTTATTAGTTGACATGCAAAAATACAGAATACCTTCACATGGAATGCTTTTTTCTGTTATGCTCCTATGAGGATCGTAGGACGCTTGGATCATACACATACAGCTCATTACAGTAATATTCCACAATTATTACATTTTAGATAGTAATAATGGTACAGAGCCTTGAGACATATGCGTATTCACCACCGCAAACAGACTGATTTAGTGACTCCTATTGTTCTGGACCGGGCCAGATTTCACACCTCCACTGCCTCCCACAGTGTATCACTGGGGCGACTTTTTAATCTTAAATTTTTATTCGTCCCAAACGCCCATCCGATTCCTTCGCTTTTTTCACTGTTTACTTATCATGCATTGCAACTAGGGATGCTCGATATAGGCTTTTTTACCGATACCGATATACCGATATTGTCCAACTCTTAATTTCCGATACCGATATCAACCGATACCGATATATGCAGGGTTTCTTCCCCCCCCCCCCCCCCCAAATTTTTTATAATTTCAGGTAATTAACATTACATATCTCTTGTTGTGGAATTAACACAACATTATGCATACTTTTGACAATAAATAAAATCAGAATTTGTTCTTACTTGCTTGCCTGGGTAAATAAAGGTTATAGAAATGTAAAAAAAAAATTAAATAAAAAAAAAGTTTGAAAACCGATACCGATATTTTCCGATATCACATTTTAACGCCGATATCGGCCGATAATATCGGACATCCCTAATTGCAACACTAATATATGGGCAGTACCCCAAGTCAGACTGCCCATATTAAAATAATCATGGGGGTCTGAGGGCAGTAGCCCCCGACCCCCTCCCTGGGGGAGCACTTGAATGAATGAATGAATGAATGAATGAATGAATGAATGAATGAATGAATGAATGAATGAAAAGTTTATTTCTTGGACATGTTATTCTTCTTATTTCTTCAACCAACTCACAGTGTCTTGATCCGTCAGACCAAACAATCATAACAACAAATTAAAAAATAATCCTTAAAGAAAAAAAACATTTAAAAAAAGAACAAAGAAAAAACTGGAATTATAAACAAAAGAGCAATGTGTTTGGTTGGCAGACATGTCCAAAAAAAGGAGTAGAGGGAAGCTTAGCTTATTGATCCCTACCCCCTTACATTTGTATTTGTTCTTCCATTAATATTACTAGAATTTACATAATTTAGTATATTACAATATAGAATATTATTTTTACTTATATTAAAAGTTTAAAATAAAAAAACATGATTCACTTGACAGCAGTGAATATAGTACATCACTACATACACAATATAACATAATTTTGTTTATCCTCACTACTCATTTCTGTATTTTTCTAATGTGTATTTTTTTAACTGCTTTTTAAATTGTGCCACATGTTTATTACTCAGTTTGATGTAATCGGGTAAATTATTCCACAACTTCACTCCACACACCGATATGCACATGCTTTTCAGCGTGGTGTGTACCATTGGTTGTTTGAGATTCCCTCTCCCTCTTAAACTATATTCACCTTCCCTGTCTCTGAACCATTTTTGAATGTTGCCTGGGATTAGCTTGTATCTGGCTTTGTATACAATGAGGGCAGTTTTGTAATCCACTCGGTCCATACATTTCAATGCTTGTAGCTTTATAAATAAGTTATTGGTGTGTGTAACTGAGGGGTACAATTCCCTGACTGTATTGAGAGTATGGTATTATTAAACCACTACTTAGTTATGTACTTTAATTACTGGCCATACAGTACACGGTATATCTGGTGAACACCCACACAAGAATACGGCTTAACAAAGAAAGTTATATTTAGAAGTATTTATTATCAAAGCAGCAACAATAGGTTACAATATTGAGAATTATGAATTGCGCTTATATGGCACTTAAGTAGGTCAAGAGCGTAAGTCCATGAGCATATTAAGATGGGTATAACTGACACCACCTGTAGCATAAGAATTACATAAGGCACACTCGTAGTCAGCTGGAGACACTAGGGGGGTTCCCTCCGGTTGTAAGCCAGCAGGGCAGAGGAATGTTCGGATGCAAAGTCTGGGTCAACGAAGAATAAAGAAGCTCCAGCTACGGGAGGCGGTACATTACTCCCTTGATCGGCAGACAAAAGCAGCAGCTATAATCCAGTATGCGCGACAGCATGGATGAAAGCTAGCCAGCCTCTGTGGTCCTAGAGGCGGGCTCGATGGTGCTCCTCACAGGGTAGATCCCACACAGCAGTGGGGTAGACGGTTCTCTGCTCCAGCAGCCACAGTACCAAAGCAATATAATCCAGCCGGAAAAGGCTCTGCATTCGCCGGTGTAGATTCTCCTGTGCACTATACTTCACATTAACTAGGTCGAACTTGACGTTATTTCACTAAACTCTGACACTTTTACTATCCTATTCGCACATGTTATAAGTGCTCTATTTAGACGCAAAGTTGCTCACTTCACTTGGTCGTTGACTCGTGGTGAAGGGTTACTAGGTTTAGGTAAGACTACTGCTGTATCCACCTGCGACGTATTTATACGTAAGGTGAATAATCTAGTGCCAACCTCAGTTCTGTCTCGTATTACTGCGCAAACCTGGACATGTTGAGACATGTCTTAGCGGTAGCTTTGAACTCGCCATTGGGGGTATGGTCGTTGGCGCCTAGGGGTCGCTGTCCAATAGGAGAACGAATATTATGGTCTGGCTTGTACCTAGGTAAAGGGATATTCCGTGTATATATACAAAGAATATACAAGGGATATCAGACGATATACAAATATTATACAAGGGGTATCAAGCAATAAATATATATATTTGGTTTAATCTGACCCTTTGTAACAGTGTGTTCATAATATCCTACATTGTTGATTATTCTTATTGCTTTTTTTTTTTACTTAAGTTAAGTACCCTCCCTTTGTTCACTTTTGGAGCCAGCCACCAGCCCCCGAAATATAACACCTGAGTGCTAGTTCTAAAGTGGCAGAGGAGCAGCAGAAGGGCAGCAGAAGGGATCTGAATTTTCAGTGCTGCATCTGTAACTCCGGCTGCATCCCTCAGAAACCTGGCCTGATGCCATCTACACCTGTGGCCTTCTTGATTTTAAGCTCACCCAGCATCACAGCCACTTTGACTACTGACAACTTGCTTAAGGAGAATGAGTTTGCCTTGACCGCTCGTTGGCTATAGTAGTTGGAGACAAAGTCATCACCAAACTGTTCTGTCTTGGGAGGTAGGTTTGAGACAATCTACCGATGTAAAGAAGTTATTAAAGATTGTGGCTACATTCTTTTTATCAAACTCCATTCCCTTGTCTGTGGACAGGCCTATGTTGGACTCTGTAGTCCTTCGGTTGGCATCGCCCCCATAGCCTAGCTGCTTGAGGGCTTTCCACAGTTTAGTTGGGTCATTGCTGTTCTCCTTGATGGTATCTGAAAAGTATTCTCTCTTAGCTATCTTGATCTTTTCCTGAGTCTGGTTCCTGAGTCTTTTGAAGTGATCAAAGTCAGCCTGATCGTGAGAACGGTTCAGTTTAATACTATCACCTATGGTGTGGTCAAACCATGGGTCTGTTCGCTGTTTCACTCTGGTTTGTCTAAGGGGGGCTACAGAGTTGATAACCTTCAAGAACAGGGATTTAAAAGTGCCCCATGCTTGGTCTACCTCTTTGGCCCTGAGAACTTGAGACCAATTCACCTGCTCTAGCTGGGCCCTCAGAATGTTCCCTGAGTAATTCTTGAGGGATCTGGCAAATATAGTTTTATGACCAGTAAAAAACCTTTCTCTGCACCTTCCTCGAACAATAAATGAGATAGTGGTCACTGACACCATACTCTATGACCCCACTCCTGGGAATGTTCATTTAGTCTGTAACTAGGATAAAATCAATAGTAGTCTTGGATACATCAGTTACCCGAGTGTGCTCTGAGATCAATTGCTTCAGACTTAACTGTTTACAGAAATTGGTATAAGCTTTGTGGGTTGGAACAGAGGGATTTGTGACATCAGTATTAAAATCGCCCATTAATATACATTCTTTCTCCTCCCCTCCCCAAGTTGACAATACAGCCTCAAGGCTCTCATAAAAAGAGTTTGAGTCTGGGGGTCTGTAGCAAATTCCAAATAGAATTGGCTTGGAATGCGGCTGGTAAATGTCAAAGAACAGGGATTCGATTTCATCAGTAGAGCCAGATCTAAGCTCATAGTTAATGTCTGAGCGGATGAAAGCGCAGACTCCACCCCCTTTTATGTTTCGATCTCTTCTCACAAGTGAATAGTTGGTTATACCAATTTCTGAGCAGTCAATGGAATTATCGAGCCATGTCTCCGAGCAGCAAAACAAACTCGGATTTGTCGCGGTAACAAGAGAGCGGATTTCATAAATTTGTAAGCTTCTCACATTAAGACGGACAAAATGCAGACCTTTCTCTGCGGTTGCATTAGCAAGTTTAAGAAATGCATCGGCTGTCTCTGAGGAATCCAGTGTCTCAGAGGTAGGAGAATATTTAAAATGAGCAAGGGTACTGCAGTCTGGGCCAGGATTTGGTTGTACATTCCCACAAATTAAGAGCAGAATGTTAACAGAATTCGGCTATAGGGCGACAATAATGTGGTCAAGAGGCATGGTTTCTATCTTGAGCCTGAACTGGCGTGGTTTATTTTATTCACATGGAAAGAGCAGCAGTAACATACAGGTCTTCTCTCACTGAGAGACATAGGGGGAGATAACGAAGTGGGAGGATACATTTGCTTTTATACTCGCCACAAGGTGGTGTACCTGGGTGGCTCCGCCTAGAGCGCCCTCTAGTGGGAACAGATATATATGCAACTAAACAGTCACTGGTGGAGACAGTTATATATGCAGGTAAACAGTTACTAGTGTAAACAGCCATATGTACAGTTAGACAGTTACTAACAATCCTACACAGAACCTCTGATCTCAACATAGAAGAAGAACTAAAAATCTCTTTCTCGCCAAAGAAAGCGGGAGATTTATCTTGATGACCGTGGAGGCAATGGTGACAGAATGAGTGGCCATGTATGAGAGAAAGCTTTTTAAAACTGTGAGGCTGAGAAGCCGTCTCCAGCTTGCAAAGCTTGCATTGCTGAGCGGGTTAGGGAGATGTTGAGACAGTGGTTGTCCAAGAATTAAACCATTAATGAGAGTATGTTTGCCATGCGAAGAGTCAAGTAGAGGAGGCAACATATAGCCTGACTCGCTAGCTGTACACCTCCAAACTTCCCCATAGTCACAGTGGATTAGCAAGCAGAGCAAATACAAGATTAATTTCATTGTCACAGCAGACCAATAATGGGGCTCAGAAGAGTTTATGGCTAGAGTTATGCAGGGCTCAGAACAGATTGGTGGAAGCATGAGATAGCTCACACAGGCTGAAGAGGCTCCAGGGCTGTATTGCAGGCTTCAGGGTAGATGGATGGATGCCATACAGGGCTCAGGGCAGATAGATGGATGACATGCAGAGCTCAATGCAAGCTAAACAGGCTCCAAGACTGTAGTGCAGGCCTCAGGGCAGATGGGTGGATGTCATGCAGGGCTCAGAGCAGATGGATGGAAGCAGTAGAGGGCTCAAACAAGTTGAACAGGATCCAAGGTGCAGTGTAGGCCTCACCAGGAGTGTGGTAGTGCAGGCCTCACCAGGGTTTGAACAGACCAGCGATGGTGGGTAGCTGTTGGTAGCTAGCTGCTGCAGGGCTGGTGGATGCCTGGATCATAGTGGTGGGGCAATGCTATATATTCCCCCCAAAGCACATCACTCCTTTAGTGCTGCATGGGTTAGGTAATAATCACAATAAAGAGAATAGAACCCTATGCTCCAGAATACATAATAAATAAACAGTCCATGAGGAGTAGACGCTGGAAACACGGCCAATGAAAAGTGTATTCTGGAGTATAAGATAATGTCGGTTCTATTATCTTAACTAAACATTAAATACAACTTTCTCACTCAAAAAATATTCCTAAATGAGACAATAATATTCAGTGGCACAGTGCCTAACTTCGGTCTAAAGATTCAGCACCATGGACAGGTCTGCTCAAAATAATTTATTTGGGAATGACATGACAAACAAATGCAATGACGATAGATAGTGACAAAAACAAAGGGTGTCATGAAAATACAAATTAAGCAAGCTCTATACATTACGAAATAAATGAAATACAATAGGAAATAAACTAAATACAAATGGTGAAAAATACTGTTATGTCTAAGCCTCATTTCGGGTTTATTTCTTCCCCTTCCTGATATCTGCCAACAGCGCTGCCAGCTGCAAACTGCTCCGAGGGGCCAACTGCGCTGGAGCAAATCAGTAGCAAATTGCACACCTATGGGCGTGTTTGCGCTAGTATCTTATCCGCGCAATATCTTTAGTGAATGGCTCGCAAAGACGAAGCACATAACATGCGCTAATCGCACGCAGTTAAGGGTGCTATTAGCGCTGCGAAATCCATTCTTTGTGAATTCGCCCCATATGTCTTGTGTTTTGAATACATGTAAATTAGGTTAAAAACTAGATATATCCATGTTAAGGTACAAATATATGTTTTCTATTGTTAATATCACTTCTGCTCAGATAAATCTTTTTCAGTGCAGGTTGCATAAAAAGAACACACCTGATTTAGCAGTGGAGGGAAGGTGGGGTGTGTGCAAAGGCCTGTGGTTCTACACACACAAAAAGGGTGCTAAATAGCACTAAAAGTGGTTATTTGGCTCGTAATCATCTACAGGCTGCAAAAGAAAGAGAGAGAGAGAGAGAGAGAGACAGCAGCAGTGGACAATAATTGTTGCTATTTATTTTAATTATAATAATGATAATAAATCTGGGATAAACCATGCCCATTTCCAATCTGAATAGAGATACAGATGATTTTGTTGGCTGAACAGATACAGATACAGATAATGATGTCTCTGCACACACCCCTAGTTGCCTCTGCCATCAGTGTGCTCTTTCGAAGCCAGAGGGGGGGGGGAGTACTTTGAGTGGTCTGTGATGAATGGGTCCTGGGAGCTCAAATACAGGGAGTGCTTGTTTATAGTGGCGACATATATAAATTCCACCTCCACTTCCCAGCTCTCCGATAACATTTTATCCAATTCAGTAGAACTTAATTTATTTTGCTGATTTCTGCTGATTAAAAAGCACTCGCAGGCAAACAACTTTGTACACCCCTGCTCTGTTTCCATCCTCCTCCTTCTCCCTATCTCATTCTCATTCCCCTCTCTACACTACAACCCATCTTTACACACTCACTCTCTCTCTTCCCCCAGTTCATCAGTCCTATCTCTTCTAACACCCCCATCCTCTCTATCTCTCTCTCTCTCTGCCCCTCTCTCACTCTCTCTATCTCTCTCTCTCCAGGTAACTGGAATGCCTAAAATGTTCTTTTCACAAAATGTACTGCTTTTGTGTGCTATTCCATCACTGACAGATTGCTTCCTTTTCAATAGGAACATACTCACTCTCTCCCCGGCGGCTTCAGGTTGTATACATACTGTATATAACTATTACAGTTGTTCTAAACTGCTTAAATGCAATGCCCATGTTTAATATAATTCAGATCAAGCTGTCGAACTAGGTGTTGCAGACAGTGGCGGCTGATCCATAGAGGGTGCTAGGGCGCCGCCCCCCTGCTGGAAAGAAGAAGAAAGAAGAATAGAAGTGGTTTTGGTTCTGGGCGCTAGACATAAGCGCCCACTGACTGGGCGTCACTGCGCAATGCAGCAAACAGAAAAACGCACAGAGCAACATAAATGGACCTAGCAATTAAATTGAGCCAATCAGCATCTTCAAATATCATGCCTGAGGGCGCATTTTTACTAGCGCTCCAAGCAAGCAGAGTCACTGGTGTGTTCATCACTCATCAGACAGAAAAGAGTTGGCTCTTGGAGGAGGAGGAGTCTTTTGTGGCTAGCTGAAGCTAGCTGTGCTAAGAAGCTATGGCTAGCTGGATGCAGTCATGTAAATGGCGTATTTTGCTTTCCATGCCTGCTTTTTAAAATGGGACAGATACAACATGCCCATGGACTGTTACTGGAGTAAAGGACATGAAACACATTTTCTTTTTCACTTTTTTTTTAAAGTGGATTAAAGGCTTGTGGATGGCCCCATACACAGCTGAATGTCGACAACATAAACAAGAACAAGGCTGTATGCTCGAAGGTAGGCAAGCGAAAAATATGCTTCAGTATGCTTCAACATTTGAGTTAAACAGAAGTCATCACTTGTTATCTTATAGATAGATGGCTAGGGGCGTTCTAGTAGCACACCATGTAACACGCTGCGTCGCGAAACGGCAGACCCGGGTTCGACTCCCAGACCCGCCGTCCTTTGCCGAATGTCTTCCCCTGCACTGTCTCCCATTTCCTCCTCTCCCTCTCTGTCTACCGGACTGCCCGGTAGTACAAACCAATACAAATTTACAAAAACATATAAAAAAATGAAAAATTAGATAGATGGCTAGCCGATTGTTAGGTAGCCAGCTAATCTTCTCTCCTCTCCAGACATCCACCACAATAGTAGCGAGCTAATGCTAATACTATATAATCAGGACAAAACATGGTATAACGTCGCCCAAAAGAGTTCCCTAAAACATTCCGATCAGTTCATGAGCTGAAGGAAAAATACATATAAGTTAGTTACTTAGTCAATACCCTTGGAAATTATGAATTGCAAGTTGTCCGGTTGATGTAACAACTGAGCTAACGTTAGCTATCTGCTCCGTCCGAAATCCGAATTTCATGGATATATCCTTTGGTAAAATAGTTCAGGCCTTTTTGTAGAACAAATAATAATAATAATAATAATAATAATAATAATAATAATAATAATAATAATAATAATAATAATAATAATAATAATAATAATAATAATAATAATAATAATAATAATAATAATAATAATAATAATAATAATAATAATAATAATAATAATAATAACAATACATTTAATTTGTAGTGCACTTTACATTTGGAACCAAATCTCAAAGTGCTAAGATTTGACATCAATACAACGTCAACACTGTCTGCTTGCTAATGCTACTGTAGCTAACCGGAACTGATTTGCCGACAGGAAAGCAAACAACAATATTGTCCGTGCCGAACCCTTATCCCCAACACATAGTTCCGCCCACCTACAATAATTGTCACCAGCCGCCACTGGTTGCAGATAAATTATGAATGAAGATCCAGCAATTGCATATCCTATTTATCTTCTAAAATTATGTCAGAATCCTATTCTAGTAAACCATTTAGGTGGAAGAAGAGAATGTTCGCAAGCGAGCTGCCAACTTGAAAAACAGAGACACAGAAGTGAGAATCAGAGCATATTGTTGTAATACTATTGTATTATGTGTGATGTAGATGTGTAATGGAAGAAAAGGCCAGACTAAAAACAAAGCATTCTAGAGGCATTTCAGGCAGTTCAGGAGCAGTGTTTTCTGTCGGAGAGAATAACTCACTTTGGCATGGACTTTGTAACTCTGTACAATGTTTTATATACATATCTGGCACACTAAAGGAAAACCCAAAAAGCACAATAGGACCCGTTTAGCAAATCCGTAAACACAAATGTCTACAATTGACACAAACATCAATTAAGTAAGTCTTGCTAATCAAAATGGATTCTATTGTTTTCAGTTTAATTATATCACTCTCATGTAAATACATGTATTTATTATATGTGTAGTATGTTCATAAGTCCTTACACGCAAACTACCCAAAGCACCAATCAATACATTGACACTCTTATATGTGAGATTACACTGAGGAAATACAGGTGTCTATTTGTTGTTTTTGTTTGCTAAGCCCTATTTGTTGTCTGTCGATTGCCGTTTCAGGCGACAAAATCCGTTCAGCGGTTCTCAAGTTACATGCCGATATGTGAGGCGTGCGCCAAAGTCTTTAGCAGACTTTTTCTTTTTTTAAATACCACTCCCGACTCCCGACGCTCTAGCTCCGTTAATCATTTGCCGATCTAAACAATTATTGGACAGAGTTGTAAGCAATGAGTGTGGCTTTCCAATGGTACTCCAGGTGGGGAGGAGCAAATCGGGGATCTAGATGAAGTCATGAGCGAAAACAGGAAGAGAATTTTCTGCTGAATGCATTGAAGTCAATGAGGAAATGGTTTACTGCATACCTTTTCTTTTTCTCACATTTTACCAAAATCACTCTTTTCTGAACGGATTATTATAAAATGTTGACATGTACTACACAAGACTTCAGGCTATGGACCCAGGGTGTTTTTTCAGCCATACCAGTTTCTTTGGAAATATACTTTTGGATATTGCAACTACTACAGAAAAACGTGAGTAACAAGTTTTTCTACAACTCAAGTTCATGTTACTCTATTTCATTAGCACTAAAAGTGAATTTTCTTTATTGTATCAAAGAATGTTATCTTTCAAAATAGACAAGGCTCATGCATGTGACGTATAAAGTATAGTATTTTGGTTTGCAAAAAAAGTATGCAGTCCTCAAGTTCAAGTAAAAAGAAAATTGCCACTTTTGGGGGCCCCTGTTAAGAGGTTAATTAGTTCTGTAACAAGCTTAATCTTAGACTGAAATATGTGCAGTAATAAATACAGTAAAACCTAGTTTAACTGAACCTCAGTATTCCAAACTGATTCATCGAACCTGTGTTACGGTTTCACCTGCACAATCCTCTCTGTCTCCCTCACACACCCTGAGCTAGATCCACAAAGAATGGATTGCACGGTGCTAGTTGCACCCTACTTACAATTTATTATAAATTGAAAATGGGGGACCCTGGTGTAAACAAGATGAAAGTCTTTCTCTGGTCTGCATCCCCTTCTCTTTCAGTGCCACTCACGAGATTTCTCTGGTTTTTTTATAGGTGGTTGCGTGCCACTCACGAGATTTCTCGGAATTATTATTATTATTATTTTTTTGCGATCTGAAAAATTATTGCATCACCCGAGCCTACCCGAGTATAGCCGAGCTGCGCCGGTGATCACTGTGGAAAAAAGCGCCCCCTGTCGTCTCCCAGATGACATAAGTGATTTTGGAATGGACTCAATGAAAATGAATGGGGGAAAAAATCTGGTACTCCACATTTTCCAGTTCACTGATCCAGCCGGGGTTACCACAGTTCATTCTGGAGCCTCAGATCCCCGCGGATCATGGAGATCTACAGTGTCGCGTTGGATCCATACACGTATCGATTTTTTCGAATGGTGATCAGGAATTGGAATATACCAGTTGGATACCATCTGATGTCAGGTAAGGACTCTATGTTATCAGTGGTAGGATAATCGGAGTAAGTTTGATGAAGTTATAAGCTGTTTTGTGAAATGTCTTCTTTCGGTTTCACTGTAAAAGTCTGTGAGGAAATCAACGGAGCGATTATCAGTGCGCGGCCGTAATGTGCTTGCGTGCACGTATAATATTGATCATCTAGCGTTTATTTGAAAACGATTCATAAAAAGGCCGACGAATATCAACGTTGTGGAATATTCCACTAAAATACGATTTTCATAGAATGCTCCAGAATGAGCTGTTTTTTATATCAAAACGGGGGCTTTTCTAACTGCTCTGAAACGGAAACGACGCGATAAAAAAACAATCTGCCTTCACAGCACTGACTGGAGAATAGTCTTTGATAATGCGATGGGCAGATTAGACACATAGCCATAATTTAAAACATAGATTAGGTGATATTAACGTTAACATTGGCGCCGATGGTGGCATCCAAGCGGTAAAACGGAAAACCAGGCGTGGCACTGAAAGAGTTAACAATTGTGTGTATTGAGCCTTACTCTATTCTACCCATTCTACAATCTGTTAATAAAAGTTTCAATCAATAAAATTGTATTAACAGATTGCAGAATGGGTATAATACAGTACGACTCAATACACACAATTGGTAAGGGGATGCAGACCAGAGAAAGACTTTCGTCTTGTTTACACCAGGGTCCCCCATTTTCAATTCATAATGAATTGTAAGTAGGGTGCAACTAGCACCGTGCAATCCATTCTTTGTGGATCTAGCCCCCTGTGTCTGTCTCTGACCCTGTGTCTGTCCCATTCACTCCCTGCACTTCGGCGCACGCTCTATGGGCACACAAAAGGCACAGCTGATAATCATCACGCTGATGGATGGAGACTCCACACCTGCCGTCTAATCACCTCACCACCTACAAGAAGACCAGGATCTCCATGCATCAGCATCAGATCTTTGTCTATTGACGGCCTGGCAAGTATCTTGACATTACCTCTATTGCTTATGCTTTTTTCATCATCATGCTAACTTTACTCCCGTCCCATGATTTTTGACGTGTCATGTTTTCCCCATGTTTTTACCTTGTGTTTTTTCCGTGTGATTCCCCTCGTTTCTCGGTGGAAAACTTACCCCGTCTTTCTCTCAGTTAGGTTTCCCCGATGCCAGGTACCCAGGTGGGTGATCTCCCAGGCCTTTCTGTGTGGAGTTTGCATGTTCTCCCCGTGCTCGCAAGGGTCCCCCCCCCCCCCCCCCCGATAAGAGAAACCCAATGGAAAAACATGCACAACAACAGATGGCTAACGCTGTCGCGTCCGTGACGAAGACGGGCAGGAGTACTTGGATGGTCCCCGGGCGTGGCTCATGCCACAGCCCTCGTCTGCTCCCGGCTGCCCTTGGGGGGAAGGACGACGGGATGGGTTAAGTGCAGAGGAGTATCGCATCGGCGATCCTAAAGACAATGCATGCGTGTGTGTTCCGGTGTGTGTGTGTGTTAAAAACGAACCACTGTGTGTGCCGCTAAAACATTGAGTGTCGTTGCATGCCGAATAAAGACCTCTGCGACAGGTCCTGCATTATTATTATTATTATTATTATTAACACACATTACATTAAAAATATACATTTTTATTAATTTGATTTATTTAAAAAAAATCATTAGAAATATATATTTTCCTCTGAAAAATAAATGCCAGTGAAATTATTTTTTTCACATAATGGGTTATTCTGATCAGTTAAAAAAAATCCACAGCTCTGAGCTGCTCCCATTCACTTACATTGTATTAGGCTCAACTTCACTACTCAACGTAAGTGAATAAATGCCAAATAGCAGCTTTGATTGGACTATGGCCGTTTTAAAGTCTGGCCCGTGAGGCTTAGCCTCATTCATTTGAATGGGGCTTGAATGATTGAGAGTTTTGACACCGTTTTGACACCAATCAGAGAACACCTTTCCCATCCATCCAGTTCCTAGCCTAGAGTCCTGTACAGCAGGGCTATTCAACTAAATTGTTCAGGGGGCCACATTGTCAGAAACCCAAGGGGCCAGGTGTGAGGATTCGCCAGTCCCTGAACCCTTTTTCCCTGTCTACTCTCCTCAGCAGCCCCCACCCTTGCAGGAACTTTTCCCTGCCTCCTACTCTCCTCAACAGCCCCCACCTTTGGACATTCTTTTAGTCTTGGCGTTTTTATTGTCTCCTGTGTTGTTTAACTGTGTTCTGTCTTTAGTCTCGTTCCCTTTGTAATTATTTATTAGTTCCTTGTATGTTTTGTTTACTCTGTCTAGTGTCCAGTCTTCTTGTGTAGTTAGTTCTGTTTGCTTCCCTGTTTATTTTCCCCATTGGTCTGGTGTTTTCCTGTAGCCCTGTTAGTTCTGCCTTTTCCCTCATGTGTGTCTCATTTTGCTAATTGCCGTGCTGTCTCTAGTGTTAATTGTTTCCCCTATATCTGGTTTGTGTTCCCTACTACTATTGTCGGTTCATTGTTTCGGTTCCATGTTTGATATCCTCGTCCCTGTGTCATGTGCTGTTCTCCTGTGCTCATAGTAAGTTTCCCAGTGTCAGTTAGTGTTGTGTTTTTGGACTTGCTCTCTTTATGAGATTATTCTTTGTTTTGTGTTTTGCCCTTTGCCAGTCCTAGCTGAGCTTCACCTTGTTTTGTTTTGCTACTGCCTTGGAAGCATTTTTGTTACACTTCTCCCCTGGCTCGAAGTGTTCGAATTAAAGGAGCAGTGCTCATTTTTTGACAATCTACCTTTACCTCTCCCTCGTATCTGTTTGCGCCTGGGCCCTCTGCTAACAATCCCTAACAGAATGAACCGACCTTGTCTGGACCCAGCGAACAGAACGAGGGAGGCTTTGAGCGCCTTGGAGGCGTTCAGACTGGGGGATGTTCCTTCCTCCTCCTTGGAGGAGAGGAAGGAGGTTTTGCGTCTGCTCTATTCACTCAGGGAGTGGCACCCTGAGCTGGCCCCACAGATGGAGGAGCATGGCAGACACTGGATCAAGTGCCTATTCCAGCCTTCAGCCTCCAGTCAAGCCCCTACTGCTGGTAAGGCCTCTACCACCAGCATAGCCTCACCTCAGTCACCTGCTAGGGTACCTACTGCTAGCCTAGCGTCCCCAGCTAATGCTGCTAACCCCAGCCCTGTGAACATTGCTCAGGCTGTTAGCTCAGCCGTTAGCCTAGCATCCCCAGCTAGTGCTGCTAACCCCAGCTCTGTTAACGTTGCTCAGGTTGTTAGCTCAGCCGTTACTCTAACTTCCCCAGCTAGTTCTGCTAACTCTCGCCCTGTGAACACTGCCCAGGCTGTTAGCCCAGCCGTTAGCCTAGCTTCGGCAGCTAGTAGTGCTAACCCCAGCTCTGCTAACACAGTCCAGGTTTTCTCAACTAGCTCAGCATTGACTGCTAGTTTAGCCTCTACTGCCAGCCTAGCCCCTGTTAGCTTAGCCCCGGGTGCTACGCCCGGCCCGGTCTCCACGCCCGGTCCGGCTCCCACGCCTGACCCGGCCTCCTCGATTGGTCCGGCTCCCACGCCTGACCCGGCCTCCTCGACTGGTCCCGGCTCCTCGACTGATTCCGGCTCCTCGACTGGCCCCGGCTCTTCGTCTGGTCCAGCTCTTCGCCGCGGTCGTCGCCGTGGTTGTCGCCGTGGTCTACGCCGTGGTCTACGCCGTGGTCTGCACCGAGGTCGATCTGCACCTGGAGAGTCATCTGGTCCCGTCTCCTCATCTGGTCCCGTCTCATCTGGTCCCGGTTCGTCGTCTGGTCCCGGCTCTTCATCTGGTCCCGACTCCTCTTCTGGTCCAGTCCGACTCCGTGGTCTACGCCGTGATCGTCATCTGCAGAGACCCCCATCCGGGGTTCTGCGCCCGGTACCGAGGTCTGCGCCTGGGGTGGTCCCCGTCGGCGGTCCTGCTCCGAGGTCGTCGCCTTCGCACCTCTGCTCCGGCTCGTCTGGTCCGGTCCCGAGTCCGGCGCTTGGGGGAGCCCCTGCCTGGGGTCCTACTCCGGGCCTGTCACCCTCGCCCCTTTGCTCCAGAACCCCTCATCGGCCCTTTGTCCCTGCTACCAGTTCCCCTCGACCCCCTCATCGGCCCTCTGTCCCTGCTACCAGTTCCCCTCGACCCCCTCACCATGTCCCTGTCCCTGTTCCCATCTCTAGCCCCCCTCTCCTGGCCTCTGTCCCCGTCTCCGGTCCTCCTGATCCCGTGCCCCGTTCTCCCCTCTCCGGCCCCGTTCCTCTGCCCCGTTTTTCCTGTGCCCCTCCTGGGTTCCTGTCACCGCTCCCCTGCCCCGGTGTCGCTCGTCCCGGCCTTGTCCGTCCTGACTTTTTTTTCCCCGGACTCTCCCTGTGTTCTCCCGGCCCCCTGTCCTGCCCGTTCCCGGACGGTCCCTTTTGACGTCTGGGAGCCGTCTGTGGAGGGGGGGGGGGTACTGTGAGGATTCACCTGTCCCTGGACCCTTTTTCCCTGTCTACTCTCCTCAACAGCCCCTACCCTTGCAGGAACTTTTCCCTGCCTCCTACTCTTCTCAACAGCCCCCACCTTTGGACATTCTTATACTCTTGGCGTTTTTATTGTCTCCTGTGTTTTTTAACTGTGTTCTGTCTTTAGTCTCGTTCCCTTTGTAATTAATTATTAGTTCCTTTTTATGCCCTTTAAGGGTCTACACGTGGATTACCGAATGTTGTGAGAAAAAAAAAAAAAAAAAACTTTACTTTGACAGGCCGCTCCACCGATACCGACCTGACAACAGGAGACAACAAACTGGAAACATTTCCTGGGAAAAAATAAAGAATAAAAAATCATCTCATCGCGCTTAACAGGACAGCAAACAGGGAAACAAAAATCAGCACATTTCCCTGGCACCATCACAGCGCCCATCTCCTTTCAAAATGGCGCCACAAAAATAACATGGTCAGGATCCAAAATGGTGTCTGTAAAAATAACATCAACAGGACCCAAAATGGTGTCACTCAAATTAGAACTTTGGTAACGGCCGGAACAGTAATTTTCCTCAGAGGTATCGCCTCTGGGAAACGGGTGGAACCACACATAATTGTCAACATGTATTGATTTCCTGCTCTTATTTTAGGCAGATGACAGAGACATGTTCAAAAGGTTCCCCCATGTCCGGAATGGAGCGCAGGGGAACTGGATGCACCCCCTGATTTGGCGTCCCCACTATTACAAGTTTTAGCAACACCTAAATGGCCAGACCACACATGTTCATGTGCCAACATTTACATGTGATGTCCATATACCATTGGCAACACAACTTGACGCTTTGTATTCCAGTCTTCTCCACACCTCAAGTCTGCTACACCTGGTCTAGGTGTGCAACACCCTCTCCTCTATCACAAAGGTCTGTTTCCTACTAGCAGTAGCACTGGCCACTGCTGCAAAACAGCTTGATAGGGAGGAATCACTGTGCTGAGCAGTGATCAATGCTTGACGAGTCAGTGGTAGTGATACGTCAGCAAATTTGGGAATTACCAGCTTCCCCTGAACGCTACTTACAGCAACCTTTTCCATCTCTCCAATAGATGGCCCCCTGTCCTCAGCGAGAGCCTCGCCACAGACAGTCACTCAACGTCAAAGCTTGAGTTTGCTTCCCTCCCCAGCATGTCCAAATGACTACAGACCGGTGGCACTCACCTCTGTGGTCATGAAATGTTTCGAGAGGCTGGTCAAGGACCACATTTGTGCCTCCCTCCCCAGTGATATGGACCCTATGCAATTTGCATACAGGACAAACAGGTCCACCGACGACGCGGTCTCCCAGGTACTGCACAGCACCCTCTCGCACCTTGACCGTCAGAAGGGGGGCTACGTGAGACTGTTGTTCATTGACTACAGCTCAGCGTTCAACACCATAGTCCCCACCAGACTGGTGGACAAGCTGATCGAGCTAGGTCTGAGCTCCGCCCTGAGCGCCTGGGTACTGGACTTTCTGAGCGAAAGACCCCAGGCGGTCAGGGTGGGGGGTCAGACCTCCAACACCATCACCCTGAGCATCGGGTCCCCCCAGGGCTGTGTTCTGAGCCCCCTGCTGTACTCACTCTACACACACGACTGTGTGGCCAAGTTCAGCTCCAACTCCATAGTGAAGTTCGCAGATGACACGGTGGTGGTGGGGCTGATCTCGGACAACGACGAGAAGGCCTACCGGGAGGAGGTTGAGGTACTGGAACGCTGGTGCCAGGACAACAGCCTGCTCCTGAACATTGGTAAAACCAAGGAGCTGATCGTGGATTATAGGAGAGGACAGCAGGAGACGCACACACCACTGATGATTAACGGGGCTACCGTGGACAGGGTGAGCAGCTTCAAGTACCTGGGGGTCCACATCTCAGAGGACCTGACATGGTCAACACACATAGACACAGTAGTAAAGAAGGCGAAACAGCGTCTCTACCACCTGAGACAGTTAAGGAAGTTCAGAGTATCGGGAAAGATACTCCAGTCCTTCTACTCAGGAGCTGTAGAGAGCATCCTGACCGGAAACATCACTGCCTGGTATGGAAACAGCACGGCACAGGACAAGAAGGCCCTACAGAGAGTGGTGCGCTCAGCCGAGCGTACCATGGGTATTGCACTACCCCCCCTGCAGGTTCTATACAACAAGAGGTGCAAATCCAGAGCCTGCAGGATAATGAAAGACCCTCACCACCCCAATAACAGCCTGTTTCAGCTGCTGAGGTCAGGCAGACGCCTGCGAACCCCAGCTACTAGGACAGAGCGGCTTAGGCTCAGCTTCTTCCCCCAGGCCATCAGAGCCATGAACAATGAACATTGAGTGCTCAGAACATTGAACTGTCCACACACAAGCACACATGAACACACACACGACACGCACACTGTGCACGCTCACACACGAGCAGCCACTTAACACTTTAACATGAGCGGGCACACACTCATGTCGCACACACGCACACTTATGGCCAAAGGAAAGGACACTTTAAATTAGAATAACAGGAACAGTGTATTGCACTACCAAAGCTAACTAGCATGTACCATATGCTCTGTAAATAACTATGTACAGATACCGAGATGTCACTCCATGTTACCTGCTACCTGTTACTGCACAATGTTGTTTCCTTCTTTTGATTCTATTATATGTACCACTGTATTGCACATCGTTGCGGGCAAGACCACCCGCATTTCATTGTATACCTGTATGCCGTGACAATTAAAACTCTTGACTTGACTTGACTCTTGACTTCCTCTCCTGTGCCTTGGTGACAACACAAGTAGAAAAAACATTGGGGTGATTATTAATCAATTCATCACAACACAAGTCAGTCAATGGAGCGTTTTCAACCTCCAACACAGGGATCACACTCTCCCCAGCAATATCGTTCCCCATGATAAACTCAACGCCCTCCACAGAGAAACATGGGCGAACGGCGACAGGAAAACAACCTGTGATCAGATCTGACTGTACATGCACCTTATGCAACGGCACGCGCATACACCCCATTTCAATACCTCTCACCATCGCACTAGACTGACAATAAGAGTTTTCATTCAGCGGTAAGACATCAGCCAGGATGAATGATGAACCTCCTGTATCACAGAGTATTCTCACCTTCCGTTGGTCACAGACGTCACCCGACAGTGACACACAACCATCAAACATAAAGGGTTTAAAACAGCCATTACTTTCTTTTTCCAGAGAGCTATTCTGGTCAGAACATGACACTGTACCAATCAACCCCACACCTTTTGGTTTCTGGGCTGACCCTTTTTTCTCCTGTCGCTTCCTCAGCGTATGACATCTTTTTACCATATGGCCCGTCTTTTTACAATAATTACACACCACCGGTCTCTTAGACGGCGGTGAGCGTGGCTGGAATGCTGACTCACGAGGAGTGAATGAGCCACCTCCAACACATACATCAGGACGTACAGAAACATGTTTGTGTGACCATTCAAACTCATCTGCCAAAATCGCAGCCTGTCGGAGTGTTGACACCCTCTGCTCATTTAAATAGTTCACAGTTCGGTCTGGCAGATAGGCCTTGAACTGCTCCACAAGTATTAATTCGCTCAATGATGCAAATTCTGCTACTTCACACGCAGAACACCACAGAGGAAAATTAAGTCTCTCCTTCCGGGAGAAATCAACATGGGACTGGGAAGGAGATTTACGGCGGTTGCGAAAATGCTGCCTGTATGCTTCTGGTACCAGTTCGTACACACGCAAGATAACGCTTTTCACACGCTCATAGTTTAAGCTGTCATCCAATGACAACGCGGCATGTGCTTCTTGTGCCTTCCCTGTGAGCCTGCACTGCAACATAATTGCCCACATGCCCACTGGCCAACACAGAGCCTGCGCGATGCGTTCAAACACAGTAAAAAACACCTCCACTCTAGACTCATGAAAAAGGGGAACCAAGGACATATGCTGGCTAATATCAAAGGGTGCCTGGGAGTCGGAAAGTACTGGAGAGGAAGTGGCGCTACGTCTAGCGTCACCACACTCCAACTCTAGTTTCCTCATCGCCAATTGAAATTCCCTATCAGCTGCCTTCTCCTCTTTGTCCCTCTCTCTGTCTCTCTCTCTGTTTCTGTCCTGCCTGTCTCTCTCCTCCTTTCTCTCTTCCCAGTCTCTCTCCTCCTTCCTCTCTTCTCTATCCTCCCTGCACAAAGCCGCCCTCTCCTCTAGACAGGCTAAACGCAGCTCAGCGCTCAGTGCGCTCAACTCACCAGCAGAAGTACCACTAGTATGTTCTGAACCTAGTGCAGAGTCAACACCATCAAGATCCGACACACCAACATCCTGATCACAAACCTCCATAGCTCTACTCTCTACCACAGAATAGTTATGAAAGAAAGTACACTCCCGTAGCAACACACAATACTACCCAACAAATCAGACTTCAATAAGCCCTACTAAATAGCCACTCACCTATAGTACTCAATAATGCCCCTGTGCAACACTTTACAGCCACATTATGCAGTATGACAACCTGACCAATTCGATTTAATGTCCACATCTAACATTCATGAAAATAATAAATGTTGGTTCTAACCACCTAACTAGGATCACCTGGGTAACACTAACTACCCCGACTAAACTACTTCCCTAGCGGAATGAGGACTACACATATCTTCAGTCGCTTACCGATTTCATAGCGTGCTCCACCGGAATAGACAACGCGTGCCCCCCTCCCCCTAACCAAGCAGGTGATCCACCCTTTACCTATGTGGAAAAAAATAGAATGGTTAAGAGCATAACTTACAACAACGGTTTACAACAGTCAAGTGTGCAGCACGGAAATATGGATATATAATACAACTTACCAAATGAAAAGACGCAACCTACCTGACACGCTCCAATCGACAAGTCCACATGTCACATAACAACAAGGAACTATACAATTGTGCAAACTAGCGAGCCCCCATGTCAAACGTACATGGAAGACCGGCGTAGAGCCCCCATGTCATGTACAAAGGTCTGATGACCACATAGAATATAACTGAAGCAGGCTGCACATGAACAAAAAACAGCCCCTCTCAGTAGATGCTTTTAAAGCACTGTCCCGGGCAGGTAGGAAACAACACAAATGCGCTTTCAAAAGGTAAATGATATTTATTAGCTGTGGTAGGGATTGAAACCTCCACATGCAATATGAATATATATATATAAAGAAGGGTAGGCACCAGAGCCAACACAGGTAATATAATAGAGTAGGCACAAGAGCCAACACAGGTAATATAATAGAGTAGGCACAAGAGCCAACACAGTATAAAGTTCCCACGGGGAAACAGTGTCAAAAATGGCCTAAAAGCCAACAGTATGTGTAGTAATCCCTTAACAGGGAAGAAAATAGGCCCAGAGGCCAACTACACATACAAACCCACACAAAGTGGAAACAAAGGGCAGTATAATACAGTGAAACTACAGTACCAAAAACAACAGTGTGAATCAAATGAACTTACCACCTAACAGTGGAAGTGGAACACACAAAGGCCAACACAATATACAATTGTCCACACACAGTGGTAAATGGCAGAACAGTGGCAACCTCCAACACCCTGGTCACTGGTAACTGACACAGAGAGGCGCCCGGACGTGTGTGTGCTGTCAGGTATTTGTCCACCCGTCCCTCTTGAGGTGATTGCCATCAGCTCTCATTCATTAGGCAATCAGCACTCTTCAGTGTAGGGACGGGCGGCACCTGACAGAGAAAGAGAAAGGGACAGCATTAGCCATCATGGCACACACACACATCACATACAAAACATAACACATTTACATATACTAACCTGATGTTCAGATGGTGTCATAAATACAGTAATAATGGTAATGACCAACCCATGTACCCATGTACGTCACAAACATATTATCATACACTACTCCCTCTATATATATACATAAGGACACCGTCCGTAACACTCCTCCCCATAAAGAGTCAGCCCATGGCTGGCGACAACACAACACATACAATCCAAGTCCCCCATTTTTTTTTTCAAAGAACACACATCATAACACAAGCAAAATATCCTACCACTGCCATCAATCAACCAGACCATCACCTTCCGCTTCCTCATACCTCTCTTGGTAGCACTGACATGAGCAGGGGTGCTGTTGACACTAAATGTCCAGGGGTACAGCATTCCCAACACCAACATCAAAAGCTTTAGGACAGAATTGTCTGAGAAGGCACCTCACAAAAAAAAGGGATGGTCCACGGTTAAAATGCACAATGGCAGACTGCAAAAAACACATAATAAATGTACATTACGAGGAAGTTTGCACAGCACTGTACAAACTGCAGAGTCACAATATGCTGAGCAGCAGAGAGACCCCCCTTACAGACAGTACTAGCCTTATCACCGGCGGCGGTATAGGCAAGGCAGGCGAGGCAGTCGCCTCAGGGCCCGCGGGGGGGGGGGGGGGCCCGGGACTGGGACTGAATGGAGTTCCCGTTCGTGGGACTGGATCGACAGACTGCATTGCGCCATGCGCCAAACACGTGTGGCAGTGTTTGACAAACTAGTGGTGTGTATCTATGTCTCTTGTTTCCCCGGGCCCTCCTATTCTTCCCGATTGTAGCCTAAAATAAATTAAAGAATGATGATTGCTGGGAAATGTTGTCCTCCTGTTGTGCCTCCAGTGCAAAATCTGACTTGTTACTGGAGGACTGTGACGTAGCCACGTAAGTTTCTTGGAGCAGCGCGGAGTCCGCGGACGTAAACAACAAAGATGGCGTCGGTACTAGGAATAGTTTCAGATGAAAAAGATCGCTTGCTATTTGTAATAAATGCAATGCAGAAGTTCCACGAGGAGGGAAAGGGGCAACAAGCTATAACACATCCAACATAATAAGTCACCTGAAACATCACCACCGCTACGATGGTGTATTAAAATCCGACGACGCCGAGCAGCTAAAGGCTAAGCTAATCCAAAACCAGCTGCCGGCGGGACATTTACTGAGTGAGGACCAGCACAAAGTGTGGATATTATGATTTAACAAGTCTATCTGTCCAGGACGATGACAACATTATTGCAGGTAAGCAGGCAGCCTAGCCGTTTCTAACTACTAACGTTATCACGCTAGCTTGGATGCTAACTAACGTAATGTCATGGTTCATGGTGAGCTGTTTGTGTTATAACGAGACAGCAAATTAATGAATGAATGAAAACTTTATTTAACAGATTGCAGAATGGGTACAATACAGTACAGCTCAATACATACAATTGTTAAGGGGATGCAGACCAGAGAAAGACTTTCGTCTTGTTTACATCAGTGTCCCCCATTTTCAATTCATCATAACATAATGACATACATGACATACAGATAGACAGTAGTGCCTACATCTATACATGACATACCAGATTTGCAAATACAGTACTGTTTGTGATACGAAAAGAGTCCAGAAAAGAGAGTATATACATTTGACGTATTATTAGTGTATTGTGATATGTTTTGTTTCATGTTGAAAAAAGAAATAAAAAATTTGATAATTTTTTTTTTACTAATACAATAAATATCGGTATCGGTGTGTGTGGGGGGGGGGGGGGGGCCCGAGCTGTCAATCTCGCCTCAGGGCCCGTGGGGCATTCCAACCGCCACTGAGCCTTATGCAGCCGCTTTTCAAGCCTGCACACACAAGACAACACACCCCTCACCTGAGGTTTGTTGTGAAGAGCCTCTCTCATCAGCTGTCTCCTTAACAGCCTCAAAGGGCCGCCTACTGACCGAATGGTATTCACCACAGAACTGACCACTTCCCTGCTTCCAGCTATCCCTGGAGCAGGAGCAGTAACTGAACATGCGGCCAAACCAGCGTCTTCACTCTGGGCAACTACCAGCTTACCACGAGTCCTGGGTAACCGTGTTGCCTCAGAGGCAAGTGTACCCCGCTGAATCGTCACCCGGCCACTCGTCACAACTACAGGTTGTGGAGCACGGGTGATCGTACACACTGGCAATACTTCTGGGAGCAACGGAGCCAACACATCAGGGTACAAAACATTAGGGTGATCCAAAACTTTAACACATGGCATAACTCTGCCACCAGCGATGTTATTACCTAATAAAAAGGTGACACCTCTCACTGGTAATGATGGGCGCACGCCCACCTTGAACATTCCCTTTGCCAACCCGCAGGTTAAATGTATCTGATGGAGGGGCACCGACACAAAGCCCATCACGATCCCCTGCACCAACACACTAGAGCCAGTCGATGACTCATCACAAAACGGCAACATGTCTGAAACTATGAATGACTGTGCTGCCCCAGTATCCCGCAGTATGCGTACTGGACGCTGGTCCAACCCACTGCCACTGAGCGAAACCAACCCGTCCGACCCGTCTGCTGCTGCTGTTGTTGTTGCTGCTGGAACTGAGACACCTGAGAATGGGGATATGTAGACACAAGAGGGAGACAAAAGAACACAACAAACAACACATGCCTATATATACAACATATTATCATACACTACTCCCTCTATATATATACATAAGGACACCGTCCGTAACAAACTCTTGTCCTGTGTCCACCACTTTACATTCAAGGCCTACACAAGCCATATTTTAGGCTTGAATGTAACAGGCGCCATTGTGTTAACACTTTTAGTGCCATCAGGTGGCGCCAGAGTTAGCGCTTGAATGCCACCATCCACTTTACTGTTAACGTTAATATCGCCTAATCTATGTTTTAAATTATGGCTATGTGTCTAATCTGCCCGTCGCTTATCAAAGAATCATTTTCCAGTCAGTGCTGTCAAGGCAGATTGGTTTTTTATCGCTTCATTTCCGTTTGAGAGCATTTTGAAAAGCACCCGTTTTGGGGTAAAAAAAAACAGCCCATTCTGGGCCATTCTGTGATAATCGTCTTTTACTGGAATATTCCAGAACGTTGATATTTGTCGGCCTATTTATGAATCGTTTTCAAATAAACGCTAGATGATCAATATTATACATACATGCACGCCCATTCGAGCCGCGCGCTGATAATAGCCGTGTTCATTTCCTCATGGATTTTACAGTGAAACCGATAGAGGACATTTCACAAAACAGCTTATATCTTCATCAAAATGAGTCTGATTATCCTAACACTGATAACATAGATTCCTTACCTGACATCAGATGGTATCCAACTGGTATATTCCAATTCCTGATCACCATTCGAAAAAATCGATAAGTGTATAGATCTAACGTGATACAGTAGAATTCATGATCCGCGGCGCTCAGAGGATCCATAATGAACTGTGGTAACCCCGGCTGCATCAGTGGACTGGAAAATGTGGAGTACAGGATTTTTTTCCCCATCCATTTTCATTGAGTCCATTCCAAAATCCCTTATGTCATCTGGGAGACGATAGGGGGCGCTTTTTTCCACATCTGATCGCCGGCGGCTCTCGGGTAGACTAGGGTAGGCTCGCGTGATGCAATATGATTTCAGATCGCTAAAAAAATAAATAAATAAAAATTCAGAGAAATCTCGTCAGTGGCTTTCAACGTAATATTAATAATTCAGAGAAAACTCGTGAGTGGCATAGAAAGTGTTAATGGTCATATTATCATTATTATTATTATTATTATTATTATTATTATTATTATTATTATTATTATTATTATTATTATTATTATTATTATTATTATTAGTATTGTTATTGTTATTATAATTATGGTAATGATTATTATTATTATTATTATTATTATTATTATTATTATTATTATTATTATTATTATTATTATTATTATTATTATTATTATTATTATTATTATTATTATTATTATTATTATTATTATTATTATTATTATTATATGGTATGAAGCGGCAGTGTTAATTTTGGCAGCTATTTTAATTTTAGTTATACAGTATATCGTTGCTCAGCGTCATAGTGCAATACTCATATCCATATTCATATCCAGTATTGAACTGAAATAAATTCTCACATGTACCTTTACCTACCATCATCTGTCTGGCCACACCCCCATCCGCTACCTACATAAGCAGGGGTGTGGCCATACCATCAGCTCCTTCTTCAATTTTCACCACATTGAGTGCCTGTTTACACCACTTTAAGTATGCTGAATTATTTTTGAAGAAAGTAGAAGATCAAGGAGCTACGTTGACATTATAACTTTGTTTTCTCTCTCACTATTTTCGAGAAAATACGGCGATAATGTTTTCATCACTGGGGTGTCTGGAAGATGATGATGATTCTGACCTCCACCGACATTTTTCGTATTAGGGGCTCGCGTCGCTGGTCTAATCCCCACCTGCAGTCCTCCAAGCTGCAGCTGGACAGGTATTACCTTCGGTTCTGCAGCTGGACTGTACAGGAGGCGTCGGCTGTTGTGAGAAGCTGGCTACCCCTGGGTGAGTGATGATTTTGTTATGCGAGCGCCAGTTGTGTTGCTATGAGGGGGTTAGCTGCACAATTTACGAAAGCCGGCCCCAGACTAGTATCCTTTTTTCTGCCTCTTAGACGGCAGAGGGAGGATCCTGGTTGCCTGTAACTGTTCCGCAACAGTAAGTGACTTCCGGGGTAGGCCTGATTGGCCCCGACAGGCACGTGACGCGGCAAACTCAGGACGCGCAATGAGGCTGCTGAGAGCTGTCGCGCGGAAATAGGCTGTCTATTGCCATTCTCTAACACAAACTCTAACCTTAACCAGCTCCTTAACAGCGCCTAAACTTAACCGTTCTAACCTTAACCAACTCCGAAACAATGCCTAACCTTAACCTTAACCTTAACCATGCCTAACCTTAACCATAGAAAGAATATTGCCATTCTCTAAGACAAACTCTAACCTTAACCAGCTCCTTAACAGCGCCTAAACTTAACCGTTCTAACCTTAACCAACTCCGAAACAATGCCTAACCTTAACCTTAACCTTAACCATGCCTAACCTTAACCGGCGAAAGAATACACGTTAAAAAAAAAATCACGTTAAAAAAAAAAGATTTGATGGGATTCGAACTCACCAACAACGGACCGCAGGATCGCAGGACCGCTGCTCTGCCAGGTGAGCTGAAGCGCCGAATGAAAGTCATGGCGTATTTGGACGGTTACGTAATTCCGCAAGCTCTGCCGCTCGGCTCCGCGGAGCGTGCCGCGCGGCAGAGAAAGTTGCGCGTCACGTGCCTGTCGGGGCCAATCAGGCCTACCCCGGAAGTAACTTACTGTTGCGGATAAGCTATAAGCATCCTGGTTTGAAGCCCACGGTAGTCAATCTAGTGGGCCGTGACCAAGATATGTGGTTAAAACCCGGGATCTTTTGGACGAGCGGATTCTTCTCTGTCATGTGAAGGCCCCATCTTTCAAGTTGAAAGTTACCCTCACGAGGAAAAGTGGGTTTGGTGCTTCGTTATCAGAAGCTCCACGCTCAAGTCGGCTGCAGCCTATGAGGGAATTGTGCCGACACCGCTGTATATCTGTCAATCTCCGTTCTGGAAACTGTGTTGATTTCTTTTTCTCTTCTCTCTTAGGATGAGGAGGGAGTCAGAGGGTGGCTGTCTGAAGTGTTGGCTTTATTGTGTTCTCGTGTGCAGTTTCGGTGATAGCTGCTTAGCTTGCGTGCTAGCTGGGTGAGCTAACTGTTAGCCAGTTAGCTGTTAGCTGCGGCGCTGGCTCATTACGTTCACTAGGCCAGGATCGTTAGCTTGTTGCTACCAGTCGGCCTGAGTTGGCTGTTAGCTTGTGCTACACCGTTGAACATTAGCCGCGAGAATAACAGGCCATAACACTCTTACTACGACGTCATCTTTGACAGAGGATGTTAGTCGGCCCTACACCGTGTTGCCCCGCCAGCGAGGACTTTCGTCAACATGGAGACCAGTGTTTGCAGTCCTCTCAGCCTGCGCTCATGGTGTAGGTAAGAGTCCTTCTGGACACTTAACGCCTCTTCCTTCTTCCCTTCGAAATGTTTTGTTATATGAAGTTTTTTTCCAAAACGTATGTTGCTTCACTACATTGGGGATACGACATGTGTTGTGTGTGAATTGTCTTGTCGCTGGTATAGTTTCTCTCTACCTAGAAAATCTGCGTTGTTTTTTACGTGAGTAAAAATTAACTGGTTTGGTTGTGATGAGAACTTGTGTGTTCATGTAACGTTAGTTAACGTGGTTGAGCTCACAACTAGTTGGGTTAATAACCCTGCAAAGCTATGCTTAGTGACATATGATCGAGGGGTGAGTCCTTCTCTCAGCCTGTGATGATAATAAACAGGTAGCGTGTTCACATATTAACAGGGCAGTACCTGTTCAACCTAGTCGTATCAAGGGTAAGGTGGGGAGGGGTGATCCCCCCGGTTTCCCTGGGGCTTCCCCCCTCCTCTCAAACATGTTTTGTTTACAATATATTGTTTTCACTATGTTTTACACTACGGTGTAATCCCTCAGCTTCTGCTGGGGTTGTGCTCCTGCTTGGGAAACGATCTTTTCCTAGGGAAAATATTGTTTTGGTCGCTATCATGTGGACTTAGCAGTACTTAATCGAGGACTTGTGTCTTCTCTCGTTATGAAAAACGGCGTTCCTCTTACGGTAGTGAGAGTGTACTTTTGCCTTTTTTGTTGTGATGGCGGGTTGTGTGTGTCGTTAAGATCCACAACTGGGTTAGGTGTTGGCCTACAGAAGTCACATGTGTAAGCTCTGGTACCGGGGCTCTTAAAGGGGCCCTCTCTGGGTCTGTGTTTTTCTTTGTAAAATTCAGATGGCAGGTTTCGCACATGAGTCTATGAGAAGCTGTTAAACGCTTCATGTAGCATGCTATGACTGGTGTCATCGCTCTACTTTGTCATTACATCGTATCAGGGGTGAGGGGTCATAAAGGGGTGAACTGGTAAAACCTTCCTCCCCTTTTTCTGATTGGTCAGGGGTTAAAACCCCCTGTCCTTCGGGCTTCCTGTTACGTTGCTGGATCAGCGTGTTACAGCGTAGGGGGGGGTTTCCTGGTCCCACGCCATATTGGGCGGTGGACCACGGAAATTCCCCCGCCATAGAGTACGTCACTGGGCGCGTTTCTATTGGTAAGACTTCCGTGGGTTATTCAGGCTCCATGTTATGGACCTCTGTTACAGGGAGTTTTCAGAGCCTCCTCCTCAGGGAGTTCAGAGCCTCCTCCTCAGGGAGTGTGGTAAAATCCAAACATAATATCATCAAAGATCTAATCAAACTGTTGTGTAAAAGTCTTAAAGAAACAGTCAAAATGGAACAACCCAACCCACAGGACAACACCCACCATCTCATCCAAGGCAGCAGGCAACAAGGACAAAGAACTTCTTGGAGGGAAAACCAAGTCTTTGTTATCAAACAGAGACTTTCAACAACTCAACAACTAGCATTCTCTTCTTTAGTCTGGTTGTATCACTCACGGCATAGTGTTTGTGATCACAACTATAGCATTTTCTTATTGTAATTTGTATACACTCTTAAACTTTGATTAAACAACTGCTATATAACCTTTTTCCTCCTAAATTCCTTCTGCCTGCACCGCTCAGTTTGAAGAGAAGTGATTCCCAGAGCTTTAAAAGTATTGAATCACAACGCAGAGTACTAACGCAACCCGGTTCTGATCAGAGCAGAACCGAAATAGCTTGGGAAATCCACTTCATTTTGGTGCCGTACTTTAGAATCAGAGCGCTCGTGTTATCACCACAACAAAAGAAAAAAAAATGTTCTCTACACGCCGGTCGACGAGGAGAACAACTGATCGATCGGTCGTCTTCAAGTAACTGGAGAAGTTACTAAGAGGTGAGTGTGATGATGTTTGGGTGCTCTATTCGAACCACGGAGGGGGTTGCTAAGAATTTAACCTCATGTAAGCATGATGTAAGGGAAAATTGAATTGAATGTTCTGGCTGGGGAGGGCGGCTCTGTAAACACCGTGCGTCGTATTTTCTAAAGTAGAGATTGAGCACACCGTGCGTGGTACATTTTAAAGTAAAATTTTAGCACAATAAACGGAGCGCCGCTGCCAGTCGGAACAAGTAAGGGAGTAGGAACATGTCTAGATTCGTGCTCAGGGTTGAACCAAGGTAAACAAGTGTGCGTCGTATGCCTTAAGGTAGGGGCTTAAGCACACCGTGCGTCGTATTTTCTAAAGTAGAGATTGAGCACAAATAGGTCTAGTTTAACCTTGGGCACGGCGGGCGTGTTGAAATTAGACTGCGTTAGGCTGTAACAAAAAATAGTACTTACGCGCTGCTGTGCGGCGTTCGAGAGACGGTAATGTGCGTGAATGCTGATTTTGTATTTTTTATTTGTGTTAGGAAGCCTGTATGAATGTATAGTTGGCGAATGTTTATGGTTAGGAGTGATTGGTGGGACGTGTGAGAGTATAGTTGTGTTATTATGTAATTTAAGTCACCGATTGGCCGTGGGGAAATGTAAGGATAACGCCGGTTTTCCGAGGCCCGGGGAACGCAGCAGCAGTTAGCTGTTGTATTAGCCTCTGAGGCGCCGGAAGATACGGCGGACAAATAAACATAGGTTCAAATGTATAGGGTCGATCGATAGTGTCTTGAGATTACGGGGATGTGTAAGGCACTTAAAAGTTTTCATATTCGTGGCGGATAAAATAGATGTGTAATGTTTAAGGTGATTGGGATTATCTAGACGGGGACCCGGAAGTCGTTCTAAGCTCGCCGGTGATGACGACAGAGGGGTCAAACTAGTGTTTTGCTGTTATGTTTTTATATTTCTATTTAGATCACTACACTGGCGTTTTGAGGGAAATAGGATTCTGTTGTGGGGAATGTGGTGTTGTATTAACATTGCGAGGTGTCGGCCCGCGCGGCGAAACGGGTCGTTGGGGAACGTTTTTATGGGATCATGGGAGAAGCTAAGCTAATGCTACCTAGCCGCGCTAACGGCTAAAGCGGTCGCCGGTTGTGCCGTCATAAGGGTGCGCGGTCTGACGGCCTACGCGCGCTGGGTTGGAGCTAACGAAGCTAATATGCTAAGCTAACTGTGCTGACGTCATGGCATGACTGGGCTCTCGGGATGTCTCGCGAGGGGGCGTCCATCTTGGGAGGGGCGCCGGCGTCCTTCTTGGGAGGGCACCAAGCGTCCATTGTTAAGGGGAGGGTGGAGTTTATTTAGGAATGCGGTAGGGGGCGGAAGAGGGCAGGATGAGTATGTTTGGATTCTGCTCACAGAACGTTTTCATTGTACACTCTCTCTCCCCCTCTCTTCTCTTTCTCCCCCTCTCTCTCTCTCTCTTTCTCTCTCTTTCTCTCTCTCTTTCTCTCTCTCTCTCTCTCTCTCTTCCTCTCTCTAACTCTCTCTCTTTCTCCCACACGCACCATTCTCTCTCTCTCTCTCTATTTCTCTCTCTCTCTCTCTCCCTCTCACCTTCCCTCCCTCTCTCTCTCTTTCTCTTTCTCTTTCACCCCCCTCTCTTTCTTTCCCTCTCACCTCTCCTCCCTCCCTCTCCCTTTTCGCCCCTCTCCCTCTCACCCCCTCTCCCTCTCTCTCTCTTTCTCTTTCACCCCCCCATCTCTTTCTTTCCTTCTCTCGCCCTCCTCTCTCCCTCTCCCTCTCACCTCCCTCCCTCTTTCCCTCTCCCTCCCTCTCTCTCTCTCTCTCTCTCTCTCTCTCTCTCTCTCTCTCTCTTTCTCTTTCTCTCTCTCTCTCTCTCCCTCTCACCTCTCCTCCCTCCCTCTCCCTTTCCGCCTCTCTCCCTCTCCCTCTCGCCTCCCCTCCCTCTCTCTCTCTTTCTCTTTCACCCCCCCCTCTCTTTCTTTCCCTCTCACCTCTCCTCCCTCCCTCTCCCTTTCCGCCTCTCTCCCTCTCCCTCTCGCCTCCCCTCCCTCTCTCTCTCTTTCTCTTTCACCCCCCCCTCTCTTTCTTTCCTTCTCTCACCCTCCTCCCTCCCTCTCCCTTTCACCTCCCCCCTCTCTCCCTCTCCCTCTCACCTCCCCCCCTCTTCCCCTCCTCTCCCTCTCTCTCTTTCTCTTTCACCCCCCCCTCTCTTTCTTTCCTTCTCTCACCCTCCTCCCTCCCTCTCCCTTTCACCTCTCTCCCTCTCCCTCTCACCTCCCCCCCTCTTTCCCTCTCCCTCCCTCTCTCTCTCTCTCTCTTACCCCCCCCCCTCTCACTCACTCCCCTCATTCCCACACCGCCTCTCTTCCATATATTTCCCCCCCCCCTCGGCCCCCCCGAAACGCTTCTCTTTCTCTCCTAGTTTAGGGCCTGTATATAGAGGTTTTTTATGGGTTTCAAACGCGGTGTAGTGCTAGGTATATTGTTTATTGCTGTTTACTGTAGGGTTCAAAGGCGGTAGGTTGAGTTTGGGACTTATTATGCGTATGTTGTTGTTCCAAATTCAGTTTTATTGTTATTTTTAGGGAATTTCTAGTGCTGGCAGTGGTATTGGCTGGCGTTGGCGCTACGCTTTGTTCGACAAGGCGCTCGTACTTCTTTCCTTACATTTGGACGGGCTCCGGCTGGTAAGGCGGGGGCTCCATGTCAGTTCATGTTGGGGGGCCGTAAGTCGGAGCATAATTACTCTACTCGGCTGCGCCTGCGATGGGGGTGTGGGTAGACAGTTCGTCGTGGCTCACTGTCTGCCTCCACGCTTTGTGCGCTGTGTGCGACTCGTCGGTGCTCGTTGTCACACTGCGCACATTTTTCATTTTACCAGGGGTACGGGGACTGCTAAACGTCGTGGCGGGGGTGGGCTCGCTGTCTGCCACCGCGCATTAACGGGGGTGCGCTATGCGTGCACTCGTCAAAGGCTCGCTGCCACACTACGCGCGTCGAATTATATTGTGTGTGGGTATTTGGGTGACTGGTTACGGTGGTGTCAGAGGTGCTGTATGTGTGTGGCGGTGGTTGTGAGTGGAATGATCTTTGATTATCCTTGAGTAGGGGGCCCGGGGTTTCGCGTTCCAGGTTCGAAACTGGGGGGATGCCGTGGGCCACAGGACGAGTTGACCAGTGGAATGTCATTGGTCGGCAGGATTTTCAATGTGGGGATGGTGTCGGCGCCGGTGGTTATGAACGGGTTGTGTGACACTGTTCTAAATGCACGGGGACTTCAGTGACATAAGGCACTGAAAATTGATTTCTGTTCCCGTGAGAAGCGCGTTATTTAACACCTAAAGGGTTAGGTGTTACGGGGGAAATATAGTAACTGTGTGAGAGATTATGAATGGAAAATATGTATGTTACTGATATGTATAATGTAATATGAGCTAAATACATACTAGGCTTTCATGGACAGAAATAAATATAGTTACACATACACATAGTCATTTGCAAATAACAATTAGAGTAAAAGTGAGATTATTCACCTAAATTACCATGTCCAATACAGATGTTTAGAAATGATAGGCTGTAAATAACAAATTTCTGATTGACCAACAGAAGGAAACGGCTGATGCGAAATAAGTTCCCCGGAGTTGTGTTAAGGAGGATCATGACAACAGGATTGAGAGTCTGGGTTTCCAATGGAGACAACTGGAAAAAGATTAAGGCTGTGTCATTGATAAATCAAAAACGAAAATTGCACAAATGCTCTCATGTGATCTTAGTATAGGAGATGCCCGACATTCCATGCTTAAAGACAAATGATGGATTGTGAATGGGAAATGTCACTGATAATTAAGTGTATTTTTTGCTTCTCTCTTCACAGCTGCTCCAGGACGGATGGCCAGCGCTGACAATTCCGAACCCCAACAGGGAAATCAAAGAGACTGTTGACAGTCAGGGGGTATAGTATCACAAGAGCGAGATTATCAATTCCTGTTTACACCAATATAGAAGTGTGAGTGAAATTAACTCAAGTTTGGTAAAAATAGTTTGAATACAGAGAAACTTGCTTTCCAAACGGTGACGTTACGAGTGTTTGAAGAAAAGGTGAGAATGGAAAATACACAGATAGGAGCAACCGGAGGGTTAGATGCACTGACCATAGAAAGGGTAGACAATCTGTCTATTTCAACGACTGGAGATGTCACAATAAAAGTGACGAAAAGATGGCCAAAGATATTCAGGCCATTACAGAACCTTGTAGTTAAAGGAGGCCGGTATAGAATGCGTACCCAAATCAAGATAATGCCGATAACCTCTGCAGACATTACATTGACCGAATTGGACGTTAACTTGATTGGCTGGAATGTGATCGACTCCCCTCTAGTGTCCAGTGAGACGGAGGGACTGGAAATAATGTCTTTTACTCCGCCACAGGGAGTCGTTGCAGCAAGTGACCCAGAGACAGCTGTATTACCCGAGTCAATCCACGCTGAAGTGTCCGTTGCAGATGACTGCCAGTTAAAGACGTGCCTCCCTCTCGAACAACAGCTAGCCGAGGCTAGACAGGTAGTGGACTATCTCCAAGGCCTAATCCAGTCCACACAGCCCGGAGGGGAGACAGGTTCCAATCGCCTCTCTCCCTCTCCCTCTGGAGAACCAGATGGCCAGAGACGGGCCCAGTTGGGGCCACAAGGGGGTCCCGTGCCGGAACAACAACAAACCCCAATAAGACCACCCACGAGGTGGCAACCACGAGGAAAAGGTGGAGGCAGAGGCAGGAATCCGAATGGCTACCGTGTGCGGCAGGTGCAGTGTTGGACGTGTGGGACCCTCGGACACATTTCTCGGGACTGTGCAGAGCGGGACCATCTATCCACAACAGGGCGTGTTTGTACAGAAACAGGTGGCGGGCCCCTCCCAACCACGGGCCCCTCTCAAGGAACTGTGACTGGACCAAATAGGTACGTGGCTTTCTCCTCCGAACAGGCTCCAGGGAACCATGGCGATGATGGCATACCACCAGGACATGTTCTGGGCCCGATGACCCCAGGGTCATCCGGTCACAGGCGACTGACCCACCGGGTCCCACAACCCGGGGGAGACCGCCAGTGTTGTTGGATCTGTGGAGTGAAAGGTCATTTTCAAGGGTCATGTCTGCAGAGGCCACCGGCAGAATAAAAATATATGCAACTGACTAGGGTAGAGGTGGGATATATTGAATGATAAAATATGCTCCTAATTAGATTAGAATAAAAAATAAGAATAAATAGAGGTGTTAGGTGATTGGATTATGAATGAAAGTTACTAAAAACTGATGTATGAGTGACTGACAAATGCGTGAACTAATCAGACTAACAAGAGGATCAGATTATGTTAAACAGTTAATCAATATTAGACAGTGTGATGATGTGACACTGCGGCAGCTAGTGATCAGTAAATTATCCATGCTTGGTCAACATTCGGATTGATCAAAGGGTGGACTACATGGTTAAGGAATAAAAAAAAAAACTCATAGTTGTTTCTAGTATTTTATAGTATTGACAGAAGCGTATTAACAGTTATGAGCAATAGGATAGGTGTTTATTTACTTTTATTTTTACTTCTCTTTTCTAGTGTGTTACGAGCAATTCCTGACTTAGGCCGGGAGCGTACATTTTGTTTATTCATTTGATTTCCCTTTTTGTTTCTTAGTTAAAAATGAGCTCAGAAGAAAAAAAGAAAAAGCTCACAAGTTTGGTTTATTTTTTCATTTATTGGTTTGGCAGCGTTTTCTTTGTGTTTTGTTTTCTGTTTTCTTTCTTTCTGTGTGTTTTTTCTTAGGGTACCTGGCAAGCTGGGAGTGATCTCGACACATCAGGACGGGGTAGTATATGTCTGTAAAATGGACTGGGAACAAAGTGAAGGAACATGAGCTAGTTATGGATTATTGTTCTCCGCCCATTGAATACCCAGTTTTAGGGGCTGGGGGTGTGTCGTGGTTGGTGAAAGTGTTGGGAAGCATGATTCTCTGTACATTAATGAAGCTCAATAGGTTTGGTCGCTAGAAGCCAAATTAGTCTTGTGTAGGGTGTGAACATGTGCAATTGATAATTGGCTTGTGGTGTGGAAGAGGTGTGTTTAAGGCGGACTGTGATTTGTTGCCATACACACAGGAGTACTGGGAGAGTGGAGGTGTCAGTGCTGACCGTCCGGTCCGGGTGCAGCTGTCCAGAGGACGACGGTAACGATGTTTGAATGTGTATTCCACATCGAGAGGTGGAGGAGTATACTGTTTTGACAGCATAATATAATGAGAGCCATGTGAATTTTTCAGAATTTTGAAATTTTATGATCTAGAAGCCATGAAATATATAGATAAATGATTTGGAAAAGAAAGTTGTCAAAGCTCAGACCAGTAAAGAGAGTCTGAGGGAGGAAAATTATGGATTCTCAATCAATTGTTGTGGTAGAAGTGACCTGCACTGTCCCCCGAAGCGATATATATTCACTGCAGGATACGGATGGGAGATTGGGGAATCCGCAGTCATCAGAGAGTGGTACAAGGAAGACCGAGGACTCCATCGGTACTGTTGATCCAGGACACTGGCTAGTGTCTACCCAGCGGTTCCATGGGGAACCACAACACTGCGGAGAACCAGGAGACGCCTACCTCTCGGGCCGGGAGAGTCTCGGCCAACGCAGTGACCGAGTCTTGAGGCTTCAGAGGGAAACGACAGGCAACCAACGAGGAGACAGGCGGCTAGGCCTCAGCAACAACTCCGGCTGTCAACAGAAGCAAGGCCTCAACTATTGACCAGGGGGTCAACAAGCGAAGGGGGGGAGCTGCTATCGCCCCTATCGACGACCAGGCGGAGGGGAGGAGAAACAAACCTCTTCCACTAATCCGAGGGTCAACGGGGGTTGGGCAGCCAGCGATGACCTCCTCACAGACGTGACAGCGACACCCGAGGAAAGAGCTCCGGGTTCAACTGAACCAGCAATACAGCAGGGGGCTCTACCCCCAAATAGAGGTCAACACGAGTCAAGATGTGCTCGACAGAAGATGGAGTGTGATAGAAAGGCAATTTGCTTTCTAAATTACACCTCCCAGAGATGGGGAGTTACACCCAGCAGTCGTGATACTGCATCAGCTCTGAGCAACAAAGAGGAGGCCGGGTCAAATCTAGAAAACATAGACCCCCCCTCCTCAATGCTCCAAGTCAGAATTTGACAACTCACAGTTGAAACCAATGGAAATTGATCTTGGTACGAGAACAAGTTGTTAAAGACTGTGCACACGATCACAAACTGAAATGGCTAATTTGAATTCTAGGATCTGAGTGTGGCAAATCAGATATATATTTTATCCTAATAAAATGTCTTAAGTGTTATCTAGATAGTAGTGTGTAGAGATTGATATCTATGTTTGACATATTAAGGATAGGTAAACTATCCAAGTGGGGAACTGTGGTAAAATCCAAACATAATATCATCAAAGATCTAATCAAACTGTTGTGTAAAAGTCTTAAAGAAACAGTCAAAATGGAACAACCCAACCACAGGACAAGACCTCTCCACCATCTCATCCACAAAGCAGGCAACGAGGACAAAGGAACTTCTTGGAGGGAAAACCAAGTCTTTGTTATCAAACAGAGACTTTCAACAACTCAACAACTAGCATTCTCTTCTTTAGTCTGGTTGTATCACTCACGGCATAGTGTTTGTGATCACAACTATAGCATTTTCTTATTGTAATTTGTATACACTCTTAAACTTTCATTAAACAACTGTTATACTATTTTTCCTCCTAATTCCTTCTGCCTGCACCGCTCAGTTTGAAGAGAAGTGATTCCCAGAGCTTTAAAGGTATTGAATCACAACGCAGAGTACTAACGCAACCCGGTTCTGATCAGAGCAGAACCGAAATAGCTTGGGAAATCCACTTCAGGAGTTTCAGAGCCTCCTGTGAGTTCAGACTCTCCCTCCCAGTGAGGGATCCTCCTCAGAGTTTCAGAGCCTCCTCCTCAGATTGTCAAGGTGAGTACAACTTAAAAAGAAGTTCTGCTCTGTTGTATGTGTATTGAGATTGGTGGGTGGTGCAACGCAGTAGAGACATTTGTTCTTCTGCTCTGCTCCCTACTGGTAGTGTGTGTATTGGGTCAGAGCCTCCTCCTCAGGGTGTTTCATAGTCTTCTCCTCAGGGAGTTCAGAGCCTCCTCTGTGAGTTCAGAGTCTCCCTCTCAGTGAGGGAGCTTCCTCAGAGTTTCAGAGCCTCCTCCTCGGAGAGTCCTAATCCAATTGTTACATAGCTCAATGTTGCAATATGTCTTTTCAATCTATTGCTCACGTGGGAAGTCTCTCTGGGGGTTCCCCGTCCTCTCCTTTATGGAGCAGGTTGACGGGGTATTGTTTAGGGAGTTCCCAGACTCCTCGCCAGTAATGGTCTGTTGAGTCATGGTTTTTTCCCCCGTCATAGGGTACGTCGCTCCCCGTCCCCTCTTTTATGGAGCATGGTTGACGGGGTGTTGTTTTACCTCAGCCGCGTCGTATGGGACCCATGTCCATATTTTTTTCTGTGAAAAAGCGGCTTCTTGTCGTTCTCCCAGGCGGCTTGGAGGAACGGTATCTGGTGTCTTATTAGACTATCCATTGATGTGTTTTGGGTCTTGACGTGTACATAGTGCTGGCCCTGGGTGCTTCTGATCACGCATGGGCTTGCGCGCCTTGGTTGCTCATCATTAACACTTTAACTGCCAGAAGACGAGTTTAGGCGTCCTTCCCCGCCATGCTCAAGTTGCCGAAGACGCCGTAACTCGTCTTTGTTCTGTTTACATCTTTTTTCGAACTTCTGAAGTCTGAACTTCACCGCGGAGCTTTTGGCAGAGAGTTTGAACAGGAAACTGCATTTCCTCTCAAATTACACTAGGTGGCAGTGTCCCCCTATTTTCTAACACTGTATCACAAGGTAATGAATATTGCACCCCACAATGAATCTGGCATTTGATTGGCCAGCATACCTGACCAGTGTGACCACAGGTATAAAAGTTTAGCGGGATCCCAGAATCAACGAGGTTTTGGAGGGAGAGAGAGAGAGAGAGATAGATAGAGCGATAGAGAGAGAGAGATTGAGAGAGAGATATTTGAATTGAGATCAGCCTATAGTCTATATTTATAGTTTTATACAGTATAGTGGTAGTATCAGAATAATTGTAAGGTTTCAGCTGTGCTTTAGAAGTACTTAGTCGTGCTAAGTAGTAGTACTATTGTGAGGGATGAGTGTGTAGTCTAGGTAGTATATTTCAGTAGTAGTAATAGTAGTTTGATAATTTAGTAGTTCCATTTAGATCAGTATGAGGAGACGTAGTGTAGGTAAGAGAGGCGACAGACCGACAGCGGATCGGTTTGTTCAAACGAAGCTGGCGTTTGGACCCGCCGCTGCAGCAGCAGCACCAACGACCGGACCTTTGGTAGCTCCAGCAGCATCACCAACGACCGGACCTTTGGTAGCTCCGATCGGAGAGAGCCGTGAGACCCTCGCTGGGCCCAGCGGCGTGTCTCGCCCCGGGACCGGGAGCGGCTCTCCCCGTCGCAGTTTGAGGAAGAGGAAGGTGGCTGCTGTGCTGATATCTTCTTCAGCCGAGTCCTCGGACAGCGATTCAACGGCCCATGAATCTGATGGGAGCGCCGATTGGGAACCACCAGGTAAGGATTGTGTGTGTGTGAAACGTGTATATTTGATGATGATTTACCTAACGCTAATTGATTCATTGTATACTGTGAATATGTAACGATAGTTCGCCAACCAACGCCGGTATGCATGTATTATAGCTCCGGAGTCATCTGACGAGGATATCGATCTGGGTCGGAGGTATTATGGTTCTGATTCATCTCACGAGTCCGACGGGGGACGCGGTGGTGGTCGTGGGGCGAAGGGTAAGTCCCTTGAGCATGCATGTTCAAATCGATAGTTGCATGCTATAGAGGCAGAGGCATCACCATGTGCTATATATTTGATTGTGTGTGTGTGTGCTGTAATCAATGGAATTGTGCATATGCTACACAATCCATGCATATATAGGCCACCATGTGCCCATGCCCTTTGATCTTTGTGTGTGTGTGTGTGTGTGTGTGTGTGTGTGTGTGTGCTATCAATGGAATTGTGCTACATGCTATGCTACACAATCCATGCATATATAGGCCACCATGTGCCCATGCCCTTTGATCTTTGTGTGTGTGTGTGTGTGCTATCAATGGAATTGTGCTACATGCTATGCTACACAATCCATGCATATATAGGCCACCATGTGCCCATGCCCTTTGATCTTTGTGTGTGTGTGTGTGTGTGTGTGTGTGTGTGTGTGTGTGCTATCAATGGAATTGTGCTACATGCTATGCTACACAATCCATGCATATATAGGCCACCATGTGCCCATGCCCTTTGATCTTGTGTGTGTGTGTGTGTGTGTGTGTGTGTGTGTGTGTGTGTGTGTGTGTGTGTGTGTGTGTGTGTGTGTGTGTGTGTGTGTGTGTGTGTGTGTGTGTGTGTGTGTGTGTGTGTGTGTGTCAGTAGCGGCTGCTGGTTCTCTCTCCACTAGGGGCGCTATACCAAAACATTTAGCAAACATGTACAGTACCACGCAACCGACTCATGGCAAGACGTGAGCGATTCGACTCACGCTCACGGCAATGAATCGGCTCTTATGAACGAGTCGCTCAGCTGTTACTACAACAACACACAACCAGTCAAATAAAGTATAGTCTAATTCACAACTTGAAACACAATATATAAATAGAAAAGTTAGAAACAAAACTCGCTCCGTCTCCAAACACACGCAGATCTCTCCCTCTCTCCTTCTCTCTCTCACACACAGCGCGACGTGGAATCGATTCGTTACACAATCAGACCTAGTATATGTAGTATTATATACCAAGAATAACTTCAGTATGAGTACAGGTCTGTACACATATTTTGCATATTGTTAAACGAGCCAAGGCTAGCTATTAAACTATCGATATGAATCGAAAATCTGGGACCCTGATGTAAACAAGACAAACGTCTTTCTCTGGTCTGCATCGCCTTAACAATTGTGTGTATTGAGCCGTACTGTATTGTACCCATTCTGCAATCTGTTAATAAAGTTTTCATTCATTCATTCATTCAAACATAGACGATATTGAACAAGCCATAATCCATGTATTTTCAATCCAAAAGAAAGAGAGAGAGAGAGAGAGAGAGAGAGAGAGAGAGAGAGAGAGAGAGAGAGAGAGAGAGAGAGAGAGAGAGAGAGAGAGAGAGAGAGAGAGAGAGAGAGAGAGAGAGAGAGAGAGAGAGAGAGAGAGAGAGAGAGAGAGAGAGAGACTCACTGTTTAGTTGACACGTCCAGGGCAGGAGGGCTTGCCTTGATAAAGTGTATAATCCACTGTTGATGTATTCCAGACCACTGTCCACTGTGTCCAGACTGCATCCGCCATTTAGCTTGTTAGCCAAGTGTTAGCTTGTTAGCAGTTAGCACCACACAACACAAGTACTTCATTCCTTTGTCCATTTCCGCGTCGAACAGACTGCAAACTACCTGCCGTTCTATCGCCATGCTCTAAGACAAACTCTAACCTTAACCAACTTTGAAAGAGTGCCTAAGCTTAACAGTCTAAAGAACTTGCAGTCACGGCACGCTCTAAGACAAACAGCTGCATCTCACAACAACACAACTATCTCTACCACCAACGGACCAACCTAGGAATAAGCTAGAATTGGAACATTAGAAATTGGATTCGGCCAATCAGAGATCGTCTCTGTGAAATTCTGCTACGAAAAAAAATACTGGCGTCGGCCAATCAGAGAGCGTCTCCGCGAAATGCGGCTACAGAAATTCTTGACGCTACTGGCTAGACCGGTTCAAATCGCGCCCGGATTCCAACATAATAGTCATATTTCAACGCACAACACGTTACGCACTGATTGGCTGCGACGGATACAGCGATCAAACCGTGACGCGCACTCAGAGCGCTATCGCGTCTAGCCCGGGCCGAGAAATACAAAAAAAAAAAAAAAAAAAAAAAAGTGAGTCACTTCCTGTTCAAGAAAACGAGTATTTTTTATTTTATATAATAACGTTATATTGTGCATTGGAAACACAAACATACTTAAAATGAGTAAATATTATTCATTTTAAACATGTTTATATTATTTATAGGGCTATAAAACAAAAAACAAAAACGTTTTTTTTCTTCTTCTCTGATTTAACAGGTGGGTCGGCGCCCTAGCGCCCCCGGTGGCGAGCCGCCACTGGTGTGTGTGCTATCAATGGAATTGTGCTACATGCTATGCTACATAATCCATGCATATATAGGCCACCATGTGCCCATGCCCTTTGATCTTTGTGTGTGTGTGTGTGTGTGTGTGTGCTATCAATGGAATTGTGCTACATGCTATGCTACACAATCCATGCATATATAGGCCACCATGTGCCCATGCCCTTTGATCTTTGTGTGTGTGTGTGTGTGTGTGTGTGTGTGTGTGTGCTATCAATGGAATTGTGCTACATGCTATGCTACACAATCCATGCATATATAGGCCACCATGTGCTGCAAGTTCAAAGCTGTTGGATAGGGGTCATGCCCTTTGATCTGTGTGTGTGTGTGTGTGTGTGTATGTGTGTGTGTGTGTGTGTGCTATCAATGGAATTGTGCTACATGCTATGCTACACAATCCATGCATATATAGGCCACCATGTGCTGCAAGTTCAAAGCTGTTGGATAGGGGTCATGCCCTTTGATCTTTGTGTGTGTGTGTGTGTGTGTGTGTGTGTGTGCTATCAATGGAATTGTGCTACATGCTATGCTACACAATCCATGCATATATAGGCCACCATGTGCTGCAAGTTCAAAGCTGTTGGATAGGGGTCATGCCCTTTGATCTTGTGTGTGTGTGTGTGTGTGTGTGTGTGTGTGTGTGTGTGTGTGTGCGTGCAGCACTATATATGCATGGATTGTGTAGCATAGCATGTAGCACAATTCCATTGATAGCACACACACACACACACACAGTGTGTGCTATCAATGGAATTGTGCTACATGCTATGCTAAACTATCCATGCATATATAGGCCACCATGTGCTGCACACACACACACACACACACACACACACACACACACACACACACACACACACATGTACATGTACATGCTTTGATGTACAATGGCCGCTGATTTATTTTGTGTTCATACAGGATCCGACACAGAGTCCGGCGCTGGTACACCAACATGCTTGGGTATGTACTAACTACATTCATGTATCTAAATGTATTACTATTGTGTTTTATGAGACTTACTTACTGAATGAATTTAATCCAATTCAGATTCTGGCGCAGACTCCGCAGAGAGTGACGCAGAGACTGGCAACGACATAGGATCACATTCTACTCCTGCAGGTAATTGTACATAAAATATTACACATAATGCTATATATATATATATATCATGTAAATAAAATGACAATACGTTGCCCTAGTGTAATGTAGTACATCATGTGATTCTAGAACTGGATGCTAGTCTGGACATGCCGGAACCCGTTGCAGGGCGGAAACGCACATCTAAGAGCGGTAAGTTGGCCTCACTCTGCACACCACTTCCAGCTCTGACCTCTGACCCCCACACCACGTCCAGCTCTGACATCTGAACCCCACACACACTCACTCATTCACTCACACACAGTTTGTAACTACGTGGCATATGAATGTTTGTCTACAGTAGGGGTGTTATAGTATATTTGTATAATTGACAGGTCGTGGCGTGCGACGCGGAGGAGCAAAGAGCAGGGCTGCGATCCGTCAGGAAGAGGAGAATGCCTGGTCTCGTGAGGGCTGGGTGCCTCACAGGATCCCCATCACAGCCCAACCGGGGTTGCTCCAGGACGCCGCGGCACTGCAATCGTACCGGCCTGCAAAATGGCTAGATCTGTTCCTGACGGATGCTTTTCTCAATTCCATTGTTGCCCAGACCAACCTCTACGCTGATCAGTCCATTGCCCGGCTGGACCCCACGCTAACCAGTAGCAGGGCACTGCTTTGGAAGGCCCTCACATTGAAGGAGCTGAAGAAGTTCCTTGGACTCAATTTCCTCAGCAGTGTCCTTCGGAAGCCTTGCGTGGACATGATGTGGACCACCGACGATATGATGTACACACCGTACTACTCGGAGACCATGCCACGCAACCGGTATCAATTGATCTGGCGATTCCTCCACTTTGCGGACAATACATCCCTGGAAGAGACAAATTGTGTAAGGTACGCCCTGTAGTCGACCATGTCAACGCGAGGTGCAAGGAACTGTACCAGCCCGAACGTGAGCTCGCCATTGACAAGGGGGTGATGGCATGGCGAGGCCGCCTGACCTTCCGGGTCTACAACCCCAACAAGCCAACCCGGTATGGCATCAAGTCGTACTTCCTGTGCGAATCACGCACAGGATATTGCTTTGCATTTAAGCCATATTGCCGGGAAGGCTCGCTCCTGGGGGACACGGTCGTCGATCTGCTTGGACGTTTGTCTGGGGCCGGATATACGCTGTACATGGATAACTTCTACAACAGTGTACGCATGTCCGCCAGGCTCCGACAGTTGAGGACCGACGTCTGTGGTACCCTCAGGAAGCACCGGGGGGAGCCAGCCATCATCAAGAACTTGACCAAACGTGACATCGGTGTGGGGGAGCGCATTGCGGTCAACAACAAGGAGGTCCTGATCGTGGCATGGCGCGATAAGAGGATCGTAAAGACCATCAGCAGCTACCACGAGGACACCATGGAAATGGCAAAGGTGTGGAAGAAGCAGAAGAAGGGCAAAGCGCTAAGGGTGGAGATGCTCAAGTCGTCATCAATCTTGTCGTACAATAAATTCATGAACGGCGTCGATCAGCTGGATCAAAACCTCTCGTACTATACGGTTACACGTAAGACTGGAAAGTGGACCAAAAAGTTTGTGATGTATCTGATCCAAATATGTGTGTTCAACGCTTTTATCTTGTACAAAAGCAAGCACCCACAAGGGCATTACTACAACCTCTTCCGGTTCACCAGGGCTGTGGCGCGGACCTACACAGGGGGTCAGGAGAAGAAGATTCCTGGGGTGACAGCGGAGATGGAGGCGGAGGCGGAGGCAGGGGGTGGGGGTGAGGAGGAGGCAGGTGGTGGGGATGAGGAGGAGGCAGGGGCTGAGCAGGTGGGGCGTGACGGGCAGCACGACCCTAGGGCCCCACTGGGGGACCCGCAGAGCAGATTAGTGGGTGGCTTTGTGAAGCATGTAATGGTTGCATACAAAGCCACCCCCAAGCAAAAGCTACCGTGTAGGAAATGTCGGGTCTGCAGTAGGCGTGGCATCAGGAGTGAGACCAGATATTTTTGCACATCGTGCAAAGTCCCCCTGCATCGTGACAAATGCTTCGCTCTGTACCACACAAAGAGGGATTTCTCTAAATAGTTTCTTTATTAGTTGTCATACAGAAGTACAGACTACTTCTAAATAATCCGGCACACAGAAGTACAGATTACTTCTAAATAATCCATCATTGTGTGATACAGACAGAACCATGTGTACCGGTACATAGTATAGCTAGCTGAGAGTAGTATAGTATAGTATAGTATAGTGTATGGGTAGTTGCACTGTTTTCTGTATAAGACAAATGTGTTGAACACATGTATTTGGGCCACGGTTGTCGATATTGCATAGGCATGTTTGGACCACTTGCAGATGAGACGTTATGTTAGCGATCTAGCTGTGTCGACTCCATTCATCATTTGCATTGTGTGTGTATATGGTTTATTTTTTTATTTATCTTTTCCCCCCTCATTTTTACCGTTTGCACAGAACCAATGGTTGCTGACAGTCACCCAGTTTATAAAAGTATATACTGTAGGTAACATACCACACTTTTCTAATGCAGTCCATTGGCCTCTTATTTATATACTTTGGAAGCATGTATTGGATATTGTTTGGTCCACAGATCATCTGGCGATTCATCCATTTATCAATGGACAATGCAGTCATCGATGCAAGAGACCAAGTAAGATATGCCCTGTAGTTGATCATGTGACGTGCCTGTACTGTGAATGTTACCAGCAAACTTCTAAATGCACTGAAACAATGGTTGGTTATCCTCCAGTGTTCACTTTTCATAAGGTATTGTCTTGGTAAATTACCATAATCCTATACTGTGAATGTTACCAGCAAACTTCTAAATGCACTGAAATAATGGTTGGTTATCCTCCAGTGTTCACTTTTTATAAGGTATTGTCTTGGTAAATTAACATAATCCTATACTGTGAATGTTACCAGCAAACTCCGAAATGCACTGAAACAATGGTTGGTTATCATCAGCCAGTGTTCACTTTTTATAAGGTATTGTCTTGGTAAATTACCATAATCCTATACTGTGAATGTTACCAGCAAACTCCTAAATGCACTGAAACAATGGTTGGTTATCATCAGCCAGTGTTCACTTTTTATAAGGTATTGTCTTGGTAAATTACCATAATCATATACTGTGAATGTTACCAGCAAACTTCTAAATGCACTGAAACAATGGTTGATTATCCTCCAGTGTTCACTTTTTATAAGGTATTGTCTTGGTAAATTACCATAATCCTATACTGTGAATGTTACCAGCAAACTCCTAAATGCACTGAAACAATGGTTGGTTATCATCAGCCAGTGTTCACTTTTTATAAGGTATTGTCTTGGTAAATTACCATAATCCTATACTGTGAATGTTACCAGCAAACTCCTAAATGCACTGAAACAATGGTTGGTTATCATCAGCCAGTGTTCACTTTTTATAAGGTATTGTCTTGGTAAATTACCATAATCATATACTGTGAATGTTACCAGCAAACTTCTAAATGCACTGAAACAATGGTTGATTATCCTCCAGTGTTCACTTTTTATAAGGTATTGTCTTGGTAAATTACCATAATCCTATACTGTGAATGTTACCAGCAAACTCCTAAATGCACTGAAACAATGGTTGGTTATCATCAGCCAGTGTTCACTTTTTATAAGGTATTGTCTTGGTAAATTACCATAATCCTATACTGTGAATGTTACCAGCAAACTCCGAAATGCACTGAAACAATGGTTGGTTATCATCAGCCAGTGTTCACTTTTTATAAGGTATTGTCTTGGTAAATTACCATAATCCTATACTGTGAATGTTACCAGCAAACTCCTAAATGCACTGAAACAATGGTTGGTTATCATCAGCCAGTGTTCACTTTTTATAAGGTATTGTCTTGGTAAATTACCATAATCCTATACTGTGAATGTTACCAGCAAACTCCTAAATGCACTGAAACAATGGTTGGTTATCATCAGCCAGTGTTCACTTTTTATAAGGTATTGTCTTGGTAAATTACCATAATCCTATACTGTGAATGTTACCAGCAAACTCCTAAATGCACTGAAACAATGGTTGGTTATCATCAGCCAGTGTTCACTTTTTATAAGGTATTGTCTTGGTAAATTACCATAATCATATACTGTGAATGTTACCAGCAAACTTCTAAATGCACTGAAACAATGGTTGATTATCCTCCAGTGTTCACTTTTTATAAGGTATTGTCTTGGTAAATTACCATAATCCTATACTGTGAATGTTACCAGCAAACTCCTAAATGCACTGAAACAATGGTTGGTTATCATCAGCCAGTGTTCACTTTTTATAAGGTATTGTCTTGGTAAATTACCATAATCCTATTCTGTGAATGTTACCAGCAAACTCCGAAATGCACTGAAACAATGGTTGGTTATCATCAGCCAGTGTTCACTTTTTATAAGGTATTGTCTTGGTAAATTACCATAATCCTATACTGTGAATGTTACCAGCAAACTCCTAAATGCACTGAAACAATGGTTGGTTATCATCAGCCAGTGTTCACTTTTTATAAGGTATTGTCTTGGTAAATTACCATAATCATATACTGTGAATGTTACCAGCAAACTTCTAAATGCACTGAAACAATGGTTGATTATCATCCAGTGTTCACTTTTTATAAGGTATTGTCTTGGTAAATTACCATAATCCTATACTGTGAATGTTACCAGCAAACTCCTAAATGCACTGAAACAATGGTTGGTTATCATCAGCCAGTGTTCACTTTTTATAAGGTATTGTCTTGGTAAATTACCATAATCATATACTGTGAATGTTACCAGCAAACTTCTAAATGCACTGAAACAATGGTTGATTATCCTCCAGTGTTCACTTTTTATAAGGTATTGTCTTGGTAAATTACCATAATCCTATACTGTGAATGTTACCAGCAAACTCCTAAATGCACTGAAACAATGGTTGGTTATCATCAGCCAGTGTTCACTTTTTATAAGGTATTGTCTTGGTAAATTACCATAATCCTATACTGTGAATGTTACCAGCAAACTCCTAAATGCACTGAAACAATGGTTGGTTATCATCAGCCAGTGTTCACTTTTTATAAGGTATTGTCTTGGTAAATTACCATAATCATATACTGTGAATGTTACCAGCAAACTTCTAAATGCACTGAAACAATGGTTGATTATCCTCCAGTGTTCACTTTTTATAAGGTATTGTCTTGGTAAATTACCATAATCCTATACTGTGAATGTTACCATCAAACTCCTAAATGCACTGAAACAATGGTTGGTTATCATCAGCCAGTGTTCACTTTTTATAAGGTATTGTCTTGGTAAATTACCATAATCCTATACTGTGAATGTTACCAGCAAACTCCTAAATGCACTGAAACAATGGTTGGTTATCATCAGCCAGTGTTCACTTTTTATAAGGTATTGTCTTGGTAAATTACCATAATCCTATACTGTGAATGTTACCAGCAAACTCCTAAATGCACTGAAACAATGGTTGGTTATCATCAGCCAGTGTTCACTTTTTATAAGGTATTGTCTTGGTAAATTACCATAATCCTATACTGTGAATGTTACCAGCAAACTCCTAAATGCACTGAAACAATGGTTGGTTATCATCAGCCAGTGTTCACTTTTTATAAGGTATTGTCTTGGTAAATTACCATAATCATATACTGTGAATGTTACCAGCAAACTTCTAAATGCACTGAAACAATGGTTGATTATCCTCCAGTGTTCACTTTTTATAAGGTATTGTCTTGGTAAATTACCATAATCCTATACTGTGAATGTTACCAGCAAACTCCTAAATGCACTGAAACAATGGTTGGTTATCATCAGCCAGTGTTCACTTTTTATAAGGTATTGTCTTGGTAAATTACCATAATCCTATACTGTGAATGTTACCAGCAAACTCCGAAATGCACTGAAACAATGGTTGGTTATCATCAGCCAGTGTTCACTTTTTATAAGGTATTGTCTTGGTAAATTACCATAATCCTATACTGTGAATGTTACCAGCAAACTCCTAAATGCACTGAAACAATGGTTGGTTATCATCAGCCAGTGTTCACTTTTTATAAGGTATTGTCTTGGTAAATTACCATAATCATATACTGTGAATGTTACCAGCAAACTTCTAAATGCACTGAAACAATGGTTGATTATCATCCAGTGTTCACTTTTTATAAGGTATTGTCTTGGTAAATTACCATAATCCTATACTGTGAATGTTACCAGCAAACTCCTAAATGCACTGAAACAATGGTTGGTTATCATCAGCCAGTGTTCACTTTTTATAAGGTATTGTCTTGGTAAATTACCATAATCATATACTGTGAATGTTACCAGCAAACTTCTAAATGCACTGAAACAATGGTTGATTATCCTCCAGTGTTCACTTTTTATAAGGTATTGTCTTGGTAAATTACCATAATCCTATACTGTGAATGTTACCAGCAAACTCCTAAATGCACTGAAACAATGGTTGGTTATCATCAGCCAGTGTTCACTTTTTATAAGGTATTGTCTTGGTAAATTACCATAATCCTATACTGTGAATGTTACCAGCAAACTCCTAAATGCACTGAAACAATGGTTGGTTATCATCAGCCAGTGTTCACTTTTTATAAGGTATTGTCTTGGTAAATTACCATAATCATATACTGTGAATGTTACCAGCAAACTTCTAAATGCACTGAAACAATGGTTGATTATCCTCCAGTGTTCACTTTTTATAAGGTATTGTCTTGGTAAATTACCATAATCCTATACTGTGAATGTTACCATCAAACTCCTAAATGCACTGAAACAATGGTTGGTTATCATCAGCCAGTGTTCACTTTTTATAAGGTATTGTCTTGGTAAATTACCATAATCCTATACTGTGAATGTTACCAGCAAACTCCTAAATGCACTGAAACAATGGTTGGTTATCATCAGCCAGTGTTCACTTTTTATAAGGTATTGTCTTGGTAAATTACCATAATCCTATACTGTGAATGTTACCAGCAAACTCCTAAATGCACTGAAACAATGGTTGGTTATCATCAGCCAGTGTTCACTTTTTATAAGGTATTGTCTTGGTAAATTACCATAATCCTATACTGTGAATGTTACCAGCAAACTCCTAAATGCACTGAAACAATGGTTGGTTATCATCAGCCAGTGTTCACTTTTTATAAGGTATTGTCTTGGTAAATTACCATAATCATATACTGTGAATGTTACCAGCAAACTTCTAAATGCACTGAAACAATGGTTGATTATCCTCCAGTGTTCACTTTTTATAAGGTATTGTCTTGGTAAATTACCATAATCCTATACTGTGAATGTTACCAGCAAACTCCTAAATGCACTGAAACAATGGTTGGTTATCATCAGCCAGTGTTCACTTTTTATAAGGTATTGTCTTGGTAAATTACCATAATCCTATACTGTGAATGTTACCAGCAAACTCCGAAATGCACTGAAACAATGGTTGGTTATCATCAGCCAGTGTTCACTTTTTATAAGGTATTGTCTTGGTAAATTACCATAATCCTATACTGTGAATGTTACCAGCAAACTCCTAAATGCACTGAAACAATGGTTGGTTATCATCAGCCAGTGTTCACTTTTTATAAGGTATTGTCTTGGTAAATTACCATAATCATATACTGTGAATGTTACCAGCAAACTTCTAAATGCACTGAAACAATGGTTGATTATCATCCAGTGTTCACTTTTTATAAGGTATTGTCTTGGTAAATTACCATAATCCTATACTGTGAATGTTACCAGCAAACTCCTAAATGCACTGAAACAATGGTTGGTTATCATCAGCCAGTGTTCACTTTTTATAAGGTATTGTCTTGGTAAATTACCATAATCATATACTGTGAATGTTACCAGCAAACTTCTAAATGCACTGAAACAATGGTTGATTATCCTCCAGTGTTCACTTTTTATAAGGTATTGTCTTGGTAAATTACCATAATCCTATACTGTGAATGTTACCAGCAAACTCCTAAATGCACTGAAACAATGGTTGGTTATCATCAGCCAGTGTTCACTTTTTATAAGGTATTGTCTTGGTAAATTACCATAATCCTATACTGTGAATGTTACCAGCAAACTCCTAAATGCACTGAAACAATGGTTGGTTATCATCAGCCAGTGTTCACTTTTTATAAGGTATTGTCTTGGTAAATTACCATAATCATATACTGTGAATGTTACCAGCAAACTTCTAAATGCACTGAAACAATGGTTGATTATCCTCCAGTGTTCACTTTTTATAAGGTATTGTCTTGGTAAATTACCATAATCCTATACTGTGAATGTTACCATCAAACTCCTAAATGCACTGAAACAATGGTTGGTTATCATCAGCCAGTGTTCACTTTTTATAAGGTATTGTCTTGGTAAATTACCATAATCCTATACTGTGAATGTTACCAGCAAACTCCTAAATGCACTGAAACAATGGTTGGTTATCATCAGCCAGTGTTCACTTTTTATAAGGTATTGTCTTGGTAAATTACCATAATCCTATACTGTGAATGTTACCAGCAAACTCCTAAATGCACTGAAACAATGGTTGGTTATCATCAGCCAGTGTTCACTTTTTATAAGGTATTGTCTTGGTAAATTACCATAATCCTATACTGTGAATGTTACCAGCAAACTCCTAAATGCACTGAAACAATGGTTGGTTATCATCAGCCAGTGTTCACTTTTTATAAGGTATTGTCTTGGTAAATTACCATAATCATATACTGTGAATGTTACCAGCAAACTTCTAAATGCACTGAAACAATGGTTGATTATCCTCCAGTGTTCACTTTTTATAAGGTATTGTCTTGGTAAATTACCATAATCCTATACTGTGAATGTTACCAGCAAACTCCTAAATGCACTGAAACAATGGTTGGTTATCATCAGCCAGTGTTCACTTTTTATAAGGTATTGTCTTGGTAAATTACCATAATCCTATACTGTGAATGTTACCAGCAAACTCCGAAATGCACTGAAACAATGGTTGGTTATCATCAGCCAGTGTTCACTTTTTATAAGGTATTGTCTTGGTAAATTACCATAATCCTATACTGTGAATGTTACCAGCAAACTCCTAAATGCACTGAAACAATGGTTGGTTATCATCAGCCAGTGTTCACTTTTTATAAGGTATTGTCTTGGTAAATTACCATAATCATATACTGTGAATGTTACCAGCAAACTTCTAAATGCACTGAAACAATGGTTGATTATCATCCAGTGTTCACTTTTTATAAGGTATTGTCTTGGTAAATTACCATAATCCTATACTGTGAATGTTACCAGCAAACTCCTAAATGCACTGAAACAATGGTTGGTTATCATCAGCCAGTGTTCACTTTTTATAAGGTATTGTCTTGGTAAATTACCATAATCATATACTGTGAATGTTACCAGCAAACTTCTAAATGCACTGAAACAATGGTTGATTATCCTCCAGTGTTCACTTTTTATAAGGTATTGTCTTGGTAAATTACCATAATCCTATACTGTGAATGTTACCAGCAAACTCCTAAATGCACTGAAACAATGGTTGGTTATCATCAGCCAGTGTTCACTTTTTATAAGGTATTGTCTTGGTAAATTACCATAATCCTATACTGTGAATGTTACCAGCAAACTCCTAAATGCACTGAAACAATGGTTGGTTATCATCAGCCAGTGTTCACTTTTTATAAGGTATTGTCTTGGTAAATTACCATAATCATATACTGTGAATGTTACCAGCAAACTTCTAAATGCACTGAAACAATGGTTGATTATCCTCCAGTGTTCACTTTTTATAAGGTATTGTCTTGGTAAATTACCATAATCCTATACTGTGAATGTTACCAGCAAACTCCTAAATGCACTGAAACAATGGTTGGTTATCATCAGCCAGTGTTCACTTTTTATAAGGTATTGTCTTGGTAAATTACCATAATCCTATACTGTGAATGTTACCAGCAAACTCCTAAATGCACTGAAACAATGGTTGGTTATCATCAGCCAGTGTTCACTTTTTATAAGGTATTGTCTTGGTAAATTACCATAATCATATACTGTGAATGTTACCAGCAAACTTCTAAATGCACTGAAACAATGGTTGATTATCCTCCAGTGTTCACTTTTTATAAGGTATTGTCTTGGTAAATTACCATAATCCTATACTGTGAATGTTACCATCAAACTCCTAAATGCACTGAAACAATGGTTGGTTATCATCAGCCAGTGTTCACTTTTTATAAGGTATTGTCTTGGTAAATTACCATAATCCTATACTGTGAATGTTACCAGCAAACTCCTAAATGCACTGAAACAATGGTTGGTTATCATCAGCCAGTGTTCACTTTTTATAAGGTATTGTCTTGGTAAATTACCATAATCCTATACTGTGAATGTTACCAGCAAACTCCTAAATGCACTGAAACAATGGTTGGTTATCATCAGCCAGTGTTCACTTTTTATAAGGTATTGTCTTGGTAAATTACCATAATCATATACTGTGAATGTTACCAGCAAACTTCTAAATGCACTGAAACAATGGTTGATTATCCTCCAGTGTTCACTTTTTATAAGGTATTGTCTTGGTAAATTACCATAATCCTATACTGTGAATGTTACCAGCAAACTCCTAAATGCACTGAAACAATGGTTGGTTATCATCAGCCAGTGTTCACTTTTTATAAGGTATTGTCTTGGTAAATTACCATAATCCTATACTGTGAATGTTACCAGCAAACTCCTAAATGCACTGAAACAATGGTTGGTTATCATCAGTCAATCAAACAACCAACAAAACAATCTATCAATCAAACAACCAATAAAACAATCTATCAATCAAACAACCAATAAAACAATCTATCAATCAAACAACCAACAAAACAATCTATCAATCAAACAACCAATAAAACAATCTATCAATCAAACAACCAATAAAACAATCTATCAATCAAACGACCAATAAAACAATCTATCAATCAAACGACCAACAAAACAATCTATCAATCAAACAACCAACAAAACAATCTATCAATCAAACAACCAATAAAACAATCTATCAATCAAACGACCAATAAAACAATCTATCAATCAAACGACCAATAAAACAATCTATCAATCAAACGACCAACAAAACAATCTATCAATCAAACGACCAACAAAACAATCTATCAATCAAACGACCAACAAAACAATCTATCAATCAAACGACCAACAAAATAATCTATCAATCAAACGACCAACAAAACAATAAAACAATCTATCAATCAAACCAATAAAACAATCTATCAAACAATCTATCAATCAAACCAATAAAACAATCTATCAAACAATCTATCAATCAAACCATCCATCCATCCATCCATCCATCCCAGTCTAAATTGCTTTATAACACGTTCAGTACCTATTATCACCCCGGCGGCGCACCTTTCATAAAAGAGCCCATAACTCCTTTTCTAAAGAATCTACCTGGATTTTTACCTTGTGTTGACCTTTTTTAACTTGTAATTGTGAACGAACGAAGACATGCAGAAACAAACGGTTTTTTTCATTGTGTACATCAACTCGTCGTCGTCAAATGAGCCAAACCATTTCCCCATAGTTATAATATAAAATATAGAAATAGCTCCGCTAAGATCATGAGATATGCTAAAATCGCCCAGGAATCCTGGCAATCCACAGTCATTTTCTGGATTTCTGGCCGGCACCCAAAGTGTTAAAACGGCATTTTTATGGGGCAACTGGGATGGAGTTTGTCCCTTCCGAGCGCCAGTGTTGTCTCGACGAATTCTCGTCATATCTGGGGGATGTTAACGGAATAGATCAAAGCATAGGTAGAGGGGTCTCACGCCCTTGGGGTGGGCCACCGAGCACGGTACGAAAGGGACCATCTGGGTGGCGCCCTCTATAATGTTTTGGATCGACACGCGTACCTACCCCCCTCCTAGTGTTGGGGATGTCGGCGTGATTAGGGCACGGGACTGATTCTGGTTGCGCTGGTCCAGGTCAGTTAACCCGTTGTCTGCCGGGGACGCAGATCTGCTGTTCTGGTACCCTGAGGGACTTGTGCTTTTTTCGGGGGGGGGAAATGCCGGGTCGGCCCGGGTGTTGCAGGGTTGACGTTATGGAGATGTTCGTGGTTGTGTTACTACGTATTACCCCTCACTGTTGCTTGGTCCATGTTGTGTTGTACCTTGCGCTGTGCTAAGGGGGCCTGGTCCTTCTCCATTCTTTTCGCCCCTCTCTTCTCCTGCTTAAGCATGGCTGGGAGGGGGCTGTTGAGGTGATTCTTATGGAACTCCTCTGGCATCCCTGTGTACGTCCCGGTCCGCCGGGCCCGGTCCGAAATTGTTTCGTCGACCAGTAGGCCTGGGATAACCCCTTTTTGAAAACTGAAACACTTGTACTGCGGTATAGCCAGTGTATACCGGCAGTTGTGTTTTGGAGTTTCATGACGTCTGCCAATCGTGTCAGCCTTCTCTGCCTCGACCCCTCTAGAGAGTCGAGGTTTTTTTGTGGAGGCTGTGACATGGTGCACAACAATGCCAGCATACGCCCCTTCCGCCGGGGTGCTGTTTCAGCAGACCCCTTTGGCGCCTGTCTAGTCCGCAGTGCTCCAGGCTCAGGTCAAGTGCCTGTTGCCTGGATTGAGGGATCGACCTCTTCTGGGGGTCGTCTCCCCGGTGTGCTGCCTGCTCCCGCTGTGGGTGTAGCCTCTTGAGTGCTTCGAGCTTACAGCCATGCCGACCTGAACACGCCCGATCTCATTCGATTTCGGAAGCGGTATAGGTTCAGGCCTGGGTTGTGCTTGGATGGGTGACTGCCTGAATATACCAGGATCAGTGAGCTAGGCGGCGTGCTATAGGGGGGAAGGGCCTGCTCTTGGATGGGCCCTGTCCGAATACGCTGGCGATGTGGGGGGCGGTGTCACAAGTGACCGCCTGGTGAGGTCTCGATGCTGTGGCGTCATTGGCCTCTCCAGGCCCCCTTTTTCCGGGGGGGTCCAGTCCCTTCTGGGTCTGGGTCCTCCTTCGCGCTCCGCTGCTACGGCCTTGCCACGGGGTTGGGCTTTGCTCTTGACCCCGTGATATTAGGGGTGGTAACGGGGGTTTGTTCCTTTCCGTTCGTTCCCTAGTGGCATGCGGGTTGTGCGTTTGTGTAGTCGTGGGTACGCCCCACGGTCTGCTCACCCTGTGCGTTGAGTTGCTGAAGCTCCTCTTCGCGCAGTCGGATCCGACTCCCTCCCGTCCTCCGCTAGGGGGGTTCGGGGGGGCTCGGGTCCTCCCCGGTTCTGATGGTTGTGGGGGGCCTCAGCGGGTTCATTTGTCGAGCTCAGCTCTGCTCAGCTCCTGTGTTGCACTATGACGCTGAGCAGAGCTATACGATATATAACGTACGGTTATGTATATAACCATAGTTATATGAGTATAGTGACGCTCAGCATCAGGACTCACTGAGGACCCCTTGATCTTGCCTTGTGGTGAAAGATTGTGAAGGAGCTGATGGTATGGCCATACCCCTGCTTATGTAGGTAGCGGATGGGGGTGTGGCCAGACAGATGATGGAAGGTAAAGGTACATGTGAGAATTTATTTCAGTTCAATACTGGATATGAAGAGTATTGCACTATGACGCTGAGCGTCACTATACACATATAACTATGGTTATATACATAACCGTACGTTTTAGTCTTAGTCATGTGTCAAATGCTCATTTTTCGTTTTCATCATATTTAGTCACCTTCATTTATTTTTCGTTTAGTCAGTTTTAGTCAACTACAGGTCTGAGCATTTTAGTCTAGTCAGTGTTAGTCTCGATTTTGTCTTTTTTGTTTTTGTCTAGATTTAGTCGCAGAAAACTAATAATTTTGTCTAGTTTTTCGCTAATGAAAAAAGGCATTTTATATTTTATATTGTAAATAATTCAATTATATTTATTAAGTATAGTCTAGCCAAAAGCCTATCAGCTGATTCACAATAAGTTCAGTAGAAGGCTAGAAGCCCAATAGTAACAAAACATTCCTTGAAATTGTCAATAGATTCAGAAATAGTCAGACATGGAATGGAACATATTCTGATTTAAATAGCTTTTTTTTTTTTTCCAACAAAGCAACATTAGGATAGTGTAAATACACAGTACACACTGATTGCAATTCTCACTGGGACCTACTGTACAAATTTCACACACGTCACACACACATTCCCTTTTGTCCGTCGAGTACGGGGTGTTCTAACTCTACTGAGCATGTACCCAACATTATATGAAAAATAAAGTCATTATTAAAGGAGCTCCCGTCTTATACGGAGCTACTGAGAAATCTTGATCCCGTAGTTAGACTGGCTGACGCGCCGTTATATTCCTGGTCTCATAACAAACAGTCCTTGTCCCAATGACACAATGCAGGCAGCTTACTTGGAAAATGATATTTATTTGCTTCACTGTGCAAACAGAATATCCTTGTTTTTGTTCCTTAAACTGATTAAATGATAATGAATACGATATCTAATTGGATACAAACATTTCGACCTGAGACCTGCGTCGTACGTGCGGTCAAAAACCATTGCCCTTTTCCGGGTTCAAAACTCCTCCTCCTACAGGTTTACCTGACGCTTAAATAAAAGAAGCGCCACCCCCTGGTCACATAAATCCACTGCACATTAATCCATTTTGGCCGTTACAAGCCGGCCCCTAATTGTTAAGGCATGCAGACATAACAATTAAAAAAATAAACAAACAAAACAAATAAGAGCCAAAACATGTTATGGATTAAGTGCATCTACACTTCATGAACCAAACACAGTTGTCACTGGCCTTACAACTGGCCTTCTCTCCTTCCTTTCTAAAACACTTGAACGTGCTGTATCCAACCAACTTACTGCTTATCTCTTACAGAATGACCTCCTAGACCCTAATCAGTCAGGCTTCAGAACTGGGCCCCGTTCCCCGTACCTGGATAACTGAGTTAGCCGGATAACTTTCAGTGAAGTCTGACTTAAGCCGGACTTTCCGGTTCCCCGAATCTGGATTGTCCAAATCACCATGACAACAGATCCAAAAGTTTGAGCCTGGTCGAAAGCAGGGTTTAAGTTCAAGTTAGCCGGATGAACCATCGCCACGCCCCCGCAAAGAAGTGACAGCCCGTTTCCTGAAATTATTCCCACAGTCTACGATCTGCATTATACCATTCTGAATTACGTTTTTGTGCTCCATTCTTCCAGAGGGGGCTTTTGAAATGTAAAATAGACCCAAAATGCTGATACTAAATTCACTTTGTCCTAAATAATGCACGTTATATATACCGTGGCGCTCGCTCGGTGCGATGTACACATTATGTGGTTATTTTAATTGTAACTGGGATTAAGATGTCTGATGAGATGCGCTGTTTGACGGATTTGAGAAATTGAATGAGCCGTTGACGTCACATTAATGAATGAGGATAAAGAGATAATACTTCATTCAAAATAAAGAATATTCTAAACACAAGTCTCTCGTTCATTAATGTATAAACAATGAATTTATCCCATCTGGCACAGTGGCGCAGCGGTAGTGCTCAATCCTGGCAACCCAGCGACCGGTGTTCGAAACCCCGTGTTTCCAATATAATTTTTTGGAATATAATATTAATGATTATACGCCAAAGTAGCCTAGTTTTAAGTTAAAATATTATAAATCTACATGCATTGAGGATGTCATTCTTTATATAGCTCTCAACGTGCACCAAATTGAATTATTCCTACATCGCAAAAAGAAGGGAAAGACTAGGTTTCGAACCCCGGTCGTCTGCGTGAAAGTCAAAAGAAGAACCCGTTACACCACAGTGGAGATAAGTAAAAGATCGACCATACATCAATCAATGGGAAGAGAGCCGTATCGTTATTCTGTATAATAGTTTAACTAATTATTTTCGCTAGCAAGATCTCATTTGATTATTCAATCCAGCAGGCAAGTTTAAAGAAATATAATCTGATTGATTGAGGTAATGAGGGACTTAAAATTAGCCTATAGATAACGCATTTAACTTGTCGGCGAGGCGATTGAGCCGTACTGCAATATGTTAATAAAGTTTTAAATCAATTAATCAATCAATGCCGCTAGAGAATCAGGATCTCTGCTATCGATACGTGCTGGCTTTTCAACTGGAGCGGCCGCGCGCACTTATCCTGGGTCTCAAGTCTGGCTTGAGTTAACGAGACTGAATCCACCTTCGAGGAACAGGAAAATCCCGGCTTCAAACATCGGGTTAACTGAATCTGGATAATGACATCTTGATCGACTTAGTTGAACCAGGTACGGGGAATAGGGCCCTGGTCACTCCACAGAGACAGCCCTCATTGCGGTCACAGAGGCACTTCACTTAGCAAAAGCGAAAGGCCTCTCCTCTGTCCTGATTCTCCTAGATCTATCTGCAGCCTTCGACACAGTCAACCACCAGATCCTCCTCGCGGCCCTCGCAGGAATGGGAGTGGCTGGCTCTGCGCTGACATGGTTGTCATCATACCTCAATGACCGCTCCTACCAAGTGTCATGGAGAGGGACCCTGTCGGCCACCCGCCCCCTGCGGACGGGTGTCCCCCAGGGCTCGGTTTTAGGACCCCTTCTCTTCTCCCTCTACACTAAATCACTGGGTAACATTATCACGTCTCATGGCTTCTCCTACCACTGTTATGCCGACGATACTCAACTCTTCCTCTCCTTCCCTCCCTCAGATATCCACGTCTCTGAGCGGATCTCGGCCTGTCTGTCCGACATCTCCGCCTGGATGACGACCAACCACCTCAAACTGAACCTAAGCAAAACAGAATTGCTCCACCTGCCGGCCAAATCCTCCCCCCTGACCGACCTTTCCATCACAGTCGAGAATGCAGCTGTGACCGCGTCCCCGACCGCCAAGAACCTTGGTGTTGTCCTCGACGACCAGTTGAACTTCTCTGCTCACATCGCAGCGACAACCAGAACCTGCCGATTCCTCCTGAGCAACGTCAGAAGGATCCGCCCCTTCCTGACAAAAGAATCCACCCAACTCCTCGTCCAATCAACAGTCATCTCCCGCCTCGACTACTGCAACGCACTGCTCGCTGGCCTCCCGGCCACTGCCACTAAGCCTCTTCAACTCATTCAGAACGCAGCGGCCCGCCTGATCTCAAACCTACCGAAGTCGGCCCATGTCACCCCACTTCTTAGGGACCTGCACTGGCTCCCCATTGCTGCACGAATCCGCTTCAAGGCCCTCGACCTAGCATACCATGCGGCAAAGGGAACTGCTCCCCCCTACCTCCGGTCAATGGTCTCTAACTACACACCCTCAAGACCCCTACGCTCTGCTTCTTCTGGCCGCCTCAGACCTAATCCTATCCGAGCTCCGGGAGGGTCATCAAAGAGAAGTCGCCTATTCTCAGTCCTTGCCCCACAATGGTGGAATGAACTACCCACCCCAGTTAGGACAGCCGAAACACGTCCAATCTTTCGCCGTCGACTAAAGACGCACTTCTTCAACCATTATCTGAATAAAAAAAATAAAAAATAAAATTATCTAACCCTAACTAACCATACTGTCATGCACTTGTCCTAATAAACTAACCTACACTGTAGCACTCAACACTTTGACGAACATTGTTACTCAGCTGATAGAGTTGTGCCCTTCCTGATGGCTTGTCGTACAGAACTTGTAAGTCGCTTTGGATAAAAGCGTCAGCTAAATGACTAAATGTAAATGTAAATGTACAATGGTGCCACCTTTAGTCTGCAATTTTACAGAACGCCCCAGACCTTGTTCGTCTGGAAAGAACCCTGCCAAGTGGCCAGGACCCACGAGGAGCTGAAGAGTCCATGACGACTACAATATCTCCAGCTGCCAAACTCCTTTTCCTCTTGTCCCAGAGAAAGCACAGAAAATCACTGTCTTCCTCAGCGACCTTCACCTTGTGGAACATGGCTTGAATGTCACCCATGAATGCCACCGGTTCCTCTCTGAAGCGAGTTAGCACTCCTGGCTCCTCCTCCTTTCCTGGTTCTTCGACTTCCTGTTCCTCCTCCTTTCCTGTTTCTTCTTCCTTCATCCACCTCTGTGTTGGCAAAAGGTGGTAGGTCGGGAAGGATTTTGTCTGCTGGAAGATCCGCCATCTTTTGCTCCACTGCACTGTCACTGTAGTGTTTGCAAAAGCTGCATTCAGCGCTGATCTTCTCAGCTGCATGGGCGTTGGTGATCCAACATTTCTTCCTCACTTTGGACATTGTGTGAGTCCTTCCACCATGTCTCTGATTCTGGTGTACATGCTTGAGAATGAGCATTTGAAACATGCTGGTCCTTGGAGAGAATGAGTGGAGGTTTAGCTTCCTCTGGTGTTGATCCTCTGCTCAATCTTCCTACAACTCTCAAGAGGCTATCGTCAAACGCTGTATCCAGCCTAGTCACTCCCACATTGTTGGGCAGACAGACCTCCTTGTTAAAAGGTCATTTCAACCTCTCCTCCTGAAGCACTGCTGAACTTTCAAATTTTTCCAGATGGTTTAGGTCTTCTCTGGACACTTCCTTCTCCTTCACAGCTACTTCTTTGAAGTTGTGTTTGTCCTGATCGGCCAGCATTTCTTCCCGTCTGCACACAGAGATCCTGTTCACTGTAGCAGAGGGAAACTCTGACTCCACAACACCACTGTTTCCATTCAGTGGACCATTAACGACCCATCCCAGCATTGTCCTTATAGCATACGGGCCATTCCCGTGACTGTTGATGACCTCCCAAGGTTCCAATATCTTGGGAGTGTTGGTTCCAATCAACAGGTCGACATTTGCTTTTAGGCGTGGGATGTGTACGTTGGACAAATATGACCATTTAGACAGTTCTTCAGGTGTCACCATGTTCTCAGCCGTGACTGGCATTTTCTTCTGTGTGAGAACTTCCGGAAGAACATAAAAGTCATCGCTGACCAAACCAGCTACCTCCAACCCAGTCAAGGAGTAAGCTGGAACAACCGTCTCTTGCCCCATGGTGCTCAGTAGGAAGGTGGTTCCTCTGCCTGTGATATTCAGCCTCTGCATTAGGCGTTCAGAGCAGAATGTGGCTGAGCTACCAGGGTCTAAGAAGGCGTATGTTTGTACTATGTTTCCCTTTGCTGCTTTCACATTCACAGGGAGAATGGCTAATACACACCGGTCCTTACCGGCCCCTGTATGTCCACACGTTTGCAGTGAAGTTGGTTGCTTTAACTGTTCTGGAGAAGATGGTTGCCTTTTAATGTGAAGCAGGGTGGGGTGAGTTTGACAACAGACTTTGCATACCAAGCGCCTTTCGCAATCCCTGCTCATGTGACCAACACATAAGCATGCAAAGCAAACTCCCTTTTCCCTCAGAAAGTGTATTTTCTCCTTGTGCCGCTTTTCCTGAAGTTGTTTGCACTCCTCCAATGAGTGACTGCGAGCACAGAAAAGGCATCCAGCTCTCCTAGTTTAGTTTAGTTTATTTGACAATTGTTAAAAAATACATTACATGTTACAACAAGTCATGTATCCTAACATTATCAAGGATAGCACAAAAAGTCACAGACTTATTTCCATTGTGGTCCTTGGTCTCAGCAGCACATGGTATTTTCATAAACATGTATTACAGTATATTGCTAAAAATAGAATTAAAAAGTCAATTGACAGACTACAAAGGCGCCTCCCTCAAACTGAACAGTGACATCTCCTTAGCAAATGACCTCAATACCTTCTATGCGAGGTTTGATGCTGGTAATAACAACACCAGCTCACAAGCCTCAGCAATGGGGGGGGGGGGGGTCGGCTGCTGATGGAGGCGCAGTGTTCAGGGTAACAGAGCATGAGGTGAGGCGGACCTTTAAAAAAGTGAATATCAGGAAGGCAGCAGGTCCGGACGGCATCCCCGGCCGCGTCCTAAAAGTCTGTGCCGACCAACTGGCCCCAGTATTCACTGACATATTTAACCTGTCCTTAGAACAGGCTGTCATCCCCACCTGCCTGAAGAAGTCCACTATTATCCCTGTACCCAAAAAATCCAAGCTTGCTTGCCTCAACGACTACCGCCCCGTAGCTCTCACCTCCATAGCCATGAAGTGCTTTGAGAAGCTAGTAAAGGGCTACATCTGCTCCTCCCTCCCCATCAACATGGACCCCCTGCAATTTGCATACCGCCCCAACAGGTCCACGGAGGACGCCATATCCCATGTGCTGCACACAGCAGCATCACACCTGGACAAGAGGCAGGGGAACTATGTGAGAATGCTATTCATCGACTACAGCTCGGCATTCAATACCATAGTCCCCTCCATACTCATAGCCAAGCTCAGGGACCTGGGCTTGGGCTATGACCTCTGCCAGTGGGTCTTGGACTTCCTGACTGGCAGACCCCAGGTGGTGAGAGCAGGCAACTGCACCTCCTCATCCATCACCCTCAACATAGGGGCCCCCCAGGGCTGTGTTCTGAGTCCCCTCCTCTACTCCCTGTACACACACGACTGTGTGGCTCAGCGGAGTAGCAATACAATCATCAAATTTGCTGACGACACAGTGGTGGTGGGCCTGATCTCTGCCAACGACGAGAGGGCCTACCTGGAAGAGGTCAAGGTCCTGGCGGGATGGTGCCAGGAAAACAGCCTCTCCCTGAACGTCAGCAAAACAAAGGAGATGATTGTGGACTTCAGGAGGTCGGGGGTCAAGGACTACAGCCCCCTCAGCATCGACGGGGCACCGGTTGAGAGAGTCAACAGCTTTAAGTACCTCGGAGCCTACATATCCGAGGACTTGACATGGACCACACACATTGACAGTGTTGTGAAGAAGGCACGACAACGCCTCTACTTCCTCAGGCGCCTAAGGAAGTTCCAAGTCAGCCAGAAGATCCTTAAGAACTTCTACTCATGTACAATAGAGAGCATCTTGACCGGCAACATCACCTCCTGGTTTGGGAATAGCACTGCACAAGACCGAAGCAGACTACAAAGAGTGACACGTTCAGCCGAACGCACAATTGGAGGGGGGCTCCCCACCCTCCAGAACATTTACTACAAGCGTTGCAAGGGCAAGGCTAAGAGAATCATTAAAGACTCCAGTCACCCGAACAACTGCCTCTTTGAACTGCTGCGGTCAGGCAAGCGATACCGGAGTCTCAAGGCGAGCACAGAAAGACTCAGAAGAAGCTTCTATCCCCAGGCCATCAGGCTGCTAAACGAACAATGAATGAACACTACACAACAACAACCACCAAACGCACATAGCACACACATCCACACGCACACACTCACTTTAAACAAACACACTGTAGCACCCACTCCACACACTTTATAGCACACACCCACTTTAAACAAACACACTGTAGCACCCACTCCCCACACTTTATATTTATGGATGAAGGATTGCACTACAACTCGTACACCTTACTGTAAATTGTACCTAAAATTGTACCTCATCCCATTTCTGCTTTGCACTAGATAGTACTGTACATTAGTACACTGCATAGTATTGTGTATTGTATATTATATGGTAACTCAGAACATTGTACATATGTCTATACCGAACACCGTGACCTCATTTTTCTTCTTCTAAATTCATGCTATATTATGTTATTATGTTATTTGATACTATCTTGTCTAGCACAGTCTCTGGAGCGTAACAGTAAGAAGCATTTTGTATGAAAGTATTCTGTACTTCTGTATGACAACTATTAAAGAACTTGAACTTGAACTTGAACTCAAATACAACATTAATAAAATATACAAATACAATATACAAAATGTACAGACACACTAAAACTACACTTCATTAAAACTAAAACCTTCCTTAGTTACTCTGGGACATTTTCTAGGAGCCATTTCCTAACGTTCACCTTGAAACTATACAGGTTCACGATCTGTTTGGTGGTCAAAGGCAACTCATTCCACTCCTGTGCTCCTTTGTGAGCAAATGAGCACTGCCCCATCTTTGTTCTACACCTTGGAGGATGCAGGTTTGCTATGCTAAATCTTGTTCTGTGGCTGTGTGATTCACTAACACTAGTAAAATAGTTACTAAAATATTTCGGGGCCCTGTTATTTATTATTTTGTGTACCATGTTGAGCCTAAGCTGGGCTACTCTGGCCTCAACTGGTAGCCAGTTGAGCTCCTGAAAATGTCTCCTCCCAACATGATCACGAGGTCCTAGGCCCATCACAACCCTGATCAGCTTATTCTGTGACATCTGTAGTTTCTTCTTTAATGAAGCTGACAGTCCCTCAAACCAGGCTACACTAGTATAATCAAAATGACACTGCACCAGGCTGTTGGCCAGTAGTCTAAGGCTTTCCCTGTCAAGTAGATTGGCCTTTCTAGCCAAAAACCTTGTGCGACCATTTACCTTACCCAGCACCTGTAAGGCCATTCCCTCCCCCCCAGACTGTTATCCAGCATACAGCCCAGGTACTTCACTGCCGTTCTTGTTGCTATAACCTCAGACCCTAATTCTACCTTAAGTTCAGGAGCCTTTTTTAATCTGGGCTTAGATCCGAACAAAATAGACTCTGTTTTGCCTAAGTGAAGTGAGAGCCTATTGTCAGACAGCCAATTCCTGACCTTAGAGAGTTCCTCTCCTAGCCTTCTTTGGAGTGTACTCAGATCCTTATGGGAGATGAGCAAAGCTGAATCATCTGCAAATAAGAATAAATTACAAGAACATGCTTCTCTCATATCATTTATGTACAATAAAAATAGCAATGGTCCTAAAACACTTCCTTGCGGCACCCCACAAACTATTTGTTTGGCATTCGACAAAAAACCATTGACCTCTACTCTCTGGTCCCTGTCTATCAGATATGAGGCAATCCACTTTACAGCTGTATCATTCATTCCCAGAGCTTTCAGTTTATTAAGCAGTAGACCATGATTTACTGTGTCGAAGGCTTTCTGAAGATCAAGTAAGACCACTTCTAGCATTCATTGTACCTGGTGTTGGTGATGTCAGCTCCTTGGCTCTCTCAGATATTACTGTGGTGGCGACAATGTTTCTTTTCACTCTGTTGGGATATGATTCAAACCTGGTGAGAGATGTTGTGCCAACCACACCAGAATTTGGATCCTGTATATGTCACCAAACAGAGGGTCAGAAAGAATGCTAACATGTCGCTCCACAAACGTAGTCATATCCTCGAAGTGAGCTCTTTCCTGTGTATTTTCCATTATGCCATGAGCCGTACTCCTCCATTGCTCCCTCATCTTGAATGGCAGTTTTGATATAATGGCCCTCATGTTGACAGGCATGTCCAACTCCTGCATGTACTGAAGCTCCTCCATTGCATTGCAGCAGCCACGCAAGAATAAGGAGTAGGCTTGAAGTGCCTTGACATCCTCCGATTTTATTGTTTGCCATGCCAAGGCCTTTTGCATGTAGGCATTTCCTATTTTGTACTGGTTTCCAAAGTGTTCTTTAAGAAGACCCTTTGCCACTGCGTAACCACGCTCAGGAGCCATATGCTGGCAGCTACGCACCAATTCTTGTGGCTGTCCTCTTGTGAACTGCTCCAGATAATACAAAGCATCAGCTTCTGTTGTTCCTCCACTCCTTGTTCAAATGCTTTGATAAATGCCCTATATTGGAGAGGGTCACCTTCAAAGGTTGGGATATCTTGTGGTGGCAGAGACCTAGAATGCTGTTGCTGCACCAGAGCAGCAGTTATCTCATTTTGCCTCTCCATGATGGTAAGCATGTTTGCAGGTTGGTTTGAATTGATTTGAACATTGTCAGTTGTTCCCATTCTGCTTTCCTGTTCCTTGTGGTTGTGATTATATTGGTCGGTTAGCAGCAGTGCTATGCCATTGACCACGTTCCTTTGGTCTCACATCCACAGGCTTGTTTGGTGGTATTGACAATTGTGTCAATTTACTTCGTTGTGTTAATGTCCCAGGTTGATATTTCCTTGCAACAGGATTTAGCTTGTGGTGCTCCCTTTCAAAATAGGAATTCATTGCATTTGAAGGTGCACGAGATGAACGCTTACTTTCAGAGGAGTGCAACACGGCCAACCTTGCAGTGGTTGCAGCCAATTCAGTGTCCACCTCCAGTTGTTCCTTTTTTCTCCTCAACTGTAGTTCCTGCTCCTCCAAAGCATGTTTTTCTTTTAGAGAATCAGCACGAGCGAGAAGTGCAGCTCTATCGGCTTCAGCTAAAATCCTGGCAGATGACCTGCTACTTGTTTTTGAGTATTTGCTCACAATGTTTGACACACTGTCATTTGGAGCAATACCGTCATCAATTAAATGCAAATCACCTTCAGTTGTTTTACCATCATTTTCATCATGTACATTTGTTATATCTTCAATATTTGAAACCCACAGTTTTGCATTTGAAATACACTCATTGATTGACAACATTTGCTTTAAACCAGATATCTTGTTCTTCTTTTTCATCCTGTAACGTATAACCCAACAGATTGTCATGTATGCATTTCGCCTCATAACACACCTGACTCAAATCTGTAAGAGCATTCTCTACTTTTTCCTTCTCATTATTTAACATGAAACCAAGAATTGAATCTTTTATCTTGGCTGCCATGTTAAATTTACGTTTTCTGCTGGCATCCAATTTGCCACAATGTTCTGCAACAGCCTTGGCAGTCATTTTAACGACACGTTTCCCAGTGACGTCACCGCTAACAGCGGAGCGCGCTGTGGTCTCCATGGAAACGTTTGACGCCGGTTTGCGCGTCGCCATGTTATTAGATAGTCTGAGTTAAAACGAGACGGCTGGTGACGAGTCGCGCAACATAGTTAATACAAAAAGGTCTGCGTAGTCAAGTGTTATTCCTCTTCAGCAACCATGGATTTATGCTCAACCCCAAGTTATGTGTGCACACAATTTTACATGGCCATGTATTTATATAGCGCTATACTCCTACCTCCTTGCGTTGGATACCATGATGTCGCTCACGAATCAGTACTCGCGGTCCAGTACTGTTCCTCAGCCAAACTTCGGGTCAGCACCGGTGTCTTCCTCGTCCACGAACGGCTGCAGGCGGATCCGCGATGCAGCAGCAACAGTAGAATCCCTCTTCCTCCACACAACAACAGCAGCAGCTCCTCGCCTTCCTCCGGTGGAGATTCTCCGACGTCCCCTAACGCAGCGAATCTTCCCCAGTCTCCAAGCAAGAGTCCAACTGGTGCGTGGTTTTTGACTAATATTAAAGGAGCTCCCGTCTTATACGAGCTACTGAGAAATCTTGATCCCGTAGTTAGACTGGCTGACGCGCCGTTATATTCCTGGTCTCATACCAAACAGTCCTTGTCCCAATGACACAATGCAGGCAGCTTACTTGGAAAATGATATTTATTTGTTTCACCGTGCAAACAGAATATCCTTGTTTTTGTTCCTTAAACTGATTAAATGATAATGAATACGATATCTAATTGGATACAAACATTTCGACCTGAGACCTGCGTCGTACCTGCGGTCAAACACCATTGCCCTTTTCCGGGTCAAAACTCCTCCTCCTACAGGTTTACCTGACGCTTAAATAAAAGAAGCGCCACCCCCTGGTCACATAAATCCACTGCACATTAATCCATTTTGGCCGTTACAGTCATTACGATGTTTTAGTGCACTTCAAGCGCTAAAGGGATTCATTAACAACTTAGCTATCGATTAGCCGGAAACGGAAATGGGAAATGCTGAAATAATAACGTGAATTATTCTAAAAGTTATAATTATTTTGTCTCATCTTGTTTTAGTCAACATAAATTAAGAGATAATTCGTCATGGCTTTTGTAAAGTAAATTTTTTTGTCCTCAGATATACAGTAGTCAACTATAATGCATAAATAATTTAGTCACGTTAGTGTCACATGATCTACATTAACGTGACGTTACATCTCATAAGGTTTCTTCATCCTGCTCCTTTTCGGCCATGGGTCTATCATGTAAAATAAAAAAAAATAAAAAAAGATGTTGGTGATATTGTGCAAAGATGAACTGTACCCACATGTACGAAACAAAATAAAATGAATTGAACTTCAAATTACTTTATTTTCCTTTCGGAACTTCATTTGTGCAGTGGTTGAAAGACAAACATACAGTCACAATACATAGACACTCGCCACTATATATTAAAAAAAAAAAAAAAAAAAAACTACAATAAAAAGACCACTATATAAAAAACACCAACTACATTAAAACTACAGTACTTAAAGCATTATATATTAAAAACCATGTGGAGCAGTTCTATATGTATATAAATAATAAATAATAGTAGTACAGGTACATAGTATATGTCCAGATTCAGGTGGAAGGGGGAGTCTATTTGAAGTAGTCCAAAGTCCTTGAAAAAAAATTTATGAAAAAAACCTTCATCGTGGAGGTTGATGCCTCCGACGCGGGAATCGGGGATGTATTGTACTCTCTCAGGCATCTACCGACCAGAAGATGCACCCTTGCACATTCTACTCCCGTCACTACACCCCCGCCGAGGCCAATTACGACCTCAGGAACCGTGAGCTGCTGGCTGTCGTGGAGGCATTCCAGGAGTGGCGGCACTGGCTGGAGGCTGCCAAACACCCCGTCACCGTCTGGTCGGATCACAAGAACCTGATGTACATCAGATCAGCCAGACGGTTGACCTCACGTCAGGCTTGATGGGCGCTCTTCCTGGGACGTTTCAATTGTACCATCACCCAGGGGCGTAGCTGGGGGGGGGGGGGGGGGGGTAGCTTAGGATGATTCCAAGGGCCCAGCACTGGGGGGGGGGCCCAAAAAAATAAATTATATATTTTTTTTTTTTTTTTTTTTTTTTTACTAGACATCACTCAGGTGTATTATTGATGCTCTCATTGATACTATGTTTGTTTCTGAAATGTGTGTGTGTGTGTGTGTGTGTGTGTGTGTGTGTGTGTGTGTGTGTGTGTGTGTGTGTGCAGGAGCGGACCTAGCACATTTGGCGCCCTAGGCGAGATTCACCACTGCGCCGCCCATTTTTTTTTTTTTTTTTTTGTAATTCTTTTTTTTGTAATTTTTTTTTATGGCTTTTGCCTCTTCATAGTTCTCTAACGTTAGTCTTTCTTTCCTCAACGCTCAATTCTATAAACACTTGACTTGACCGTAGGAAGGTCCGCCCCTGTGTGTGTGTGTGTGTGTGTGTGTGTGTGTGTGTGTGTGTGTGTGTGTGTGTGTGTGTGTGTGTGTGTGTGTGTGTGTGTGTGTGTGTGTGTGTGTGTGTGTGTGTGTGTGTGTGTGTGTGTGTGTGTGTGTGTGTGTGTGTGTGTGTGTGTGTGTGTGTGTGTGTGTGTGTGTGTGAGATATATAGAGAGAGAGGGGGGCTTTGGTAGACTATTGCATTGGTCCATTCATTGAAGATGAACGCAATGCGACATCCTTTACTAGGCTCACCCACCAACAGTGCAGGTGCTGAACTGCTGATCCGAATGTATAGGTAAAAACCATATTATGCGTTTTCATCAATAAAAAAATTACCAAAAAAAAATTCGCTTGCGCGCTTACGCACGCTTGCATTCACTGGGGGCCTACAAATACATTCTTTCATGGGGCCCAGAATCTGGAGCTACAGGTACACGCATCACCTTCCGACCAGGATCTCAAAATGTCAAGGCTGACTCACTGTCTCGACTTCATGCCGTGGAGGAGGATACGACCACTCCGGACACCATCATTCCCTCCTCCCGGATCATTGGAGTGGTCTCCATGAACGTCGAGGGGGTGGTTCGGAGGGCCTAACCCACCCAGCCTGATCCCCAGTGTTGGGGAAAATGTGTATGGGGTGGACTAGTTTAATATAGGTCAACTAGCAGTGCTGAAAGACGGTCTGGCTGACGTTCTTAAAACAACTTGGACAGAGGGACATTTCAGTACGGCACGTTGTGTGCTGGTAATCTCGGACATCGTATCGCTTTCATATCTTGTTCTTTTCTCTCTTTCATACATACACAGCACACACACACAGACACACACAGACACACACACACACACACACATTCCTGTGTCCCGGTAGACAGCGGGTTGTGACGCACACACACACAGTCACACACACACAGTCACACACACACACACACACAATCACACACAAACACACAGACACACACAGTCACACAGACACACACACACACACACACAGACACACACAGTCGCACAGACATACACACCGACACACACACACACACACACACACACATTCAGATCTGACATGACGTACATTAAGATGATACGTAGATTTAACATCGGAGAGAGATAAGAACATTAAGAACATGAAGAGAGATAAACAAGATATGATGTCCACACACGATATGATGTAAAACATTTAAGAACATTGAAGAGAGAGTGAGATGTGTGTGTGTGTGTGTGTGTGTGTGTGTGTGTGTGTATGTGTGTGTGTGTCTGTGTGTGTGTGCGTCTGCGTACAGACGTATGTGTATTGTATGTGTGTATTGTGTCACAGGGAATGTGTGTGTGTGTGTGTGTGTCGGTGTGTATGTCTGTGCGACTGTGTGTGTCTGTGTGTGTGTGTGTGTGTGTCTGTGTGACTGTGTGTGTCTGTGTGTTTGTGTGTGATTGTGTGTGTGTGTGTGTGTGTGACTGTGTGTGTGTGACTGTGTGTGTGTGCGTCACAACCCGCTGTCTACCGGGACACAGGAATGTGTGTGTGTGTGTGTGTGTCTGTGTGTGTCTGTGTGTGTGTGCTGTGTATGTATGAAAGAGAGAAAAGAACAAGATATGAAAGCGATACGATGTCCGAGATTACCAGCACACAACGTGCCGTACTGAAATGTCCCTCTGTCCAAGTTGTTTTAAGAACGTCAGCCAGACCGTCTTTCAGCACTGCTAGTTGACCTATATTAAACTAGTCCACCCCATACACATTTTCCCCAACACCAGACTGGCCCCTCAGGGCGTTTGTTCGTTCTGGAAGCTGTCAGGATCGAGGTCATGCAGTGGGGCCATGCTAGCCGGTTCGCTTGCCATCCTGATTCCTGGGGCACGAAGAACGCTATCTTTTCTATGCCGATGGTTCTGCCTGCCCTACCTGCACACGGAACAAGGCGTCCCATCGCCCTCCATCAGGCCTGCTGCAGCCTCTCCCCGTGCCCAGTCATCCGTGGTCCCCTCTCTCCGTGGACCGGTCTTCCCCCTTCCCTGGGAAACACTGTCATCCTGACCCACGGACCACCCGAAGCGCCAACCTTCGTCGATCCCCAGCCCCGGAGTACCAAGTCGGCCAACAGGTCTGGTTGTCAACTGCAGACTTTCCCCTCAACGTCGCTTAACCTCTTCCACCCGACGGGACGGGACGGGTACCGGTCCCGAAATGATATTGTGTCATAAATCAATATCTCCAGAATGTTCTACAAAAGTATCGTTTTTATTTTCAAACGTATTCAAGTATAAACACCATAACCATGTCACAACAGCATTTATAATGTATATTATCATCAATATGTTAGTTTAGGAATAGGTTAAATTGTTATTAGATAGATTTTCATTTAGTTTTGGTCAGGGTTATTTCACGAGAGGCGACCATTTTGGAAAACTTTGAACCACGGGAATTGTAGTTTTTTGGTGGCCATTTTGTGAAGGACATCGCTAGCTCTGGATCTGCGTTGGAATTTTTCACAACTACACTTCATGAAAGCCTCTATGGAGTTTCAAGCTTCATAGTTCTGTATGCATTTTTTTAATAACTCTTATTATTTGGGATAATAAGCCACAAAACGTAAAGTTATTGACAAATATTGAAGCGCAGTTCGTTTCTCTTCCCTATTGTTAGCATGCAGCAACAATTAGATTTGAAATTAGTTTGTAAACGGTTGAACCCTGATCAAAATAAAAAAGTACAGTAGATTACAGTAGATTTCATTATCTGTTCTTATGCACGCCTGGTGATACTAAATCCAAATTGAACTCGGCCATTTGAAAGATAATATATGTATATAATATATAAATGTGCAAATTGGCTATAATAAGGTAATTTATAAACCTGCTATTCTATATTCTATAATAATATTTCAAAATGCATTGGTCCGGATGGGAGAATTCAGTACTGTATCTACAGAACCTTCTGTTTCATCATCTTCCCTTTATTCATTTCCTTAGATTTATTGTACACATGATCTCAAGGAGGTACTGCACGAGATCAGTGGCAGTTCTTCATGTCTGGTCATTATTAGCATGGTGTTATTCACTGTCAAAGATGCAAAGAAAAATCATAATTCATATTCTCCTTTGTTTCAGCACAATTTAAGCAAGCCTAGACACAATATTTATGACACTGGGAATACATTCACTGAGGTCCATAGATGTCCCTAGATACCAAGAACATGCAAAGGTCCTTGTAGAAGTGGAGCAATATTCCATTTACTTAGGTATGTATTTTAGACGGATTTTCAGAAAATAGGGCTCCGGGCTTAACCTCTTAAAATACAGTACTGAATTCTCCCATCCGGACCAATGCAAATTTAAATATTATTATAGAATATAGAATAGCAATATACAATACAGAGTAAAAAAATAGTAACAGTGAGGTACAATGCAGCAATGGGATCAGGTACAACTTAGGGTAAGGTGCAATGAGGTATGAATCAATTAGTGTCTATATCAACATTAACATCAACAGGAAGAAATCTGATATATTCTTTATCAAACAGGTGCCCAGCAACTGCAAATTTGCAACTGCAAATTTATTAAATGTAAGCACAAATTAAATTCTGGCTAGAAATAACACAATCGTCAACACTAATATGAACGGGTAATGAATAAAGAGGTCTTGTTTTTCTTTAACTGCCTTCCAAAACTGAGCCAGGTTTGTGTATGAACTTGTAAATATAATAATCAGATTTGCTCATAGCTGTGGTAGGCCTACAGTACATCTGTTTCTGAGTTGTCAGACCAGTGCTGTGGATAACCTGAGCATCTAGCACCCGACCAGGCCTTATTTCTGTCATTAATCAAAGTTGACAGCTCATGCAAGAGTTACAAATTCTTCTGGCCTTGGCCTCGCAGAGATCTCAGCTGGTATGTTGACAGTCAGCTGCCTGATTGAAGAGCCTCAAGCAAAGCACTAAACAAAAGGTAAAATCCAGCACCGGGTACAGGTGGGCTCAGATGGCCGATGGGTCATGCCTCCGAGAAGGGGAGATGGAACAAAAGCTCAGAGGGGACTGGGAGGATGTGTACAGAACACCAGTGTGGAGGGTGGCTTGCTGATGGGATCCCCCAAAGTGGACAGACTGAACCTCATTAGTGTACTTGCAGCCATAATTCTCACTGAAGTCAACATGCATAAGGCATTCGTTGTCCGCAAGTTTCACCCTCAGCTTGTATGCCCTGTATTTCCACCGGATGTTGCCGAAATCTTGCCATCCGATCTTGGAGAAATCTTGCCATCCGATCTTGGAACTGGTCTACTGCTTCATCCTCTGTCAGCATCATCTCTTTTTTATGACTCTCACAACAGAAATTGTTTCATCTTTATTGACCTCAGTAGATCACTGAGTGAGACCAATAGGATATGTTGTCACAGGCCTAACCAAAGGAGCAGCAGTGAATTGACACTCTCCACAAACACCATAGGCACAATCCTTCACATTGGGATCGCAGATGATGGTATCTGCCATCTTATCTACATCGTTAGTGGACAGAAGCCCACTACTGAAAAGGCTAGTAGACATGAACTGCAGGTCCTCGTGTGTCTTGCACTGTCAGCTTCAGTTGGTGCTACAACCCAAAATGCCTTGCAGAGATCTCAGCTGGTTTGTTGATAGTCAGGTAGGGGCGGATTTAGGATTGTAGGAGATCCGGGGCTTACAGTAGCCCAGATGGGGAACGAAATGCAACGAGTTCATGCCATTGGAATTGACAGACATATTTCATATACTTGCAATGCGAGATCCTCCAGAGCCTCTTAACACATTGCGTTCTTGCGTTCTTGTAATACTTATGATACTTGCGTTCTTGCGTTTGAGTACATTGGCAAACCATTAATTTCGTTTTTTCCTGTTCCTCTTCAGGAATTAGAGGAATGACAACTTAGCCCAGATGGGGAACGAAATGCACATGCAGGGGAAAATGTGGCTGCAACACAACAGCCTTTAACTTACCACCACCTTAAAGTGGACAAAAGGCACTAGAGAACATATAAATTCACACCCTTTAATGAAGCAAACAAATGCCTTAATAATAATAATAACAAACTGTATTTGTATAGCACATTGTATACAATAATTGCAGCTCAATGTGCTTCACAGCAGTAAAAACAATTAAAAAAGACAGGCAATATAATTAGCACAAAATTGGCAGATCAAGAGCAATGCATAAAGTGCAGACATAAAATAAGCATAAAATAGATAGCAGCAAAATAGACAAAGTAAAGGTAAGACATAGAACATTAAATCACATCATTTTTCACATTAGGATCTAAGATCTTAATAGGCCTATTTGTTTATGGTTTGATTATCACTGACACACAGTCAAATAGTGCAGTGCAATAAAATAGTTAGTAAAATAGAATAAAATAATGCAATAGTGCATTGCAATAAAATCGTTCTCATCTACAGTACAGCAATCACAAAGTGCTTCATATTTTAGATAAGATAAGATAAGATAAGATAAGATATTCCTTTATTGATCCCCTTGGGGAAATTCAGGCATCATAGCAGCATGGGGGGGGAGGGAGGGGGGTACAGGTAGTAAAACAACACAGTATACAGGTAGTAAATAAAAAAAACACAGGCAGTGTAAACAATTTGATCAATATGGTCAATATAATTTACTATCTGACTAGCTGAGGAATATTCACATTATTCACAGTGTCACATATGGTGCAGTATGCATGAGGTAGTGTTATAATTTACTATCTACTGAGTATACATTATTCACAGTATCACGGTATCCACTGAAATATACATTATTCACAGTATCACAGTATCACAGTATCCACATAGGGTGCAGTAAGCCTAAGGTAGTGTAGGTTGTCCTCCTTGGGTTCCTATAAGTCCCAGGTCAATGTCTGGTAGCAGTCGCTGTCGCTGCCCCCTGTTGTGGAGCCTGGAGGCTGCTAGTCGCTGCCCACTGTTGTGGAGCCTGATGGCCGCTGGTGTGAAGGACTGTCCGAGGCGGTTAGTTGAGTGTCGGGGGGGAATGAGTCTGTGGCTGAATGAGCTTCTCATCTTGACTAGCTCGTCGTAGAGGGGGTGGTAGGGGTTCTCTATGATGGCAGCCAGCTTCCTTATCATCCCCCTCTCTGCCATCACCTCAAGTCTAGGTAGCTCGACTCCCACCACGGAGCTAGCCTTCCTCACCAGCTTGTTGAGCTTGTTGGTGTCCCTTGAGTTGATGTAGCCTCCCCAGCATGCCACAGCATAGAAGAGGATGCTGGCTACAACAGACTGGTAAAAAGACTGCAGCAGTCTGTTGCACACATTGAAGGACCTGAGTCTCCTCAGGAAGAACAGCCTGCTCTGTCCCTTCCTGTAGAGGGCCTCTGTGTTGTCCGACCAGTCCAGTTTATTGTTCAGGTGTACCCCAAGGAACTTGTATGAGTCCACCATCTCCACATCCACCCCTCGGATGGAGATGGGATTCGGGGGGGGCCTCTTCTTGCCCCTCCGGAAGTCCACCACCAGCTCCTTGGTCTTACTGGTGTTGAGTTGGAGGTGGTTGCTGTCGCTCCACCCCACGAAGCTCTCCACCAGGGCTCTGTACTCCTCCTCATCATCGTCGGTGATGTAGCTTACGATGGAGGAGTCGTCTGAGAACTTCTGCAGGTGGCACCCGCTTGAGTTGCGGCAGAAGTCTGAGGTGTAGAGGGTGAAGAGGAAGGGTGACAGCACAGTTCCTTGGGGGGCGCCGGTGTTGCTCACCAGTACGTCAGACTGACTGTCCTTTAGTCTGACGTACTGTGGCCTCTCAGTGAGATAGTCCTTGATCCAGGCCACCAAGCCGTGCTCCAGCTGCATCGCGGAGAGCTTCTCCGCTAGCAGTGACGGCTGGATGGTGTTGAAGGCGCTGGAGAAATCAAAGAACATAATCCTCACTGAGCTGCGCGGCTTCTCCAGGTGCGTGTACGCTCTGTGGAGCATGTAGATGATGGCATCCTCCACCCCGATGTTTGCCTGGTATGCAAACTGCAGGGGGTCAAGGGAGTCACGCACCAGGGGCTTGAGGTGTTGCAGGACCAGTCTCTCAAACGTCTTCATGACGTGTGACGTCAGAGCGACTGGCCTGTAGTCGTTGAGGGTGCTGGGACGTCCCTTCTTGGGCACCGGGACAATGCAGGAGGTCTTCCAGAGCTGGGGCACCCTCTCCAGCCTCAGGGAGAGGTTGAAAAGATGCTGGAGCGGTGCTGCCAGCTGCTCCGCACATACCTTGAGCACCCTGGGATTGGTGTTGTCCGGTCCTCTGGCCTTGTTTACATTAATCCTGGGCCCTCATTTATCAAGTTTCCTCCGAAAATGTTCTATTTCCACACGTAAGCACAGAATTTAGAATGTGTGCACGCACAAAAAAAAATGGATTTATCACACGTGCGTACACAGGTCCTACGCACACCTGTCATGATAAATATCACCTTGCTTCTACGCTAAGGCTTGTGCACACTTTCACGTATATGCATACCAAAACCGCCCCGATTAACCATATACGGTAATGGAACACCCCCATGAAATGTGGAAAAATTTACTAAACCGAGGGAAGCGTGTTGACAGGCTGACAGACATGTACACGTACGGTGATGTCGGATATGATATCTATTAACCATTGCTGCCTGGGCAGCGCAAACACTAATAAAGACCGTGCTGGAATATGACTGCCTTTTTCCGTTTTGTTTGATTAATACCCAGGGATTAAAGTTCTCCTCAATTTTATTCCAAATCGCGACGGATTTTCCGTCAATTTTCTACCTGCTGCATATGATTTCTAGAGGCATACAATCTATTTTGATGTCAGTATTGGGTAGCCTATATAAACAATAATACGAGAGCATATACAAGAACAATGAATCTCACTGCCATGTATGATGTAGCCTGCCTATGTGATCAATACAAACTGAATTCCATCATGTTTGTGTGCGGGAGCTCACAAGGCTGTTGTCACAATGGGTGGTACAGTAATAACAGTCTACACAATATCACGATGGACCATGCCATGTAGCCTATGTTCTATTATGACATGATCTGTGACGACAAATGTTCTAGAATGTTTGATTATGACACCATACTCTGACAGCATGCCTATGATCAATAAAAACGCGAACTTGAATCCCATCATCATATTTACATAGTCTGTCCACTATCTTTATTACTTTGTTATCCCCCCCCCCCCCCCCCATCTATGTAAAGCGACCTTGCATGGGTCTCTTGAAAGGCGCTATGTAAAATGAAGCTATTATTATTATTGTTGTTGTTATTATTATTATCATGTCTGTGTGCTGAGCTCAGTGAAGTTTCAACGGAGCGAGGTAATCTATTCTAATCAACAAATTGAAGTAGAAAGCATTCCGTTGTGGCCAATCTTATTTGGAAACATGACACAAAATAATAGTATGTCGCTTTTTATTTGAAACAATATTTAATCGTATGATTATAGATATTTTTACTGAATAAATAAATCCAATGAAGTTGCCAAGTTCACAGACAACTCTGCGCTCTAATGCCTATTATGTGCGCTCGTCATGAGCCCGTTCTGGTCAGAGTCATATGGCTTCAGTGGATAACTATGATCTGCATTTAAGTGAATATGAATGAGACTCCGGCCACCGGCACATTATCAGCCAAAATGCGCATCGCAGATTATCTGTACATTGACCAAGTGGAATGCAGGATGCAGACCAGAGAAAGACTTTTGTCTTGTTTACATCAGGGTCCCCAAACTCGAGTCCTCGATATCCTCGCGGACGGACCAGTATACCTTTATATCATATCATATTCATATTCATATCATAGTTTACTCTATCAGCCTACCAGCATGTAATACGTTCTTTGTTAGAACTCACCTCGTTATTATTTTGCGCATAGATTGCAGAAATACGGGGACGTTTTGATTTAGGCTTTGACACAGAATACAAGTCATGATATCACCCACACGATATATGCTCTGTGTCCAGAGCATGTATGCTTTTCATTCATTTAAGACACATTTATTGCAAGGGTTTTGTATACACATACACTCAACAAATAACCTCTGTCTGTTCTCGTTGCAATGCGTTTATATCGTGGGTGTTCATATTCTGCTTACAGCTTCGGGGTTCCACTTATTACGTTTAACAATGGCAAAGCCTTTTAAATATAATCAAAACGTTCCCGTATTTCTGCAATATATGCGCAAAATAATAACGAGTTGAGTTACGCGGAGCACAGTCAGTGCTTATTTCCTCGTTGTAAAAATATTCTACCACCGGGAGCCAACTACGCATGGTCCGACCTGTGCTTAAATATACGCACAAAGTCAAGCACAAGTTCAAATAGATAAATCCCACACTTTGCTTAGGAATGGTCGTACGCACGGCTTAAGCACATATCTGTGCGTACGTCAGGTTGATACATGAGGGCCCTGGAGAGCTGCCTACTGACCTGACTGATTGTGATCGTCAGGGTTGGGGGTGGTGGGCAGTCTGCTGGTGTTGGCGGTGGGGTGCCGTTGCTGATGGGTGTGGGTGGGTGGGGGGGCTGCTTTGTAGGTGTGATCTGGTGCTGGTGTCGATGGGTGGGGGGAGGGGTGTGGGGAGGCCACTCTGGTCAAAGCGGTTGAAAAACTAGTTGAACTCGTTTGCACGCTCTGGCGGGCCCTCAACAGCTGTGCCCTGCTGTTTGAAACCAGTGATCTTCCTGACCCCCGCCCACACCTCCCTGGTGTTGTTGGCCTGTAGTCTGCCCTCCAGCCTGTCCTTGTAGCTGACCTTGGCTGCCCTTAGCTCTTTTTTGAGCTCCCTTTGGACAGCCCTGGCCTGCTCAGTGTCCCCTGCCATGAAGGCCCTCTTTTTCCTGTTTAGCAGGTGTTTAATGTCCTTGCTAATCCAGGGTTTATTGTTTGAAAAGCAGCGTACCTTCTTTGTGGGTACGATGCTCTCCTCACAGAACCTGATGTAGTCTGTGATGCAGTGGGATAGTCCATCAATGTCATCACCATGGGCCCTCTCAAACATGTCCCAGTCTGTCGACCTGAAACACTCCTGTAGCTCCTCCTCGACGTCGTCAGACCACTGTGGGACAGACATGGTGGTCGGCGGCTGTCTCTTAATGAGAGGCGTGTATGTGGATACAAGCCTCACAAGGTTGTGGTCTGACTGGCCGAGGGGGGGCAGGGAAGTCGCACTGAAAGCCTCCTTCACGTTAGCATACAGGAGGTCCAGTGTTTTGTCTCCCCTGGTTTTGCAGGTGACATACTGGGTGAAGTTTGTCAGGGTCTTGTTCAGTCTGACATGGTTGGTCCCCATTGATAAAAAATAAATGCATCCGGGTGTTTTGTCTGAAGCGCCGCAACGGTGGAGTGTATGACGTCACTCGCCTGCGCCGCCGCCTCGCTGGGTGGGATGTAAACAGTTAGAGCCAGGACGTGTGTTATTTCTCGCGGTAAATAGTATGGCCGCAGACTCAGTGCCAATAGTTCAATGTCGGGGGTACAGATGCGTTCCTTAATGGTGATGTGCCCCGGGTGGCACCATTTGGAGTTAACAAAGACAACAAGCCCTCTGCCTCTCCGCTTGCCGCTCTGTTTACCCCGGTCGGCGCGCACCACCGTGAAGCCCTCCTGTTCGATTGCACTGTCCGGGATGTTTACAAAGTGCTTCAGCACAGCAGTATTTTAGATGTTTACAAAGTGCTTTAGCACAGCAGTATTTTAGATATTTAGTGCTGTCAGAGCCACAGGTCTTTCTCATATACTCCGCCTTTTCCTCCGTTATTCAATCAACTCAATGGTGTCTGACAGTTCTATGGTCATTTTTAAATAGACAGTAATAAAGGAGTAAAATATAATAGACAAGAGTAAAATAATGCAATAGTGCAGTGCAATAAAATAGTTATTAAATTAGAATAGACAGAGTAAAATAATGCAATAGTGCAGTGCAATAAAATAGTATCTAAAGTACAGCAATCACAACAATCACTGGATGCAATGAGTCAAAGCAGCAGAATGTATTAAAATGCTATGGTGAAGAGGTACATTTTTAGCTTGTTTAAAAAAATATTTAGAGATCTAGCCTCCCTAATGTCCATAGGTAGGGTGTTCCATAGCTTTGGTGCATAATTTGCGAAGGCTGTGTCCCCAATTCTCTTTTGGCTGTGGTTGGGAACCTTCAATAAACCAGTAGTAGATGATCGTAGCACATAGTTGACAAGATAATTGGCCATGTAGCTTGGTCCTGTTCCATTGTAAGCACCAAATGGAACCAGAAGCCAGTGCAGAGTAGCTACAACTGGACTGATGTGGTCTCTCCTCTTGATTCTAGTTAATAGCCTAGCTGCAGAGTTTTTAATGAGTTGGAGTCGTTCTGTGTATTTTTTTCGGGAGGCCGGTAAGTGCATTACAGTAGTCGAGTCGGAGATAAAGGGATGGATCCGTTTTTCCGTGTCCTTTTGATTTATAAATGGCCATACTTTAGCTATGTTTCTAAGGTAGAAAAATTGTGTTTTTGTCAACTTGTTGATGTCTGATTTAAATCTTAGGTCTGAGTCTACCATAACACCAAGACCAACTCACTCAAATACAGTTAACGGCTGGTTGAAGTCACTTCAGATCACTGATCCAGGGAACATGGGTAGGGATTCACGTTATTTTACGGCTGTGATGATATATTAAATGTATTATTGGCAGTGATGCCGGTAACGCGTTACTAAGTAACGCGTTATTGTAATCTGATTACTTTTCCCCGAAAATAGTAATCTAACGCGTTAATCTTTAAAAGCCAGTAATCTGATTGCAGTTACTTGTCCAAGTGGCTGTGCGTTACTATTTCGTTACTATCTCACCATAAATTCATAATGCAGCGGAATGCAGTATTTTATTTAGTTTTCGACAGTCAAAAATACATTTTGAGCTGTTTTTCTTAGGGAGTGACGTGGTGTGGCAGTGAAAGGGTTACACAAGAATGTGTCCCGCGGCGTGACTGGACTCTCTGTCTGTGAGTGACTCTGCTTTGGCCCAATCACATTCCCCATCCACAGTCTGCGAATCAGAGGCAGAGTAGGGCGGGTCTTCACAGCACGTCATGTGACATATGCGCCAATCGTGTGACAGCAGGGCTCCGTTGTCAGCCTCGTCTGCATTCGTCTGAGAATTCCACCCCAAAACGCTTGTCTAAACGAAGTGAAACCGCAAGAAGACTTTTGCGGTTTCTGTTCAGACTTCCACCCCAAAACGCTCGTCTAAACGTAGCCTCAGTCAAAATACTGTCTACCGCTAAAAACAGCACATCCAATTGCATTGAAAGCATCTGGAATCACAACACTAGCCGACGCTTCGACTAGGTACAGGAGGACTCGGAGGCCAGCCAAACAGCAAAAGAGAGAGATTGTTTCTTTCCCTATTGATTAATGTATATTTGATGGTGGCAGAGCAAAAGCTCTTATTTGCCAGATTTACAGTTAATTTACATGTTAAAGAGAGACTGATTGTATGTTTATAGAGAGACATTTATAAAAACAATTTAATAGTTACAGTTGATATAATTGAATAGTTCAGCCTGCATTTGTTAGATGTGAATGGATACACTGGTTTTGTAAAACCACTGGCTGGCTGCTCTAATGCTGTGAGCATCATAGACTGTTGCTTTACCATACTTGATGGTACAGAAGCTGAAGCACTAGTTTAACAATTTACGTTATGTGCAGAGAAACAAGTTAAAAACTATTTATGCACTTTCAATAAAGCGTTTAAAAAAAACTGTTGGGGGAACGACGACGACTTTGTAACCTAGTTACTTTCAAAGTAACTAAGTTACTCTGATAATCAAGTAATCAGTAAAGTAACTTGGATTACTTTTTAAATGAGTAATCAGTAATCAGTAATCGGATTACTTTTACAAGTAATCTGTGGCATCACTGATTATTGGCCTGTGTACAGTACTGTGAAAACAAATCCCCCTGGGACATTTAACAAACTTACAGTAGCCTATACAGTATGTGGACACTTGAACGTGTCTAGTAGAACTCTACAGAGATTTTCCATTTAGGAGGACTAACACTGGGGGGAAATGGTTGGCATCAGTCTGGTGGTCAGAGGAGCCAGCGCGGAAGTGGTTAGAGAGAGGAGAGAAAGGCTGCGTCTGTCACTCCTTATATGGAAAGTTTGATTGATTTATGGCCCCTAAGCCCCGCCCCTTTTTATTATCTAGCTGTCACTCTGAAGCCCAGATGTTTCTTTGAAGTAGGGCGCCCCCTGGAGTTTACAGTAATAAAAACGTCAAATAAAAGATCGGTTTAAACATATGACTGGTTAGCCCCCACTATTTTTAGCATTCTGAGAAGAGTCGTGTGAGGGTGTGTGTAAGGGATCGATTAGGGCCCCATACAGACGTGTCGTGCCTGTCATCCCTGTGTGTGTGTGTGTGTGTAGGTGTGGGTGTGAAGATAAGGGTGGGGGTGCTTGGCTACACAGTAAATTTCGCAGAGTAAATTTTACTCAAACTGAGTCCATTTGAGCCCAAGTGAGTAAAATTTTACTCAGTTTGAGTAAAATTTTACTCAGTTTGAGTAAAATGTACTCAGCGAAATTTAGTGTGTAGGTGGGTAAATGTGTGTGTGTGTGTGTGTGTGTGTGTGTGTGTGTGTGTGTGTGTGTGTGTGTGTGTGTGTGTGTGTGTGTGTGTGTGTGTGTGTGTGTGTGTGTGTGTGTGTGTGTGTGTGTGTGTGTGTGTGTGTGTGTGTGTGTGTTGGGCTTGTGTGACGCTTTGGAAGGCTCTGTGTGACGTTATAAGGGGTGTGTATATAGGGGTGTGTGTATGTGTAGAAAAAACATATATATATAGAAAGCTCCCTTAGAGAGCGTGGCTCAGGGGTAGAGCGGGTCGTCCAATGATCGAAGGGTTGGTGGTTCGAATCCCGCTCAAGCCCATGTCCATCCCACTGCCGTTGTGTCCTTGGGCAAGACACTTAACCTACTTGCCTCGTATGAATGTGTATGCATGTGAATGAATGTTGGTGGTGGTCGGAGGGGCCGTAGGCGATGATTATTCGCCACGCTTCCGTGAGTCTGCCTCAGGGCAGCTCTGGCTGCAATTGCAGCTTACCACCACCGGTATGACTGTGTATGAACGAATAATGGACTCTGTGAAGCGCTCTGGGTCAGTGAAGAGCGCTATATAAATCCAAGTCATTATTATTATTATTATTATAAAGAAGAAAAATGGCGACGAATCTTTATACACCAGTTAGAGTAAAAGCGGATAGATCTGATAGGATAAAGTCCCTGTTAAGGGCACCTTGCAGATATGGCAGGGGCATCTATAATGAGGTATGGGCGGTCAATGGCGGTATTCTGGGTCTTGAATACGACGCTAGAGCGGAGAAAGTAGTGTTCTACAGCCAGACCAGGGATGAATTACGGGGTGATGTCACAGGGGCTGAGATGATTCTATCGGAGAATGAATTTTGGAAGATGAAGTGGGAGTGTTTTGGTTCAATGGATGGAGCTGCTGCTAGAGAGTTTGAAGACGGACAGTTAATCACAATGTTAGTTGGCAAAAGAGATTTCGGCTATGTCTATTATGGGGCTAGGATATCTATAAAGAGTAACCAGACGATTGCTGGAGAGGTTGATCTAGACATCTCCAAGCAGTATACTTTAAATAAAGAGAAGTTCATCTTTAGGGTCCCTGTATCTGCATGGTTGAAATGTCTCCAGACCTGCGGTGGGGTCATTGATGAGGTGATAGATGCGAGGGTGGAGCTGGACAGCGTTAGGAGAACCCTCTTTCTTCCAGAGAGCGTATCAGGGGACCTGGAATGCGATTGTGACTGTATAGGTGGGCGGGGGAGAGGGCATGCTCCTAGGTGTAAACCCTAATTCTAATCCTAATTTAAAAGAGGGTCAAGCTTCAGTCTGTCTTTAGAGAGCAATCATGGCTTTTTTTCTGCAAAACCTCTACACCAACTCTAAATACGGTGTGGACACACAAGGACCCAGCTCACCCTTACTCTACGCCCCGCTACCCTCCTCTGCATTACCGGGTGCTGCTATACCAGCGTGTCTATATGGAGCCACGGCTACATCAACATCTCCAGGAGGTATGGAGCGGGGAGACAATGCCTTCTACGATGTGGACACTGGCATCACCAACACCTGCATCACCAGTCTTGTCTTCTCAGGAGACCTTCATACCGGCATCCGGCTCACAGTCGCTGTTCACCAGTGTTGGGAAAGTTCACTTTCTACATGAACTAGTTCAGTTCACAGTTCATAATTCAAAATTTTTAACTAAAGTTCATGGTTTCAAAAATTTACTAATTTAGTTCTTTTTAGTTCTTTTTTGAATTTTTTATTTTTTATAGAGATTTTTCACGTACAGTTACTTACATTACAAAAACACACATTGGGACAAGGGGGAAGGGTCCTCCAGTTCATCTCTATGCCATCATCCACACCATAAGCAAGCAAAAACAAAACAAAAAGAAAAACAAGCAAAAAGGAAAGCAAACCAAGACAGGCACTGTACAGTATTGCACTTGCCTCGAGCCCATTCAGACATATATTTATTTTTTCCTATCCTAGGTCTGTCCATACAATGGGGCACTGGGCCTTTAGAAGGATCCGAGAATTTTCAGCAGGAAAATAGTCTAATAGTGGGGCCCACACCTCCTGAAAGGAAGCGTTGTTGCCTCTATGCATTGCACAGTGTCTTTCATGGGGTAGCACACCGAAGATCTCTCTATACCACATTTGTAAAAATGGAGGCTTATCCTTAATCCAGTTTATCAGAATGCATTTCCGGGCTGAAAGTAGAAGTTTATCAAATAGTTTGAAATGTAAAGGGTGTGTGGAATAATATAATGATTCCCCAACTCCCTCATGTAAAGACATTCCCCTCCCCTTTCTCCCCAATCCTGTGTCCCCCCCCCATTTGACCTATCAAATGGGACCACCTCCCCCCCTTTTAACTATATAATGCTCCTCCCAACAACATTCCAGGTCTCTTTACCTGGGTCATTTCAGCTGATCACCTGGGGCGAGAGCCTCAGCCATTCTCTCTAAATACTATGTGTATATTTCTATCTGTCTGGATAATAAACCTTATTATCTTGATCTCGGTTGACTGAGTACATTCTTCAGGATATCCACAATATCCCACAATTGGCGTCTACGAACTTGTGACGGACTCTTTGCGTCCTCCCGGCGTGCTGTATTGTTTCATCTATACAGAGAAAAGTGAGTATAATAGAATGGTCGACCAAAATGTATGGCAAGGAATTAAAACCTTCCCGCTTTTCTCTGTGCCAGGTGAATGTTACGGAATGTTGTCAAATATTGAGATCATGGCTGAGTAAGAATAGCGTGTATTAATATATCTGATCTGTATTGAGAATCGTTACCGGGGAAACGCGTGTACCCGGGTCCTTATCAGGCGGTTCTGAGAGGATGGGTTGTAGTGCTATTCCCGGATTGAGCTGTTGCCAACCGAAAGTTAGGGCACACCATAAGGTTGTTGGATTGCTATCCCTAGTCTAGCTGATGCAGACTGAAATATAGGCAACAAAGTAAGATAAGTGGGCTTATTAGACGTGATATCCTTGGAAAACGCTACTCTGTTAGAAACGTTCTGTGATTCTTCTGCAAAAAAGGCGGGAAGTAAGACAGAGAGCTGATAAAATCATAATTAGATTTACCAGAGTAACGTCATAATATTCATAGTTTCAACCTCAAACTAAGCCCACAACCTCTTCCATTCCTGGAAACAATGTATTCGGATTAGGTGAACCAATTGATCACTACAGATAGCGGGAAGCTGACTATGCGACGTCCCGGTAGTACGTGAATGTACATTAAACGGGACATTAGTCGCGGGTTGAAGGGGCCGTGAGTGTGATTAAACGGTATATTCAAATCTAATATAGCGCTGTTAAATTTCGAAGTTCAGGGTCGGTCGTTATGCCTTAATAACGATGTATAGTTAAACCGAGGGTAATCAAGCCTTATCGCAGCAAATGCTGGTCCATTAAACGAACAGCGATCCGATACAGACCAGGTATACACACACATTATCAAATATGTATTATTGTTTGTTTGTCTGTCTACGTTTCGTTTGTATGTGCACAGTATTAGAACCCGCCGCGGTGCTTTATTGAGTTAAGAACCGGCTGATATCGCGCCGAGCATTGGGAAACGAGTTAACGTTATACAGGGAATAACATTGGGGTGCAACTCTCGCGACATGCTAGGAAAGTGACTTCCGGTTGGGAATTGTAGTTTTATCGTTTCTGTTTGTTTACGTTTCACATATGCACAGGCTTGTTCATTCGGTTACAAAACACTGGTTTTAGGTGAATTCCAGGCTATTGAGAGCTCGCGGAAAAGTACTGCATGGATTGCAAAGCGTTATTTCCGAGGTGAATGGGAACGCATGAACGTCGCTTGGAGCGATGATGTCATATGATGTGCACCATGAAGTTATGATTTTGATATGAAACTATCCATGGGCGAACATAAAGTTTAATATGCCCGAGGCGAAGGGTGTATGAAACCCACGTGTAGTATCTGTTATTAATAAAGGTTATTTAATAACTGAACTAAACTATGAAGACGATGTCAGCACAACAACCTTTTCCGGTGAGTATGAAAATCCTAAATATAGATGCATGACACAACTATCATCTCAGTTACAGTAAATTACAACTATCTCAGATCACTTGAGTGTTTATGTTGCTTTAATGTACACGTTATAAGTCACATAAAGCTAGTTTTAAATAGGATTCTAATCAATTGGATAGATTTGATCTAAAAGCTAAAGATAGAATAACAACCTTTCTTTAGAGATAATGAATAAATGCAGATAATGTTTAGATGAGGCCAAATCATGCCTCCTCTTTTCCACAGTAACATTGATGAGTGAGATGATGAAATAGAGGACTAGCTAATGTTTGTTGAGCACACAGGCAGTCAAAGAGAATTCACCCAGACGAAAAGAAAAGAGTGGAAAATTAACATGTGTTTGTGTTTACAGACAACCAAGAGACAGACAGATCTGACTCTGAGGCGAGATGCAGAGCAGTGCAGGTCTACACCCAAATTGTATCACAAAAGACGGAAACTCATATGATTTGCATCTGAACACAGACAGGACACAAAGTAAGACCAGCTACAATCATGTAAATTGAGACCCCAAAATAATCTACATTTGAACACGAAAATCAGCTGAGGACGATGTGGAGCTGAAAGACAATGCAAATAGCTAGAGAGGACCCTGACCACACCTAGGGACTCAACTTAGTATCTCCACTATACTTAGTATAGTAGGAAGTATCGCTTTAGATGCAGATGTTCTCGTTGTTACCACCGAGACTCACCTGACAATGGATAACAACAGGGAACCACAAAATGCATTGAATGCAATGCTTTTAAAACGAACATGCCCCCTTCATTTAATTAACATGAATTAGACACAGGTGATGAATTTGCAGTCATGAAAGGCTACCATATTTCCCATACTAACAAAATAACTAACCAGTTGTTTTCATCTCTCTCTTTTCAAGAAGGCACACGAATTAGAGATATGATTTCTGAATAAAATCAGACAAAGTAGAAATGCCCAAAATGAAAGATTAATGATGAAAATAACATAACTTGCATACTATCTCCTCCTTCTATCCTCTGCTTATAACCACTAAACCCTTGCTATTTCAAGTACTTTCCATGACTGCAAATATCAAAACCACCAATTGGAGCACAATTATCAACATGTACAAGGTGTACATTTACATTGGTCATTTAACTGACACTTTTATCCAAAGCGACTTACAAGTTCTGTGCGACAGGTCACCAGGAAGGTACAACTCTATTAGCTGAGTAACAACGCCCATCAAAGTATTGAGTACTACAGTGTAGGTTAGTTTATTAGGACAAGTGCATGACAGTAAGGTTAGTTAGGGTTAGATTTATTTGTATCAGTGGAAGCAGGATAATCAGTTACACAATGATTATCAAAATGCACAAGATGTATTAGAGGTAATTGAATTAATGCTACTTAAGAGTAGACGAGAAAATTAATGGATGTATTTCATGCAAAAATAACTGCCTGGCTGCCTAGAGGTTTTTGTTTTGTGTTTTTCTCTATGCTAATATCGTGTCACATGAGCCACACTAGAGGGTAAGTATCCTGAAGTACACCCATCGCACGCATCCTGAGGTAAGATCAACTTCAATTTAACATCACAGATTATAAAGCTAAAAAGAAATGTTTCTGATTCCATGCAAAGATCGGATCCAAACGATATCAAATGCATGATGGTATTACACAATGAATTGAATTAACCCTAAATGATTATCCTCCTTAACAGAAAGGTGTTGAATCATGTATATAAGGAGTTGTCTAAGGCAGGTTTTTATCATCCTCAGATCATATATTGGTGAGAGGACAGGATGAGTGAGACGACGCGTGACCTGAACCACGAACGACAACGGGACCAGGCAGAGAGGAACACAACCCAGAGACCTGAGCGACCCACAACAGCAGAGGACCACGAAGGACACCGCCAAGGAGCTGCGGACACAACCAGGGCGACGACAGCAACCGTGAGAGAGCCGCCATCCAACCCAACCCACACGACACAGACGTCCCCAAAGGAAGGGGAGCAGACACAAAAAGGACGACATGCTACGCCACCCCGGCAGCCTACGACAGACCAAGGCCATGTGTATCTCCACCATCCGTGCGAGAGAGAGCGTCCTACTGACTAGCCGCTACACCAGCAAACTCTCGCCCCTCTGGTATAGCGATGACGGGGAGCGGGGGACCAACCACCACACAGCAGGTTCAAGACCACCCTATTGCCATGTCTCTGGGCCTGATAAAGGCCAAGCGTGAGCACAGCAACAGATGAAGAGCAACACAGGCTCCGGGAGGGGAATCTACAGCGTCCCCGTGGACGACCACCCCACCACTCCCAATAACCCTGTGACCTTTGACGAGATTGGATGTGGATGGGGACCTGAACACACGAGAAACGCCTAACACTTGCAGTAAAACAGGCCTAGCATTACTATGCAGCACAGCTTAGAACAGTAGCATGCTGGTGCAATGTGAACTATGAGGCCAAATGGAAAGATATAGAAACCAAAAGAGAGGGATTCAAAGTGCAGGCACTGATAGGAGATAGGGAGCTGTTCAGAAGACAGGAACAACTACTAGATCCAATTACCAGATTCACTATAAACATATGGAACACAATAGTAAAGAAATACAAGCTAGAAAAATAATCTAAGATACTGAGATGGATAGCACACGACAACAAATTCAGACCAGGGATAGAAGACCATGGGTTCAAGAGGTGGGAACGGGGGGGTATAACAGCAATGTGCATGATGACAGAAGGAGGGGAGATGCAGACTCGGACTAGAGAATAGGGACCACTTTAGATATTTACAGATTAGGGACTACTATAACAAGGAAATAAAGCAAGATAGAGACAAAGAACAGAATGGGGTAATTAAGATAATGGTAAAGTCATACAAAGGACGGAAGGGGAGGGTGATATCAGCACTATATCAGGCAATAATGGACAGTAAGGGAAATACAACATTGTATGTGAAAGAAAAGTGGGAAAGAGAGTTGGAAATAGAGATAACAGAGGAGGAATGGTATGACACATGTAAGACACAACAAACAACAGGATCAAGGATATGGAGGGAATTTGGGTGGAAAAATATAATTAGATACTTTATAACACCAGAAATACAGGGCAATTACACACCAGCAAAGAAAACATGTTGGAGGGAGTGTGGACAGGAAGGGGCGAACCATACACACATATTCTGGGGATGCCAGAAGATAAGGCACTACTGGGAAGAGATAGGAAGGATAATAAATGAAATAATAGGATACGAAATACCCCAGGGAGGCCAAGTGTTGTATTTGGGGAATCTGTCACAGGAAGGAATCCAAGGGGAAGACAAATATTTGATTAAGATATTGATAGTGGCAGCCAAGAAAGCTTTAACTAAACTGTGGTACAAGGTAGAAGTGCCGACAAAGGATCAATGGATAGAGTTGGTAGAGGGGATACAGGAAATGGAGAGAATCACACATCTGCTGAGGCTGCAAGAAGAAAAATTTTAATGGAAATGGGGAAAATGGGAAGAATACAGGAGGGGAAGTAACGACATCACAGAGGTTTGAAAAGGATACAAGGAAATGAATAAAAATGTAAATAAATAATGCAAATGTAGAATGGACCGAAGGACACACTTTTTCTTTACTCATTTTTTGTCTATTTGTTTTAATTTATGTACTGTGTATTGTCTATGAATGTTGTCTATGTATGTTGTTGAAAAAAATAAAATAAAAATGTAAGTTAAAAAGAAGAAAAAAAACAGGCCTAGCACATATTGTTCACATTGTTATTTTTTTTTAGATTACTGTCTTACTGTCTGGCGCTGCCACACGACAGACTCACAGAAACATCAACTGAATGTACGATACATTCAACACACATCAAGACCACCACAGAAGGACGCACCCCTGGCAGAGTACAGATTGTCAACAGCGAAGCAACATCTGTCAGATTCATGCCTTCACAAACAAAAACTGTTTCACAAAGTTCATATGTATCTGGAAAATTATTAACTAAGAATATGATGAAATACAATCAGTAAGATTGCATTAACCAATTTTATAATAACAATAAGGAATGATCACAGAGTCACATTGCAAATTATATTGTTAAACAGGACAGAACCAGTTGGTTTGTTCCAAGACACCAAGTTTTGTTTTGACCATTGATAGTATGCACCACAGCAAAATACTAGAACAATGCATAACGATTATCATAATCACCTTTTATATCAGTTTTTTATACAAACCACTAGGGTAACGGTTTTTAAATGGTTTTTATACATTAGCCACTAGGTTAATGCCTATTTGTAAATCCTATTCCTGATAATTATGCACACGATTTTGTGTTTTCACCCTGTGCACTCTGACCACACAGAGACAGGGTCCACATGTGTTCAATTAGTTTATTAATATGTATGTGTGCGACCATGATCTTATGTGGTTAAATGGTTGAGTATTAATGATCTTAACTCCCATAGATATTATCATGAAGACACATAGTTACCACTTAAATGTCTGAGTCACGACATGAGCGACTGGAGGTATGCCAGATATGTGCACAGCTATAGCTTCTAATGAGTAGGTTCATTGTTGTTTGATATCAGAGTTGAGGACCACTCATTGATATAGGTATTTGAGTGGCTAAATCAGACTATTATTAATAAAAGAAAAGGGTGATATTCCCACATCCCACATCTCTGATATCAAAATAACACAGACTTTAGTCCAGTCAATCATGTCATGAATCATGTATGTAAATAGTTCTATTTTAAACTGTTATGCCAACCAACAGATCACATTGGCCAAAATGTTCATTATTTTAATTGTTTTCTATTTCATTCATTATCTGATAACCGATGGATTACATCGATCCCATTCTTTTACCATATATATTCACTTTTCAATATTTTACCTGTTCCAAATAATCCTGGTGTATTATACATTAATCTCACCCACATTATGAAGAGAAAAGTGAGTAACTGTGGAATAATATAATGATTCCCCAACTCTCTCATGTAAAGACATTGTAAAGGCCGAATGAGTGTTTTTTGTTATTGATTATTATTATTAGTATTAATATTATCATTATTACTATTATTATTATCATTATTAGAAGGTTACAATTTATGGGAATGTTACAATTTATGGGAATGTAATGAGTTATGGGAATGTAATGTTTTATGGGAATGTAATGATTGAGGGGAATGTTATGATTCTGTGTAGCCTGTTGGGTGGACTCTGTTGCGCTGTGAGTGGATCACCTGCACCTGTCAGGTGATCGGCCACGGCGCGGCAGAGATCATTAAATAGGTGATAGGAATCAGCTGTGGGCGGTAGCCGATGGGGAAGGCATATGATTTTCTTACCGCTCGCTTAGGAAGCTTAACGCTTTAGAACGCTTAGAATGCTTCAGAGCTTCAGGACGCTTTCGGAAACTGTTTAGATTAGTCTTATTTAGGAAACACTTTAAGCAATTAGACCAGGTTATATGACGTTTAGGATCACTGTGATCAACCCTCCCATGTAACCTAATTATTCTAATTAAATCGGATCACCACATCGGTGTCTGATAACGGAGCTTAATGTGTGAAGACTATTTCTTTGAACGTTGAGCGCGTATGGATTCACTCCCCGTCTACACCAGGAAACGGCGCCGGCATGCTGCCGTTACAATAAGTAAGAAAATCGCGTTTATTGAACCCCAACCAGCTTCAATAAAGTGAAAGAGGACTCGCGCAGATATTGACGCGACCCAAGGCAGAGGCGCGTGTCAATAAGGACAACACCGGAGGAGGACTCGCAAGAGGACTGACAAGGATCCAGTATTGTTGAGAGAGACAATCACCGATCATCGATCAGCAGGAAGGAATCGATCCACACCAGCACAGTGAATGATCACAGCCCGAGGACATCGCTGCCTGTGATCAGCAACAGGATCGATCAACGAAAGCATCACCACCAAGAGGGGAGGATCCTCCCTCCCGGCTCGAGGACAACAAACGGAACGTGCGTGAGTAGAGTGTATGAATGGTATAGACACTACTGCGTACGTGGCGCGCGCAAACGGCGCCGTGGAATATAAGCCAAATTATAAAGCTGTCTTGAGAACTGGTCGATAAATATATACAAGATGTCAAGATGTCAGATAATGAAACAGAGAACATGGATTTGACACAAGCGGCAGATATTGAAACAGAGAACATGGATTTGACACAAGATGTCAGATATTGAAACAGAGAACATGGATTTGACACAAGCGGAAATGGAGGCTGAATTTAATCTAAAGAGAGCTGCATTAGAGGCTGAATTAGGTACCAACAGAGCTGCATTAGAGGGTGCATTAGAGGCTGAATTAGGTACCAACAGGGCTGCATTAGAGGGTGCATTAGAGGCACAATTAAATGCCACTGCACTTTCCGCGAGAGCTGCATTAAAGGCAGAGAGGGAGATATTAGAAATTGATACCGACATCTCTGTATCGAAAGCCAAAATCAAAGTAATGGAACATTTTGAATTAGAGGATAGATTAAGGCTGCAGGAGGCTAATTTAAAGGCTGAATTAAAGGTTAAATTAAGGCTGGCTAATTAGCCACCAGCAACAGCAACAGGAGGCCAGACCGGCTGACAAGAAACAGTTTTACTCTGACTCTGTCAACCCAAGTGACATGCCTGCCTGCAAAGAGCAGCTGAGAAGAGAGGAGAGAGAGCGGAAGTACAAGCGTAGACGGATTGAGGATCAGCGACAACTTCTGCGGCTGCAGAGACAGCTTCAACAGGAGAGGGCCTACCTCGTGTCTCTACAGCAACAACAACAGCAACTACAGCAACGCCAGCAGCAACAAGAGCAGCAACGCCAGCAGCAACAACAGCAACAACAACGCCAGCAGCAACAAGAGCAACAACGCCAGCAGCAACAAGAGCAGCAACGCCAGCAGCAACAAGAGCAGCAAGAACAACGCCAGCAGCAACAAGAGCAGCAAGAACAACGCCAGCAGCAACAAGAGCAGCAACGCCAGCAGCAACAACAGCAAGAACAACGCCAGCAGCAACAAGAGCAGCAAGAACAACGCCAGCAGCAACAAGAGCAACAACGCCAGCAGCAACAAGAGCAGCAACGCCAGCAGCAACAAGAGCAGCAAGAACAACGCCAGCAGCAACAAGAGCAGCAAGAACAACGCCAGCAGCAACAAGAGCAGCAACGCCAGCAGCAACAACAGCAAGAACAACGCCAGCAGCAACAAGAGCAGCAAGAACAACGCCAGCAGCAACAAGAGCAGCAACGCCAGCAGCAACAACAGCAAGAACAACGCCAGCAGCAACAAGAGCAGCAGCAGCAACAGCAGCAACAACAACAACAGCAGCAAGAGCAGCAACAGCAGCAGCAACAACACCAACAGCAACAACAACAGAAGCTAGCCCAGAGCCTGGTTCTCCAGGCTCAGCAGAACCAGCAACAGAACCAAGTCCAGGTGGCACCAACCCCGAAGTCTGCAGCCAGCCAGGCTCAGCCGAAGAAGAAGCCAGAGGTGAAAGTGAAGTCCCTTGACGGCAAACAAAGACAACAGCTGAAACAGCAGCAGACAGCCGCCACCAAGCCACAGGTGGCTCAGGTTTCCACGCACCTGCAAAATAAGCTCATGAAGGATGCAGAGCGCAAAGATGACGGCACGGATAAACGGAAGGACAAGGACAAGTACAAGAACAAGAGAAAGAAGGAGAAAGTGAAGTCACCAGACGGCAAGATTAAGAAGGAAGAGAACAGTTCTGTATTGGAAGAGAACAGTTCACGTAAGAATAAGAAGTCTGAGCATGAAGAGGACCCCTACCACTCTCCTAAACACCAGAAGTCTCTGAAGAGGGAGCGAGATGACGTGACAGGAATCTACTTCAAACCTAGGAAAATCAAGACTAAAAACAAGGTCAAGAAAAGTAAACGGGATGAAGAAGAGGACATCAAGCCCAAGAAGACTAAGAACAAGAGAGGAGTAGTGGTGGAGGGAAAAGACAAGTTTGGAGGATCTCAGAGCAAAGACAACTCTGGAGGATCTAAGAGAAAAAACAAGTCTGGAAGATCTCAGAGCAGAGACAACTCTGGAAGATCTAAGTGCAAAGAGAAGACTGGCATAGCACAGAGAATGTACCTCTTCAAGAGCTAAACAAAGAAGATAGCCATGTCTGGTACAAGGTGTATCATAAAAGAAGAAAGAGAAGACGACATGAGTGGTGCTTGATTCACATCATCATTCCAAGGCACCACCATGGCAAACTCTGGAGTGAGGTGGATTGTGGACTCTCAAGCCCCCCCCCTTTCAGCCCACTTTGGTAGGGTAAAGGGGAGGCTGACCAAGGTCCTGACAAGGCCTTGACCTTGAGAAAAGGAAACACAAACACAAGAATGTGAACATGATGCATTGGTGTATTGATCACACGACAATAATACCCAATTAAGACCAAGGAATATGCATCATTAAGACATTTAAGTTTATTATGGACTCTTTTAAGTTATGAATTAATCATCGCTATGAAGATTTATTATTTTGTAACATGGAATGTCCAGAAGACCAGAATATGGACTCGGAATGAACATTATCATATCCATTATGGATGGCAAACACGAGCAGGAGCATCAGCCACACCGGTTAAAGAGCCAAAGGTGAGGCTTGGTGAAGATAATGGGGCCGGTAAGGACTGTGCCTTAGCCATTATAGTGGACTACACAGCGCCCAGGAACCCTGGCCGCTCGGACGGATCCAGGAAGCCTTTCCAAATGACGAAGGTTCAACCAGTGCCTACTACTGGGGCCAAAAGGAGGATTGCCAGCCGTAAATGAACACTCACCTGGCCATGTTATTTATTTTGTAATTGTGTAAACACAATTAGGGGCCGGTGTAAAGGCCGAATGAGTGTTTTTTGTTATTGATTATTATTATTATTATTAGTATTAATATTATCATTATTACTATTATTATGATCATTATTAGAAGGTTACAATTTATGGGAATGTTACAATTTATGGGAATGTAATGAGTTATGGGAATGTAATGTTTTATGGGAATGTAATGATTGAGGGGAATGTTATGATTCTGTGTAGCCTGTTGGGTGGACTCTGTTGCGCTGTGAGTGGATCACCTGCACCTGTCAGGTGATCGGCCACGGCGCGGCAGAGATCATTAAATAGGTGATAGGAATCAGCTGTGGGCGGTAGCCGATGGGGAAGGCATATGATTTTCTTACCGCTCGCTTAGGAAGCTTAACGCTTTAGAACGCTTAGAATGCTTCAGAGCTTCAGGACGCTTTCGGAAACTGTTTAGATTAGTCTTATTTAGGAAACACTTTAAGCAATTAGACCAGGTTATATGACGTTTAGGATCACTGTGATCAACCCTCCCATGTAACCTAATTATTCTAATTAAATCGGATCACCACATCGGTGTCTGATAACGGAGCTTAATGTGTGAAGACTATTTCTTTGAACGTTGAGCGCGTATGGATTCACTCCCCGTCTACACCAGGAAACGGCGCCGGCATGCTGCCGTTACAGACATCCCCCAATACATTAATCTCACTCACTCACATATTATGAAGAGAAAAGTGAGTAACTGTGGAATAATATAATGATTCCCCAACTCCCTCATGTAAAGACATTCCCCTCCCCTTTCTCCCCAATCCTGTGTCCCCCCCCCCATTTGACCTATCAAATGGGACCACCCCCCCCCCTTTTAACTATATAATGCTCCTCCCAACAACATTCCAGGGCCCTCATTCATCAACGTGTTCTACGCACAGATCTGTGCTTACCCTGTGCGTACGATCATTTCTAAGCAAAGAGTGGGATTCATCAATTTCGATTTGAACTTGACTCCGTGCTTACGTCTACGCACAGGTCAGAGCACACTTACCTGACGCCCAGTGGTAGAATATATTATTACAACAAGGAAATGAGCTTCTGTGCATAATAACACTGGCATGTTCTGTACGAACCGTAGTTCATTATAGTTCATTGTAAAATAGCAACAGTAGTGTAATTATGGTCAAAACCCTATAAATAGCATTTGGAATAATAGATCTTTCTCTCAGAATGAATGCAGCATGGTTTATATAGCGTTATCGGAATATACGGGGTGTAGGCTACTGACTGACTGCGCTCCGCGTAGCTTGATTGATTGATTGATTGAAAAGTTTATTAACAGATTGCAGAATGGGTACAGTACAGTACAGCTCAGTACATACAATTGTTAATTGGGGATGCAGACCAGAGAAAGACTTTCATCTTGTTTACATCAGGGTCCCCCATTTTCAATTCATCATAAATCATAAAGCTCAACTCGTTATTATTTTGCGCAGACCGCAGAAACACAGGAACGTTTTGATTATATTTAAAAGGCTTTACGTTAAACGAAACAAGTGGAATTTCGAAGCTGTAAGCAGAATACAAGTCATATGAATATAGTGTTCTTCCCCCTTTTTACTGTATAAGAAAGAATAGAAAACGCATTGCAATGACACCAGATAGTGGACAGACTATGTATATGATGGGATTCAAGTTCGCGTTTTTGTTGATCATAGGCATGCTGTCAGAGTATGATATCTTAATCAAACATTCTAGAACATTTGTCGTCACAGATCATGTCCTAATAGAACATAGGCTATGGCATGGATCGTGATATTGTGTGGACTGTTATTATTACTGTACCGGTACCACCCATTGTGACAACAGCCTTGTGAGTCCCGCACACAAACATGATGGAATTCAAGTTCATGTATTGAAAGGCAGGCTACATCATACATGCAGTGAGATTCATTGTTCTTGTATATGCTCTCGTATTATTGTTTATATAGGCTACCCAATACTGACATCAAAATAGATTGTAGTATGCCTCTAGAAATCATATGCAGCAGGTAGAAAATTGACGGGAGATCCATCGCGATTTGGAATAAAATTGAGGAGAACTTTAATCCCTGGGTATTAATCAAACAACACGGGAAAAGGCAGTCATATTCCAGCGCGGTATTTATTAGTGTTTGCGCTGCCCAGGCAGCAATGGTTAATAGATATCATATCCGACATCACCGTAAGTGTACACGTCTGTCAGCCTGTCTCATGACACGCTTCCCTCGGCTTAGTCCATTTTTCCACATTTCATGGGTGTATTCCATTACCGTATATGGTTAATCGGGGCGTTTCTGGTATGAAAATACGTGAAAGTGTGCACGAGCCTCGGCGCAGAGCCAAGGTGGGATTCATCATGACAGGTGTGCGTAGAGCCTGCGTACGCACGTGTGATGAATCCCGACTTCCCTGTGCGTACACTGGTTCTACATTCCGTGCTTACGTGTGGAAATAGAACATGTTCTACGCACACATTGATGAATGAGGGCCCAGGTCTCTTTACCTGGGTCATTTCAGCTGATCACCTGGGGCGAGAGCCTCAGCCATTCTCTCTAAATACTATGTGTATATTTCTATCTGTCTGGATAATAAACCTTATTATCTTGATCTCGGTTGACTGAGTACATTCTTCAGAATATCCACAATATCCCACAGGTGTCACCCCTCCTACCCAACCCCCCCCCCCCCACCCCACCCCACCCAACCACCTCCACTGTACAGTCCCCCCCACCCCACCCCACCTACCGAACCTCCTCCAATGTATAGTTTCTATGTCAAATGTATATACTCTCTTTTCTGGACTCTTTTTGTATCACAAACAGTACTGTATTTGCAAATCTGGTATGTCATAAATGTATAGATGTAGCAGTACTGTCTATCCGTATGTCATGTATGTCATATATGTCCTGATGAATTGAAAATGGGGGACCCTGATACAGTACAGCTCAATACATACAATTGTTAAGGGGATGCAGACCAGAGAAAGACTTTTGTCTTGTTTACATCAGGGTCCCCCATTCTGCAATATGTTAATAAAGTGTTCAATCAATCAATCAATCACTTGGCCCCAGAACCTGGATAAACACTTAGATTCCCAAAAGTAGTAATAGACTGTAGGTACCCAGGTCTGTTTGACATTTCGAACATAAAGGAGATATTGAACGGCCCATTTTGTTAGTTCTTTTTTCAATACGTTGCTGCGAGCTATTATTTGTAGGGATGCTCGATATTGGCTTTTTTACCGATACCGATATTCCGATATTGTCCAACTCTTAATTTCCGATACCAATATCAACCGATATCAACCGATACCGATATATGCAGGGTGTCCCCGTCCAAAAAACTGAATAATTTCAGGTAACTAATAATTTCACTGGATATATATATAACAAATATTGTTATTGTTTTTAAATTTTTTTAAACCGATACCGATATTTTCCGATATCACATTTTACTGCCGATATCGGCCGATAATATCGGTCGGCCGATAATATCGGACATCCCTAATTATTTGTAAAAAATATTGAACCACAGGCAGCAATCGGAAAACTGGCATTTCCATAACGCTTTGCCGCCGCGCATTCAGTCCACACTAGTAGCTGCAGCTTTCATCTCTACAGTATATTTTCAAAAACATGAGGAACAACTTTGCTTGAATTGTCTTTATTATGAAAACTAAAACAGGACGTTTGCATATTCTCAATGTTGCTGTCGACATCGTCGTGTCGATGTACGGACTTGGTTCTTCAAACCGGGTGGACAAAGTTTACAGACAAACGTTAGATTGTTTCCGTCTGAGTCAGTACTGACTTTAACGTTAAACTCTTTTAAATCCTCAAACGCCGACGTCTAGAGGTAGAGTTCTCTGAGCGAGCGCTGCTCTCGACCTGCTGCTGCGCAGCTCTAAGATTCAGCTGGTCCACTGTTGTTGTGATGAGTCTGATGACGTAGCAGGGGGTGACAGGCGGCGGGCGCGTTGCCAGATCGGTTGGTTTTCCACATAATTTTGAAGCCTGTTTACAGTGTGTTTTAACTGGGTTTTCGGCTGAAATGCATATGAAATCTGGCACATCTTTGAACGCCGTTATAACAGAGTGCTGAGAATGAACGCACTTTTGAACTCCGTTACACAGCGCTGAGAATGAACGCGTTCTCAATTCCGTTCATTTAGCGGATATACAGTACGTTCAGTTCACGTTCGCCCAAAATACGAACGCGTTCATGAACGATCGTTCATTGAACGCGTTCAGGTACATCACTGCTGTTCACCCCTCCTGGTAGCCCTTGGAGATCTCCCACCCCAGAGTCTGCTCTATACATCGCTGAACCAGAAGAAATGCCGGCCCCACCCCCTCCAAGTCCTGAGGATGGGGAGGTCAACTCGGCGCAAGCTACACCCTTGAAAAACATGGCCCTGTTACCAGTGGTGTTGGAAGAACGACCAGGGTTCATGAATGAGTTGATGGTGGCTAGCATAAAACTTGCTCTGGCTGAGATACTGGACACAGTAATCGACAGGCATCTGTCAGACCATTGTTACGGGTGTTCTGTGCAACATGGATCTCACTGGCAACTAGGGCTGACCTTCGAAGCTTTTTTTGGCAATCGAAGCTTCAGGGCCGAGCTTCGATTTTAATTCGAAGCTTCGAGAAAAAAAGAATATATATATATATTAATTATAATATATATATTTTTGTTTTATCTTATGTTGTGGGACTTGTACAGCACTTTGGTAAACTTTGTTGTTTTTAAATGTGCTCTATAAATAAAGTGGATTGGATTAATGAATTAAGTAGCCCCTTTCGTGACTGTGACGCAGCCAACAAGGTTTCACTCGACTGCGCTGCCTGGGTGCAGTGGGGCTGCTCTCACAGACAACGATATGACATTACATAATTATGTTGCAACCTTTGTCTATCAAGCAAACAATTATATAAATATTTATATGTAGTTGATAGAGACAAAGGCAGAATTCGACTTAATTAAGCATGTTTTATTAAGACATATTTTTATATGGGTCGGGACACTTTAAAAAAGCAGCACAATGAACACAAATCTGTCTGACATAGTCTTAAATAACAAACGGCATTGCTTCGCTTCTTCGTCGACATGTCTGCTGCACATGTCCTTGTTGTTTTCAACACAGATAATCTCCACGTGCTTGTTGTAGAGAGGTGGAGTCGAGGCGCCGCTTACTTTCGTTTCATTGGAATGGAGGCGGGAAGGCGCTGCTTACTTTCGTTTAATTGGAATGGAGGCGGGAAGGTGCCGCTTACTTTCGTTTCATTGGAATGGAGGCGGGAAGGCGCCGCTTTCTTTCGTTTCATTGGAATGGAGGTGCAACATTTTGGAGAAAAAATAAATAAATAAATAACAATCTTTTTTTATAATTTTTTTTTTTTTTTAAACATTGATTTTTTTATGTTCGAAGCTCATGCCATCGAACGAAGCTTCGAAGCTTCGAAGTATTTAAGACAGCCCTACCGGCAACATGAGTGTATTTTCGAAGACCTACAGTACTATCAAATACATGAAGAGGCTCTTCTGACTATGTTGTGGAGCAGACAGCTGATACCGATTCTGACGGGACTGCTGGCATGTCTCCAGCTTCTAATCCCCAGCCCCCTACGCATCCAGGGAATATGCGAGGGATTGTTACATCAATTCCGTACAGTCAAGAATAGCCGCTGTGTGAAGGAGATGATTGCCTCTATTTACATAGAATACTCTGAAATTGAACGTGATGAAGTCATAAATGCTGTCTGTAAATTTATGTCGACCGTGCCAAACGTGTGTGCCAGAGATGTGATTGGTTGAAAAAGAATTTGTGTACATTAATCTCTGAAATGTTTTATACTTTTGTCTAAAATCATTAAAATGATGTTTAATTTTTTTTTTTAAATACGTTGTCTCCTTTTTTAGCGAAATGTTTACTATGATCATATTCAGTCCTGTATAGTAATCCTCATGAAGAGGTGGTAGAAAGATGGAACGTATAATGAATAAGATATATTATGATCCTCTCAATCCGGGGTAGTTTGGGGGTATAGCGCGACTCAAAGGAGCTGTGGAGAGCGAAACAGGTTCCAGGATTGCTAAGGAGGTTGTTAAGTCATGGCTTGCAAAACAAGACATTTACACATTGCATAAACCAGCTAGAATTAAGTTGATCAGAAATAGAGTTATTGTTCCAAGACCTCTATATCAATTCCAAATTGATTTATGTGATATGCACAGTTTATCGAAACATAACGACGGCTTCAAATATCTGATAACAGTAATTGATGTATTCTCTAAAATGGTTTACGTCAGAGCTTTAAAAGCTAAAACAGGTGTAGCGGTTACGAGAGCATTCGCATCAGTTCTAGAAGAGAGTCAGATACCTTTAAAAATACAAACCGATGAAGGTAAAGAGTTCTACAACTTTCATTTTAAACAGTTGTTAAAAAAGCATAACATAATACATTTTGCAACTGGAAGCGAGTTAAAAGCTAGTTGTATAGAGCGGCTAAATAGGACTTTAAAGGAGATAATGTGGTGATTTTTCACGGCTAGAAACACCTACCGTTATATTGATATACTACAAGATATGGTCAAGAGTTACAATCAATCGTATCATACTAGTATTAAAATGAAGCCATCAGAGGTATCTTCGGATAACATAATACAGGTATTTCAGAACTTATATGGAACATACCCCCAACATCATTAGAAACCCCCAAGGTTTAAGTACACAGAGGGGGATATTGTACGTATTTCAAAATACAGTGGAGTGTTTGATAAGAGATATGAACAAACGTATATATGCATGAAACATTTATTATAGAGAAACGTATCCCCCGTATTTGCGTAGTCTACGTACTGAAAGACCAATATGGCGAGACTCTAACCGGAACATTCTATGAAGTCGAGTTACAGAAAATAGTAGAGGTTACGAACAAGAGATATATGATTGAAAAGTGTTTAGGTGATAAGAAACGATACGGTAAGATGTACACTCTAGTGAAATGGAGGGGTTGGCCGGATACATTTAACTCCTATATCTTAAAGAGCAGTCTCTCAGATGTATGAGACATGTCCATACATATCCTGAAACATTAGAAGGACGGGGGTCATTCTAGGCTTTATTTGATCACATAAGGATAGCATTATGGAGGGGTTCTATGTCACTCTACCATCCAATGCAAGTATGAATGTATTCCCCTCGAATACTAACTCTAGTTTTACTATCAATTTGGGCAAACCTTTACACCTAAGAGGTGAATGGTTAGTGGGTCTAGCAGAAATAACCTACCCTCATACTTGGTACAATATTCCCTCGAAATCAGCTTATTATGAGTATAAACCTATAAAAGGTGACAACAGTCTGAAAAAGTCTCAGCGTATAGGTAGCAGTGGTTATTATAAAGACCTTGAACAGTTAATAAAACGAATCACTGAGGGTCTGAGGAAGACGGGTGATAAGAAAGCAGGACTCCTTTTTAATGACATTACATTAGTTTACATTAGTTTACGGGATATGGTATACATGAGGTTAAATTCCCTCCCGAATTATGCTACATGATAGGTTTGAAATGTGATCATTGGTACACTGAACAAATGGGAAAGAGCAGGTCTTTGAATTTACACGAATACAGTTAGTGCATTCAACTAATTAATTTATAATCCTTTTGTGATCATGTTTTAATCAAGTAAAACTTCCGTTGTTTATGGAGAATGTTGAATTTACTGGTTTCTCTCGCGTTGATTGAAAACTGACAACTCAGTTAAATTGAGTAGAGTCACCAACCGGAAATAGTATACCGGAAATAGTATTCGACCGCCAGAAAGTCTGATGGACTCTGAGAGAAGAACTGAAAATTCGTCTTTTGAGAAAGAACTCCCGAATTGAAAGTAAGTTCATCAAATTGATTTATGTTGGTGTTCAAGTGGGCACTGGGCGACATTTCCTCTATTAGTCTGTCTATCAGACAAGCGTTGGATTAGCCACTGGCTAGCTACACAGCATAAAATGTTTGGACAGCTCGCGTTAGCTATAGACAAGCTATCTAACGTTAGCTACAATAGACGAGCTAGCTAACGTTAGCTTTAGACAAGCTAGCTAACGTTAGTTACCGCTAAGGTATGATTATAGCTGGGTAGCTAGCTAACGTTAGCTATAGACAAGCTAGCTAACATTAGTTAGTGCCTCTATATGCTTATATCTGGGTAGCTAGCTAACGTTAGCTATAGACAAGCTAGCTAACGTTAGCTATGGTTAATTAGGGCCCGGTCACACATGTGCGAAAAATAGAATGGGAGGCGCATTTCTTCCCGCAATAATTTTGTGAATGTGTGACTGCCTGGGGCCCTAACGTTACTAGCTAGCTAGCTAGTTAGCTAGCTCACTGTGTTATATTGTCTAACGTACAGCTTGTGTTAGCTACAATAGACAAGCTAGCTAACGTTAGCTATAGACAAGCTAGCTAACACTAGTTAGTCCCTCTAAGCCTAAGGTATGCTTATAGCTGGGTAGCTAGCTAACGTTAGCTATAGACAAGCTAGCTAACGTTAGTTAGTCCCTCTAAGCCTAAGGTATGCTTATAGCTGGGTAGCTAGCTAACGTTAGCTATAGACAAGCTAGCTAACGTTAGTTAGTGCTCTAAGCTAGCTAACGTTAGCTATGGTTAATTAGGGGCCCGGTCACAATAATTTTGTGAATGTGTGACTGGGCCCTAACGTTACTTAGCTGTGTTATATTGTCTAACTACTAGCTAGCTAAATGAAGTCCCATTGATGAACAGAAATAAGCTCAACACTGCAGTGATCAGTGAAATTATTGTTTGTTTCAGGTTCATGGTGTCTACGGTCAAATTGTCTCCTTGTATTTAAAGTTATATCCATTGTTTATGAATTGATAGCACTTGTACATTTCCATAATGTTTTGAATTGTTAGTGCAGTAGACATTTTTATTATAATTAGGCCTAGAGATCAGAGCTTTAATAATGTAACTAATGATGGTCTTGATTTATGTTACAGGTGCTGGGAATGTAACAGAAATTATCAAGTAGGTCCCAAGCTTTTGCATCACTATTAAGGCATTCTTTAACAGCATCATAACACATTAAAACACATTTAGCTGGTTAGTGTTTGTCCTTGTATTTAAAGATATATCCATTATTTATGAATTGATAGCACTAGTACATTTCCATAATGTTTTGAATTGTTAGTGCAGTAGACCTTTTTATTATAATTAGGCCTAGAGATCAGAGCTTTAATAATGTAACTAATGATGGTCTTGATTTATGTTACAGGTGCTGGGAATGTAACAGAAATTATCAAGTAAGTCCCAAGCTTTTGCATCACTATTAAGGCATTCTTTAACAGCATCATAACACATTAAAACACATTTAGCTGGTTAGTGTTTGTCCTTGTATTTAAAGATGTGTCCATTATTTATGAATTGATAGCACTAGTACATTTCCATAATGTTTTGAATTGTTAGTGCAGTAGACCTTTTTATTATAATTAGGCCTAGAGATCAGAGCTTTAATAATGTAACTAATGATGGTCTTGATTTATGTTAAAGGTGCTGGGAATGTAACAGAAATTATCAAGTAGGTCCCAAGCTTTTGCATCACTATTAAGGCATTCTTTAACAGCATCATAACACATTAAAACACATTTAGCTGGTTAGTGTTTGTCCTTGTATTTAAAGATATATCCATTATTTATGAATTGATAGCACTAGTACATTTCCATAATGTTTTGAATTGTTAGTGCAGTAGACCTTTTTATTATAATTAGGCCTAGAGATCAGAGCTTTAATAATGTAACTAATGATGGTCTTGATTTATGTTACAGGTGCTGGGAATGTAACAGAAATGATCAAGTAGGTCCCAAGCTTTTGCATCACTATTAAGGCATTCTTTAACAGCATCATAACACATTAAAATACATTTAGCTGGTTAGTGTTTGTCCTTGTATTTAAAGATATATCCATTATTTATGAATTGATAGCACTAGTACATTTCCATAATGTTTTGAATTGTTAGTGCAGTAGACCTTTTTATTATAATTAGGCCTAGAGATCAGAGCTTTAATAATGTAACTAATGATGGTCTTGATTTATGTTACAGGTGCTGGGAATGTAACAGAAATGATCAAGTAGGTCCCAAGCTTTTGTATCACTATTAAGGCATTCTTTAACAGCATCATAACACATTAAAACACATTTAGCTGGTTAGTGTTTGTCCTTGTATTTAAAGATATATCCATTATTTATTAATTGATAGCACTAGTACATTTCCATAATGTTTTGAATTGTTAGTGCAGTAGACCTTTTTATTATAATTAGGCCTAGTGATCAGAGCTTTAATAATGTAACTAATGATGGTCTTGATTTATGTTACAGGGTTAGGTGCTAGGAATGTGGAGATGTAAGGGGTGCACAGAAACTGTATCAAGTAGGTTCAAGCTTTTGCATCACTACAGGTTAAGGCATCCACGATTTGGAAGTAGTTATCCCTTTCCATGTATGTACCTGCACTGCCCATGTACATTTAAGACGTGGAATGCCCTTATTGTCCACCACAATAAAACCCATTCCACTGGGGTCACTCGGAAAGAGAAGGCAATATTCAGTTGCAGCCTTTGTGCTTGCAGGGATTTAGCATCAGAGAAGGATTCTTTTTGTCATATAAATGCACATCTCAAAAGAAGTGAGACGGTTGATTGTATGTTTTTAGGCTGTGACTTTAAAACAAACATTTCTGGCACATTTAAGTCAAAAACAGAAAACACTGCCATCACACACTGGTTGATTTTAAACCTGGAGTGATTGTAACTACGATAGCATCTCTGAATGAATTGGAGGCAAATAGTCAGGAGTGTGTAGAGCAGTCAGATACTGCCATTCCTTCAAGTAGTCATTCTCATACTGAGTACTTGCAGGAGGTCATAGAGCAAGGATTTGCAGCTGCTTTGCTGAAGTTGGAGCATTTGGTCCATGTACCAAGCACTGCTCTTGATGTGTTTTTAGGGGAACTCCATCATTTGATTTCTTCTGCACCTGTTCCATTATCGTGTGACATTGTGAGTGACATCTTTCATCAGAAAAACCTCACTGTTGATGAATGTACAATTAGAGAAACTGTTAATGCAATTTATTCTGGTAATCCTGTGCAAAGGTCCATACAAAAAGGTGGCCCCCTAAGTACAGCACATCTGCGTAAGCAGTATTACAAGGAGAACTTCAGTGTTGTAGAGCCAGTGGAATACATTCTAGATCGTAAAAACAAGCGCAGTTTCCAATATGTCCCATTATTGAAGTCCCTGCAGCAACTGTTGGGTCGAAGGGATTTCATTGATAACGTTGTTGAGTGCCATCAAAGACAGGAAGGCACATATCAGTACAAGTCCTCAAGAGATGGTTCCCTATTTAAGGGTAATAGTTTCCTCGCTGGAGAAAAGCCAACTATCATCCTAAATTTGTATGTGGATGACTTTGAAACCTGTAACCCCCTTGGCACCTCGCAAAAGAAGCATAAGCTTTGTGGTGTTTATTGGGTGTTGGCTAACTTGCCTCCGGGTTCTCATTCCTCGTTAACATCGATCTACTTGTCAGTTTTGTGCAAAACCGATGATGTTAAAATCTATGGTTATGCAAAAATCTTTGAACCGCTTCTACAAGATCTGAAAACTTTGGAGGAGCTGGGTGTTTATGTCCCACTGTTGGGTGAGTCAGTTAAAGGTACAATATTCAGTGTAGTGGCTGACAACCTAGGAGCACACAGTGTCGCTGGATTTTTGGAGAGTTTTTCAGGGGAATACTACTGCAGATTTTGCACAGGAAAGAGCAGTGATATTCAGCAACATTCAGTTGCATCTGGTGCTTTCAGTCTGAGAACCAAGGAGCTCCATCAGGCCCATGTCAAACAAGCCGAAGATACAGGGAAATTTTGTTGTGGAGTGAAAAGGGAATGCATCTTCACAAATAATGTCTCTCATTTTCACGTCATCTTTGGCTATTCACCTGATCTTGCCCATGACCTTTTGGAGGGTATAATCCCTGCAGAGCTAGCTCATTGCTTAAGAGTGCTTATATCCAGAAAGCTTTTCACATTGGCTGATCTGAACAGCGCCATTCTGAAGTTTCCCTACAAATGGGCCGACAGGACAAACAAACCTCATGTAGTGTCACAAAGTTTCTCCAGCAGAAAAACAGTGGGAGGAAACGCTCATGAAAATTGGAGTTTGCTCCGGTTCTTACCTTTTTTGGTTGGTTCACTTGTACCTGAAGATGAGCCTGCATGGCTTGTTCTTATGGATCTGAAGGACATCACTGAGCTTGTAGTTGCCCCTGTACATAGTGATGACTCGCTGGCTTTTTTAGAAAGTAAAATCCTAGAGCACAGGCAGAGATACCAGGAGTTGTTCCCTGCCATCAGGCTGCTACCAAAACACCATTATCTGGAGCACTACCCCCAGATGTTTAGGCTGTTTGGTCCACTTGTCGGACAGTGGACAATGCGATTTGAGGCTAAGCATAGCTTTTTTAAACAGGTTATCAGACACACAAGCTGTTTCAAGAATGTGCCCCTCTCTTTAGCCTCAAAGCATCAGATGATGATCGCTTACCATCTGAGCTCTCCATGTCTGAGCAAGCCTAAGCTAGAGGTCTCAGCTGTATCCACTCTACCAGTAGACTTACTCAAAGAGGAAATAGCACAAGTCATCAGGCAAAAGTTCCCTGACACGACTGAGGTTCAACTTGCACAGTGTGTGACAACCAATGGCATAACCTATAGGAAGGGAATGATAGTGGCCCACAGAGCAGAAGGGGGATTGCCTGAATTTAGTGAAATTGATCAAATCTGCATTTTACAAGAGAGTGTATTCTACATTGTCCAAGAGCTTTGTGGTTGGTACAGAGAGCATTATAGAGCCTTCGAACTCAGCCCAGCACCCACAAGAACATTCACTTTTGTGGCACTCTGTGAACTCCTGGATACTTATCCACTGGTTGACTACAAGATTGGATCAGCCCGCATGGTGACATTGAAAAGGCATATTGAAATAAAAGGTCTGTCTGTCTGTCACCGTCACCGTCACTGTCTGTCACCGTCACTGTCTGTCTGTCACTCACTCTCTGTCACTGTCACTCACTCTCTGTCACTGTCTATCTCTGTCTGTTTGTCACTCACTCACTGTCTGTTACTGTCATGGTCTGTCACTGTTTGTCTGTCATAAAAGGTGTGCTATCAGGGGGGAATGGGGGTTATTGGGGAAAAGGTAGTCTCACGTTAGTGGAGAGAGGTCTGGTTTCCATTCACAAACTTACTGTACTCAATACTTGAAAAGTAGGCTTTTACCACTTAATTTGAAATCTGAAATGTATGGATGTCTGATGTCTAATAACTTTGTTTGTGTCTCTACAGAGTAAAAGACTTTGAAGATGGCGACTCCTGTGATCCGTAAGATCATCTTGACTGATGGCAGGTCTCAGAGATTGACTCTCTCCCATGGATTCCCTGCATCCGTTGATGGCCTTCTTATTGAAGTGATGAAACAGTGTGGACTTCAGGGCAGCTTCAGACTTCAATTTAAGGAGTCCTTGTTTGGAAATGATTTCCTTAACCTTACCTCCATTTCAGAACTAGAAGACAAAGGTACTCTTAAAGTTGTGGATATGTCAAGGCCCATTATTCTCTATCCAGTCCTAAACCCCCAAGCTCTCGATCCTTTCTCTGGAAATACTTCTCTGCTCTCGTCGGATGGATCTATGGATACAGATATACTGTCATCGAGTGGGTCTACAACGTCCTCTTGGCCTACTTCTTCTCAAGTGTCTGAATCTGTGGATCCAGATGTACTGCCATCAATTGAGTTTAGGAGCTCACGGTCCTCTTGGCCTGCTGTTTTCCACGTGCCTAAGTTCCCCTATGATGCTGAAATCAAACTTGAGCAGGCAAATTTAGCTTATAGTCAAAATGGCACTGTACTTACCCCTGATCCCAAGTTGAATTCAGCCATCCTTGATGGTTTAGTGCAGGAAATTGTTCTGTATAAAGTCTATGTCAGTGATACGGAGATGGAACAAACAGCCCAGAGTCTTATCAAGGCACATCCATGTTTAACTGAGAAGGGGTCCAGCACTGGATATGGCGCATGGAAGATGAGTTTAAAATATAAATTGGGTAACTACCGCAGAGAGCTGAGACATCTGGGCTGCCCAGAGGTGACGTGAACTCTTTAAGAAACAAACCAACAGGAAAGCGTGCAGCCTTCGGTGTCAAAAAGGCCAAGAGAGCAGAGGTTAACTTCTGCCCACCATACCCATCAGCAGAAACGGAGGAAAGTCTGGAGGCCATGCAGAAAGATCTACTCTTGGATGTGAAGAAGAGGAACAACAGAGATGTTGTGAAACTGAAGATGGAGAAGACTTTCGCACATAGAAGACTTGAAGTCGTCCGTGATGCACCAATGGTGGAGCCTTTCATGGCAAGGTGGCCAGCTCTCTTTGAAGTCAGTGAGGTATGTATGGCTTATCTCATCTTGGATTTACTGTTGATAACGTTACAAGGGAAGTGTTGGGTCCATTGTCAAACTGCTAATATGATTTTATATTTCATTGTGCTATATCTCCCCCTTCCTGATCGGCTGTATATATAACTACCCTCTAACCATTTTATTCTGATTCCTGTGCTTTTTACCTGTCTTCAGATCAATGCTGAATTCAAGAGAATCACCACCATGCCACTTCAGTCCAAGTTCCTGTCTCAGCTTGATCTCCACTCTGACAACCTGATGAAGCTGTTCCAAAAGAGGGGAGGACAGCTAGGGGAAAAGCTCAAAAGGCAAATGGCACAAATGGCTGACGTAAGTGCTAACTGGTCCCACTGTCATGAAAAACCTACAAAGTTTTGAATTATGGCTGTTTTGGGGGAATTAAGATTTTTTTTATTGGAGGAAAGGCTATGGAAATGAATTTTTTAGTTACCACAAATGATTGGTAAAGAGGGCAATCAAATTGTACAGGAGGCCATGAGTGCTTTATTTTTTATCTTTTTCCTTTCACTATTTGCATCTTTTTGTCTCAGTTTGAACCTTTCCTCTAAAATGAGGTATAGTACCGCTTTCAAACCTCTAGTGCCGCGTACATTTTTCAATACTGGTATACCGTGCAACACTACTCACAGCAAGGCTTGTGCCATCGTAGGAATCCTACTGTTATATTCTCAGAGAAATATGTAGTTATATAACAGTTTGAACCAGTAGTTGACTTTAAAATAAAGCACAATGGCTGAATTAAGACACTAATCAAGACATTTTCCTTTCAGTGTGATGACGTGGATGCTGGACGTGAGTGTATCCTGAAGGGACTGTGTATCTACATGGGTGAAGATCCAGAAAGCCTTGTGCGAGAATATGTGGTATGTAGGCCTACATAAATCGGTGCTTATTTCTTTTCTCATTTGGCCTTGTAGTCCATGCAGAGTAAGGTCTGACCCATGACTAATTGTAACAGGTCACTCCACAGGTCACTCCACAGAGACAGCCCTCATTGCGGTCACAGAGGCACTTCACTTAGCAAAAGCGAAAGGCCTCTCCTCTGTCCTGATTCTCCTAGATCTATCTGCAGCCTTCGACACAGTCAACCACCAGATCCTCCTCGCGGCCCTCGCAGGAATGGGAGTGGCTGGCTCTGCGCTGACATGGTTGTCATCATACCTCAATGACCGCTCCTACCAAGTGTCATGGAGAGGGACCCTGTCGGCCACCCGCCCCCTGCGGACGGGTGTCCCCCAGGGCTCGGTTTTAGGACCCCTTCTCTTCTCCCTCTACACTAAATCACTGGGTAACATTATCACGTCTCATGGCTTCTCCTACCACTGTTATGCCGACGATACTCAACTCTTCCTCTCCTTCCCTCCCTCAGATATCCACGTCTCTGAGCGGATCTCGGCCTGTCTGTCCGACATCTCCGCCTGGATGACGACCAACCACCTCAAACTGAACCTAAGCAAAACAGAATTGCTCCACCTGCCGGCCAAATCCTCCCCCCTGACCGACCTTTCCATCACAGTCGAGAATGCAGCTGTGACCGCGTCCCCGACCGCCAAGAACCTTGGTGTTGTCCTCGACGACCAGTTGAACTTCTCTGCTCACATCGCAGCAACAACCAGAACCTGCCGATTCCTCCTGAGCAACGTCAGAAGGATACGCCCCTTCCTGACAAAAGAAGCCACCCAACTCCTCGTCCAATCAACAGTCATCTCCCGCCTCGACTACTGCAACGCACTGCTCGCTGGCCTCCCGGCCACTGCCACTAAGCCTCTTCAACTCATTCAGAACGCAGCGGCCCGCCTGATCTCAAACCTACCGAAGTCGGCCCATGTCACCCCACTTCTTAGGGACCTGCACTGGCTCCCCATTGCTGCACGAATCCGCTTCAAGGCCCTTGACCTAGCATACCGTGCGGCAAAGGGAACTGCTCCCGCCTACCTCCGGTCAATGGTCTCTAACTACACACCCTCAAGACCCCTACGCTCTGCATCTTCTGGCCGCCTCAGACCTACTCCTATCCAAGCTCCGGGAGGGTCATCAAAGAGAAGTCGCCTATTCTCAGTCCTTGCCCCACAATGGTGGAATGAACTACCCACCCCAGTTAGGACAGCCGAAACACGTCCAATCTTTCGCCGTCGACTAAAGACTCACTTCTTCAACCATTATCTGAATAAAAAAAAAAAAAAAAAAAAAAAATCTAACCCTAACTAACCATACTGTCATGCACTTGTCCTAATAAACTAACCTACACTGTAGCACTCAACACTTTGATGAACATTGTTACTCAGCTGATAGAGTTGTGCTCTTCCTGATGGCTTGTCGTACAGAACTTGTAAGTCGCTTTGGATAAAAGCGTCAGCTAAATGACTAAATGTAAATGTAAATGTAAATGTAACAGAAAGTATCTTCACTTTTATGTTTATATTGATGCCACTGTCTGTTTGTCAGGGCTGAGACATATTTAGCCACAGACTTACCCCCCCCCCCCCCCCCCCCCCCCCCCCCCCGACATACCACAAAGCGCTTCGGGCAGTCCTTTGTGCCGGTGGCAATCAGGCTCCACAACCAGGCAGGGCCAGGACGGGCTAACTGCTGTGGACTGGAGGAGCTGGGTTGTGGACTGTAACCAATTAATTTAATTTAATTATTTAACATCATGATTGGACTTGTTTATTTTTCTTTTCACCACTTATAGCTCTATCTTAGCCCTATTTTAGCTCTTTTTATCCCTATGTATTTGTCCATCTTGTTTTTAACACATACTAATAAGTGTATGTTATGTATTAACTGTTTTTACTGTTTTTAAATTGCTGTTATGCTGTAATGGACATCTGAATCTCCCCTCAGGGATAAATAAAGGTTTTCAATCAATATAAGGTGTTAGCCCTTGTTTAACCTTTGTCTGTTTTCTACAGGGTATGGATGAAGACGTCATCAACAAGGCCATCGAAGACACCACTGTGGGGATTTATGTTCTTAAAGATCATGCTTCAAGTGACGAACCAGAGAACATAGGAATTATCCTCGAAGGCACCAAGATATTGGAAGGTCTGGATAATGGCGCATTAGCTGTTGCAATGCTGTTCGGACTGATGTATGCCTTAAACCTCAGCTACCCTTCGCAGCTCCGCTACACCTTTGAGGTAATCCAAAAGATTTTCATGGAACTGGATGGAGGTAAACTTTCAAACAAGGCACTCGCTCTAAAAAACAGGCTCTTTCAGTGAAAGCACGTTGAAAATGTTAATTAGCTAAAAACTTGTTGACCGACGGAGAGAAACAAACAGAGACAGACAGACAGTGATAGACATTGGGCCCACTTGTTCTATGCGCCGCCGAGGCATCTTTTTTTTTATCCACTTTTTCTCTCATTTTCTATATTTTTCTCCCATCCCAATTTCGTATCATCCAATTCAACCCTCCCCTGTCACGGACGCTGGTTCTTGCCTGCCACAAGCCGGCTGCAATGTGGACTAAGTCATACATAGCACAAGTCCCCTCCGGTACTTGAGGTAACAGCAGTCGCATCTTTTCACCTGCGCAGCTCGATCTCTCAGTGGCGAGGAGTAACGCGTGGGAGGCTCACGCTGCCCCCGACACTTCCTGATTCTACTGCGCAGGCGCACCAACCGACCTGTAGGAGTCGCTGTCCACAACGCCCGATCCCCACCCTTCAGTTTCCCTCCCCGTAATACGGCCAATTTGTATTACTGTGGACGACCAGCTAAACTGAAAGCAAATGTGGAGCGCTGGGCTCGAACTGACGAGCCCAGCGTCTCCAGCATTTCGTGGCGAGTGCCTTGCCCACTACGCCACGTAGCCGCCCCGCGCTGCCGAGGCATCTTAAAGGAAAACTCCAACATCTTCCCTGGAGGTGGACAAGAAGATACATACCTTTTTCGTCTCTCTGCATGCATTGGGCTTAGGGGACGCCTGGACAGTTAGCCTAGCTTAGCTTCATCACTGGAAGTGGGGCAGACATAGCCTAGTTCACTACAGTCAGGAAATATACTCCAAATACAACTCCCAAATGTTCCTGTAAACATGTTGTGACCTGTGTATTTACCACGTCTCCCAGTCACACAAGTCACACGAGTCTCCCAGTCACACAAGTGTCCAAGTCACTTGTGTGACTGGGAGACTTGTGTGACTTGGAGACTTGTGTGACTTGTGTGACTTGGAGACTCGTGTGACTTGTGTGACTTGGATACTCGTGTGACTGGGAGACTTGTGTGACTTGGAGACTCGTGTGACTGGGAGACTTGTGTGACTTAAAGACTTGTGTGACTGGGAGACTTGTGTGACTTGTGTGACTTGGAGACTCGTGTGACTTGGAGACTTGTGTGACTTGGAGACTTGTGTGACTTGGAGACTTGTGTGACTTGTGTGACTTGGAGACTTGTGTGACTAGGAGACTTGTGTGACTGGGAGACTTGTGTGACTTGGAGACTTGTGTGACTTGGAGACTTGTGTGACTTGTGTGACTTGGAGACTCATGTGACTTGTGCGACTTGGAGACTTGTGTGACTTGTGTGACTTGGAGACTCGTGTGACTTGTGCGACTTGGAGACTTGTGTGACTGGGAGACTCGTGTGACTTGTGTGACTTGGAGACTTGTGTGACTGGGAGACTTGTGTGACTGGGAGACTTGTGTGACTGGGAGACTTGTGTGACTGGGAGACTTGTGTGACTTGGAGACTTGGAGACTTGTGTGACTGGGAGACTTGTGTGACTAGTGTGACTGGGAGACGTGGTAAATACACAGGTCACAACATGTTTACAGGAACGTTTGGGAGTTGTATTTTGATTGTATTTGGAGTATATTTCCTGACTGTAGTGAACTAGGCTAGATGTCTGCCCCACTTCCAGTGATGAAGCTAAGCTAGGCTAACGGTCCAGGCGTTCCCTAAGCCCAATGCATGCAGAGAGACGAAAAAGGTATATATCTTCTTGTCTAACTCGAGGGAAGATGTTAAATAAGCTAATTTCCCAAAATGTTTGAGTTTTCCTTTAAGATCACCTGCTATCAAAATGTCTCAATCAAACCTGTTGTTATTACATAATTTATTTCATTGCTTTTTATAAACATACGCACTTAAAGTTTTTCTATTTTTCAGCAAATCTCTTCATTACACCAATACTGTTGTGCTGTCAGAACAGTATTATGTTTGTAGGTGAAGTATTTACCTATTTGCTGTCGATGCAGGGTTTACTTGTTGTTCAAGTAAGTTCAAGTTACTTGTTGTATTTTGTATTTCTCTTCATCCATTACTTAATCTTACACCAGATGTGTATCAACAGTAGTTTCTTTTCCTTATTTTCATTTGTTTGTGGTAACAGTTCACAGTATTTTGTATTTGCCTTTTAAATCCTGTTTATTCTGTTAAAGAATGCCTTAATCTGTAGTGATGCAAAAGCTTGGACCTACTTGATAGTTTCTGTTACATTCCCAGCACCTAACCCTGTAACATAAATAGAATAGAATAGAAATACTTTAATCATCCCGAGGGAAATTTGGCACTACAAATTGTTCACAGTAAACATTTAGGTAGACAAAACAAATCACAAATAAGAACAAAAAATTGCCTAAGAATAAAGAATAAAATAAAATACGGTCCGGGATTCACATTTCCTATGTAATGTATGTACATGCTAATATAAATACAGTACAAAATAGAGATCTACATTAAGTTTATAAGTGTAATATTGACAATGTTGTTTTAAAAGTAAAAGTCCAGGAAGATGGTAACCGTCACTCTGTGCTCAGTGATGCAGTGAGGCACAGTGATGCATATATAGTCTGATCACTGTGCATCACTGAGCACATGAGTGACAAATGAAGTCCATTAGTTACATTATTAACACTTTCAGCGCCACGCCTGGTTTTCCGTTTTACCGCTTGAATGCCACCATCGGCGCCAATGTTAACGTTAATATCGCCTAATCTATGTTTTAAATTATGGCTATGTGTCTAATCTGCCCATCGCATTATCAAAGACTATTTTCCAGTCAGTGCTGTGAAGGCAGATTGTTTTTTTATCGCGTCGTTGCCGTTTCAGAGCAGTTAGAAAAGCCCCCGTTTCGATATAAAAAACTGGAGCATTCTATGAAAATCGTCTTTTAGTGGAATATTCCACAACGTTGATATTCGTCGGCCTTTTTATGAATCGTTTTCAAATAAACGCTAGATGATCAATATTATACGTGCACGCACGCACATTACGGCCGCGCACGGATAATCGCCTCGTTGATTTCCTCTCTGACTTTTACAGTGAAACCGAAAGAAGACATTTCACAAAACAGCCTATATCTTCATCAAACTTACTCTGATTATCCTACCACTGATAACATAGAGTCCTTACCTGACATCAGATGGTATCCAACTGGTATATTCCAATTCCTGATCACCATTCGAAAAAATCGATACGTGTATCGATCCAACGCGATACAGTAGAACTCCATGATCCGCGGGGATCTGAGGCTCCAGAATGAACTCTAGTAACCCCGGCTGGATCAGTGAACTGGAAAATGTGGAGTACTGGATTTTTTCCCCCATTCATTTTCATTGAGTCCATTCCAAAATCACTTATGTCATCTGGGAGACGACAGGGGGCGCTTTTTTCCACAGTGATCGTCGGCGCCCCTCGGCTATACTCGGGTAGGCTCGGGTGATGCAATAATTTTTCAGATCGCAAAATAATTTAAAAAAAAATAATCCGAGAAATCTCGTGAGTGGCTAGCAACCACCTATAAAAAAACACGAGAAATCTCGTGAGTGGCACTGAAAGAGTTAAAGCTCTGATCTATAATTATAATAGAAATATCTACTGCACTAACCAATTCAAAACATTATGGAAATGTACAAGTGCTATCAATTCATAATTAATGGATATATCTTTAAATACAAGGACAAACACTAACCAGCAAAATGTGTTTTAATGTTATGATGCTGTTAAAGAATGCTTTAATCTGTAGTGATGCAAAAGCTTGGACCTACTTGATAGTTTCTGTTACATTCCCAGCAGTATTTATACGCTGTCGATGCAGGGTTTACTTGTTGTATTTTGTATTTCAACTTTGATAGTCAACTGTCCCGAACAGTTTTAGAAACATTGACTATATGCTGTCGATGCAGGGTTTACTTGTTGTATTTTGTATTTCTCTTCATCCATTACTTAATCTTACACCAGATGTATATCAACAGTAGTTTTTTCCCTTATTTTCATTTGTTTGTGGTAACAGTTCACAGTATTTTGTATTTGCCTTTTACAGTGAGCATATGCACTTTATAGAGAACCACTGAAACATTATACTACAGGTCATGTTATTGTTCCCAAAACTACATTGCAGAGCTTCAAACACACCAAGACACATACACACAACATACACACACATTTGTATAACACCAAGACACATACATGCAACATACGCACACATTTTGATCACACCAAGACATGCTTTAATCTGTAGTGATGCAAAAGCTTGGACCTACTTGATCGTTTCTGTTACATTCCCAGAAGTATTTATATGCTGTCGATACAGGGTTTACTTGTTGTATTTTGTATTTCAACTTTGATAGTCAACTGTCCCGAACAGTTTTAGAAACATTGACTATCTATTATTATATATTGACTATATATAGCCACTGCTGTTGTTCACCTACCTCATGTTCAATAAAATGTTAAACATTTTTGGTACATAACTCTGACTCTTTGCCTTTTTTGTCAATGCCAAAACATGTAAGATTGTATGAACTTGAACAAATCAAGTTAGATTCACTTTAAGAAATCAAGTTGTGTTAACTTGAACAAATCAAGTTAGATTTACATTAAGAAATCAAGTTGTGTTTTGAACAAATCAAGTTAGATTTACATTAAGAAATCAAGTTGTGTTTTGAACAAATCAAGTTAGATTTACATTAAGAAATCAAGTTGTGTTTTGAACAAATCAAGTTAGATTTACATTAAGAAATCAAGTTGGGTTTTGAACAAATCAAGTTAGATTTACATTAAGAAATCAAGTTGGAGTTAGTGTTGAACATCATTAAAATATGTTAACATTACACAATTAAATTGTGTTTACTGTAACGACAAATATGTTGAATCAACATGTTTATTTTAAGTAATCTTAATGTGAATGCAATATGTTGGGTTCACAAGCAATAAGTAAGTAAGGAGAACAAGGAAAAGTATGTCAGTTGGACATATTCTGATCATGTGGAACCAATGTACACATTAAAATCAAGTAAATCCAACGAACTTTCTTTTTCAGTGTATGATCTGTCAAATGTAGTGGCCCCCTACCCCTTGGATTTTGGTACAGGCGTATATAACCTCTTCTTATACTCGGACATTGCAGAACACCAGTTAGTAGGCGACGTCTACGTACCGCTCTTGTCAACAGTTCAAGTGAAAGGTACCTACGGGGACATTATCAATATCCGCTACGATAATTCCAGGGTTACAAAAACGGATATAAATACTATCCATGTTGAGGTTAAAACAGATCGAGATAAATGAGTAAATTTTACGTATGGGAAAGTAATTGTAAAATTACATTTTAAACCTCTAAACATCAGTGTACATTAAAGAAAAGAAAGACAACATGCAGACCTACGACGACCCCAATCGTTTTGTTAATTATTATGTAAATCAAGTTGGGCATGGCTTACCTGGCTTTGCCGGTGCTCCTGTACAGTATGGTAGAGGCGTGGGAGCTATTTTCTCAAGACTATTTAAGTTTGTGGTACCTTTTTTTAAAGCTGGTCTCGCCACAGCAAAACCCCACTTAAAGACTGCAGCTAGCAATATAGCTAAAGATGTTCTACATAACCCTATCCAAAAAGTAACAACCCATATGGGGGAGCAGAGAGGTTCCGGATATGCTGGGAGGTCATCAAGAGGTATGATCCCGCCTGGTTACAGGATCATGGAGATAAACAAACAACTGAAGAAAAGAAAATGCTATAAAAGGAAAACTGCCAGAGCAAAAGCCGTTAGTCGGAGGAGACGCCCGACGAAGAAGCGTAAGCAACTGCGGGATATATTCTAAACTGAATAATAACCATGATTCACCACCGCTCTCAAGAATGTTCAAAATCCAAATTGGATCTTTTCGCAGCCCCCTATACACAACTCTCAATAGAGCGAAATGATTATATTGAAATCACACCTATAACAGCTTTGACTCGGGACTCACCTATAGAATTTCATATTCCAGGTGAAGGAGCGAGATATTTGGATCTCAACAACACCTTATTATATTTAAAAGCAAAAGTCACCAATGCTAATGGGAGCAATTTGGCTGCCGATGCGGCTGTTTCTCTAATCAACTATCCCTTAAATAAAAAATTTAGCCAGGTTGATGTTACGGTGAAAGACCGTTTAATCAGTCAATCTAGTGCCACCCATCCCTACAGAGCCATGATCGAGACATTATTAAATTACTCCCCGGATACTCTGAAAAGTCAATTCACTGCTGGATTATTCGCTAAAGACACTGCTGGTGCCATGGAAGATTTGCGTCTAATTGATGCTGGGAGAAATAAAGGTTTTAAAACCTGTGGAGCTGCTTGTGCGCAATCTCGGAAAATCCACTTGTTAGGCGGAATACATTCTGATATAATTTTTAACGATCGTCTACTGTTAAACAAGGTTGATTTAAAATTAAAGCTCACACAGGCTAAAGATGAATTCTGTATAATGTCAGCACCGGCGGGGCCAATATAGTCTACATATCCTGAGTGCCACTCTTTTTGTCAAGAAGATCACAGTATCGCCAGCTGTACAGTTAGGACACGCCTCAGCCTTTCAAAAAGGCAATGCGTTATACCCTTTGTCCCGTATTAATGTAAAGACTTTCCTGCTAATTCTAGAGTTTCAACTCACGATAACCTATTTCTTGGACTGTTACCAAAATATGTAATTTTAGGGTTGGTATCGCATACCTCATATACAGGTGCGTATAATAGAAATCCTTTTAATTTCCAACATTTTAACTTGGAGCATGCTGCTTTAAGCCAAGACGGTAGACAAATACCTTCGAAAGCGTATCAGCCTCATTTTGACCAAGGTAACGCTGTTCGTGAGTTCTACAGTCTCTTCACCGCCACAGGACGACATTTGAAGGACTCATATCTGATTTTTGATCGCAATGACTTTTTAGCAGGCTATGGGCTATATTTTTTAAATCTGGATCCTGATGAAGACGGGATAGCCTCTTCACCTGCATCTACCGGGAATTTACGTCTGGAGATGCGCTTTCGTCAGGCTTTACCAGAGACAGTTACATTGATCGTATATGCATGTTTTGATTCTATTCTCGAAATCAACGACAGGCGGCAGGTGTTAGTAGACTATTATTAGAAAAATGAACAACCTAGAATTACAGGCGTTATGTTCATCCTTGCTAGGGGATCGTTTTCAAGGTGTTTGGGCATGTGACAAGTTAAAACTGAATTTACAGAATACAAGGATTAGACCTGTCTATTTTATTGTTAATACGGACCCCAGCAATAAGCCAGGGGCACATTGGCTCGCAGTGAGTCTTGATAATGAATGAGAGGGGAAATCTTTTTATTCTTTTGGACTTATCCCTCTGATATCCAGGACTTTCTAGAACAAAACGTTATAGAATCCTATTATTATTCAACCTGTAGTGTACAGAATGAGCTCTCTGCCTGTTGTGGACATCATTGTGTATATTTTCTATGTCAAAGAGCAAGAGGATACAGTCTGAATGATATCATATTTAAACAATATACAGCTGACACCTTGAGAAATTATATACTGGTCAGGACTCCCTGGAAGAAGAGATCTTGTATCTCAATGGGACATTCCTGGATAAATAAAGGACAAAAAAAATCTCTAATAGAGATTGTAGAAACATATCGAACCCAGGGATAGGTGTACATTTTTTAGATGTATATGATAAAGCTTTTAGATAGTCTAATATGTGAGAACCTCTAATGGGAACACCTTGAAAGATAAACTCTCCTTTAGTGTTCCATGATTCGGTATGTAAATAATTTAGTTTAGGTAGGATGTACCTAGCTTTTACTTGGTTTCTAACGGGTAGAGTAGAAACTAAATGTTCTATATTTCCAGGGTCTCTGTCATTTTGTACTCTCTCAGTTGTATCCAACGGTGTAAGTTTATTGACACTGTGTTCTTTCTGTCTAATTAAGCCCAAGTATCGATGTAGAAGAATATAATTTTTTTTAGTTTTTTCAGAGTCATTAACATAAACATTCTGATTATGTAGACACGAGGCTTTAGACATAACTGGTGATGGCGGAAGTTCTTCTTCAGCAATTGTAGCATCGGTCAAGATATTATACATCTATGTATTTTGTCTGAGGCCTTATCAAGGATTTTAGATGCCTCTGCAACACTGGGTTCAGTTGTTTTGGTCCATTGGGTTTTAGCGATAAGAACCATCTTCTGCATTCTACTCATTATTTACTTTTTTTTGGTGAATAACGATATTAGAAAAGGAATAGCTGCGCTTAAGAGAGGGATGAAAAATCCGTCACCTGTCTGTAAAAGAGTCCGTCTCTTTTTAGAAAGATTAATTTTACTGCTGGCCAATATCTTTAGGAATTTCTTTTTTCTACGTAGCTTCTGTAGATGTGACCCGTTAACTGGAATAACGCCCTTCAAAACATTTAAGGCAATCTCACACATACATCTCAATAGGTCTGGTGAAGCTCTAGCCAGCATCTGTTTACGAATCGCCGGTGTCGAGCTATATAAAGCCTTTAATACGGACATATGGCTACGTATACGACATGACATGTTTATGTGTTTTATTTTCTAATGTAGACGATGGGTGGGGCTTCCTGGGGCAACAAGCCACTTCTCAGTCTCAACTGATCTGGACAGTGAGGGCGTAGGTCTATTAATAGATATGTGTAAGGATACATGGTTGCATCTTTGAAGCTATCCAATAGAAAACCTTTTTCACCCGGAAACATTTGCCCCGCAAGTATAGACAGTTGCAATCTATCTCGGGGGTTTTTAAATAGTAACTGGCATTAAGGCTAATTGTACGGTAATGTTTGCTTTGTTGAAACAGATTTGGTGTAAGGAGTATAACACTCATTTTTCTATGATGCCTATATTGTGTGAACATTTTTGCCACCTCGAGATGTTCTCCTGCCATGAAAACCATGTCATCTAAAATAACAAGGTGATGTTTCAGATGGGTAGGGAGCAAAGTCTCATCAGTGAAAGAGTCGGGCAACCCTTTAACAAAAGTGATTTTTATTGTTTTCAATAAAACGTCATATAGAGGTTGATAACAGTCATAAATCCACACGATATTATCAGGTACATTTGACAAAGTGTCTGTACAATGCTCCAATAGTTTCTGTACAAGATATGTTTTTCCACAACCACTGGGACCAGCTACAAGTGTTAGTGAGAGAGAGGTCCTTTTTAGACCGTGAGATTAAGAACTGCGCAGCATACAACGTGGGTTCGCTTGTGGTGGGGGTAGGGGATAAATACCCTTTGACTAAACCTCTCATAAATCAAATCAAATGTATTTGTAAGGCCCGACAACACACGTTAATGTCCCCATGGGCCGTACACGTCTTCTTTAAACAAGTCAAGAAGAAACATAACAATAAGTCAAGAACAGAACAAGAACACCATACGGTCCAACAAATTTAAAATAAATGCAAATAAATGAAAGAATGCAAGCACTCCCAGACATACCCCACGCGAAGGTAAGGAAAAACTCACCAAAACCTAACAATAGGGAAAAATGCTCCACAGGGAGTGTGGAGGAGAGAAACCTTAGAAGGGCCATTCAAGGGGGGATCTCTCTTCTTAGATGTCTAGTAGTGTTGCAGACTAACAGTTGGTAAGCATGCACCCAAGTGTGTAGTGAAACACAGATGAGTGCATGCAACTGAACATTTTGAAAGATTAAAGATAGAGCTGATAGCGATAGCAACTGAACATTTTGAAAGATTAAAGATAGAGCTGATAGCAAATCTAGGAGTTAGAGAGTTCCCATGTTTGTGGTGCTGCAAAAAAGAAAATAGACATCCTAACTAAACTAGACAAATTAATCTAAAGGTCAGTCCCCGACCAGGTGAGATCAGGGTAGGTTGAAGGAGAGAGAGAAAAGATGGGTCTTAAGCAGGGATTTAAAAGCTTCGACAGAGCAGGCGCCCCTGATGACGGCAGGTAATTTGTTCCACAGGTAGGGAGCGCGGTAGACAAAGGCTCTGTGGCCGGCGGATTTCTTTTTAACCCTAGGAATCGATAGAAGCCCCGCATTTTGTGAGCGCAGAGCACGAGCGGGCGAGTATCGGGAGATGAAATCGGATAGATAGAGCGGTGCAAGCCCATTTAAAATTTTGTAGGTGAGGAGTAGCACTTTAAAGTCAGATCGGGCTTGAATAGGAAGCCAGTGTAGGCCGGACAAAACTGGTGTGATGTGATCACATTTTCTAGTTCTAGTTAGTATCCGTGCAGCCACATTTTGCACAAGTTGAAGATTTTTGATGCTTGAATTAGGTAGGCCTGAAAAAAGTGCATGCCATCAAACGAAACTTGTTTGCAATTCTCGTAAGTCTGCGTTATTCCTTTTACTTTCAGAACAACGTTATCCTGGTTAGTAAGATAGGCGTAGGACTTAGGCCCACAGGTGACCCAGTCTATGATAGATTCCCCTGCTTTGAGCTCATTAGTCAACTCGCCCAGATATGACCCCAAAGGCAGACTGTCGACATCTTTTTGTCCCTTATATATCACGCTGTCGGTGTCGTGGTATAAGACATCCTGGCCTACTACCTAGTCTATGTAGGTACTCATACAAATGTAGCCGCCTGTATCCTGTCACAAAGGATGCGATGAAAATATTGGTGTTTCTCTGACTGAGAAGGTACCGATCAGTGTAACTCCATTGGACTAGTGCCACAAGAATGACTAGTGTCAAGAATGACATATACTTCACATTGTATTCTTCAGATAATAAGAGTTTGAAAAACTCATCCGGCTCCCTTAAGAGCGTAGTGTTTGTCAGATTAGAGCGCTGTGCAAATTTCCCCCAGAAAGAGTTGAGCATTAGCTTGAAGAGACATCTTTTGGAGGGATTAGAACAGATAGCATGTTTATCAAGAAGTATACCCTCACGTCTCTGATACTCTGATGTAGCGATCTTTATCAGCCTCTGTGATCACATCACAGGGGTAACCGCTGGCTTCCGTCTTGCCTTTCAAGAAGGCCTGTATGTAACCCACGAAAACGGTATTACTCTTATCAGGGAAGTCCCAAACTTGGTGCACTTCAGCTATGCGATAGCCTAGCTCTATTGCTTTGTTAAACTCAGGGGTTATCCAAACCCCTGTTAAAGCCCTCTCGTCATCTGTATGGGTACAATCCGAATTCTGATTGTTCTCAAGAGCACACGTTCTACACAGGGGGAAAAGCAACTTACCACCGACCCTGTAAGGTAGGACAGGGAAAAAAAACTCTCTAGGCGGATACACCTTAGCTTTAATCAGACCGAAATAACTCTTAGGGTCTTTGAAATCACTACGTATAATAACGGGGTGTCCTGTTGGATAGAAATATTCAGAATTACGCATGACATGGGGGTAGAGTGAGCATACATCACTGTACGATACTGTCTCATCCGCTGGTGTTGTGTAGCGTAGTCTTATAGCAGACGTGCGCCCCCCATAAAGAGCCTCTCTAGGGTTTAGAGGTTCCTCTGTTAGGCTATTGGGGTATTGCTTTAGAAACTCCATGACATGCAGGTCCTTAGCTTTCATTTCATTCCACACATGTTCCCACATGACCACTGTATCAAGACCATGAGCGGCCTTTAAATCCGAGATCTTACAGTAGCTAGACTATCTGTATACATGTCACCAAAAAGCTTACGTGTCAACGGATTTTGATCATGTGGTTTGTAGCATGTCGGACATCCATGGAAAAAGCAACCCAAGAATTCGTACGCTTGTCTCTCTTTAACACCAGTCTCGAGGTCTTTTTCAGAATAGCCATCGAGAAAACAGGGTCCAACCATTTTTTTCTCCACCATTCAAGGCGTGTGTTATAGGAATATCACGCACATGTGATTCGTATTCCAACCATTGGATGGCCGCATTAGAGTAGCATTTCTGCCTTCTATAGCTGTCAGGGTCAGGTATGGCAAGGGTATCCTGTTCTAGGTATTTTGTTTTGAAGACCTTTAAACATGCAGCGGCAATTGTTATAGATTGGAATGGGTCAACCGTGGTTTCTTTAATGAAATCATCACGAAATTTCAGGCATCCTTTGGCCAGGATATCCACATCGTTCATGCAGTAACGCCTAGCCTCGGCTGCAAAATTAAAGACCCCTGTCTTTACACTGTCGTAACAGAGAAAGAATTTCTATCGCTCTGACATACGATCAGGAGTATAATCCTCTGCAGGAGGGAAAGGACCCACATAATCTAGGTGTTCTAGACTACTGAAGGAGTGAGGGAAATATCCTTTCACCTGATCCTTAAAGCCCATGGCTTCCGGCATCTTTGCCAATCTCATAGGGAGAAACAAGACAGAGTCGGTGTATCTCTGATGATATGTTTTATCCTCAAAGCACAGGACTTCCCTTGTGTGATTAGAGAAGGGGTCATTCCCTCTTTAACCAAAGGGTTCAACAACAAGTAGCTATCAAAACCTCTACAGTTGTGCGCTAAGAAGGTATAACCTTGGTAGCGAGGTCTTCTGAAATGCTTTAGGAAGCATATAACAGGGTGGCTAGGTGGGCAAGGCGCTCGCCACCAATGCAGGAGACGCTGGGTTCGAGCCCAGCTCTCCGCATTGCTATCAGCTTGGCTTGTCATTCATACTAACACAATTGGCAGTGTTAGGGGTGGGAAAGCTGATGATCGGACGTTGTGGACAGCGACTCCTACAGGTCGGTTGGTGCGCCTGCGCAGCAGAATCAGGAAGCGACGGGGGCGGCGTGTCCCTCCCACGCAGACCCCCGCCGCTGAGAGATCGCGCTGTGCAGGTGAAAAGATGCGACGGCTGCTTCCTCGAGTACCGGAGGGGACGCGTGATGTAAGGCTTCGTCCACATTGCAGCCAGCTTGTGGGAGGCATGGCCTAACAGCGTTCGAGACAGGGGAGGGTAGAATTGGACGATACGAAATTGGGATGAAAATAAAAATAAAAATAGAAAAATGGGAGGAAAAAAAAGGAAGCATATAACACAGTCTCTAACACTCCAAGCCTTCTTACGGCCTCTGGTCTGACTGCATATATAGTATGGTATATGCTTGTTACTCGCATCTGCATATGTCTCAATGTCATAGAACACTATGTTATCTTTATGATTCATATCGACAGGTAGTGTTTTGAAGTAGCATTTGTGATTGCGTCTGGCTGCTGCATCAACAAGGGGGTCTTTACACGTAAAGCAGACAGAAACCTTACATTTGTGAGCTTTAGGGTTAGACACAGCCGCATAGATGAGCTCTCCACATTTTTCACATTTTCTGTATGATTCACATACACTGCTCTGTTGTAGAACGTTAGAGCGCTTCTCTTTATGTTGATCGAAACAGAAAAGTGACCGACAGGTCCGGTTACAATCACCACACTTTTTTAGTGTGAGGGGCTTGGTATGACATAAAGCGTTATGACATACACTGCATGTAACGGCACAGCTATGGGCACCACGATTGTTGTACCCTGTAAAACATCCAGGACAAACGTATGCAGTACCCATGAATGAGTGAAGCTGTCTTATACCATAGTAATGCTCTGCGTGATGCAATAGATGCAAGGTTTGTTCTAACGCACCCCCATCGTAACTGGTTTTATAATGAGAAAACCCTGCAGCATTATGGAAGAAGGTAACTATTCTAACGCACCCCCATCGTAACCGGTTTTATAATGAGAAAACCCTGCAGCATTACGGAAGAAGGTAACTATCGGACGTTTTAATGCACGCTCGAAATGGTGGATATCGCTAAATGCCACTGGTCCTTTGGGAACACCCGCAAGATGATGAATCTCTCTAGCATGTACAAAGGCTGTATGTATGTCTATATCTGGATCCATGAGCATAGCCACATTCGTTGCGAAACATAGTTCATCATCAAGGTTGTAGAGTATGTTTAGAAAGCGTCTCTTCTTGCTGATCATTTCAGTAGTTAATAGAGTGTCAATCTTTCTTTTGGCGCCCATACCTAGGATTACGAACAATCTGGGCCACAAACTGTAGCGTTCTATCAGCGAGAATGGGGTGATTTGATTGAACTAGTTCATCCAATATTTGATAGAACTCTTCCAGATGCTGATGGCCATTTCTTAGGAGTCTATAAACATCGTCTCCAAGATTACGACCAGTTAACGAGACCTGTATAACGTCTCTATCTCCCGACACACTTGGGAGTCTTCGTAGCATGGATTCCATGGTATCGACGACATTATCATGGAACACATGGAAATCGGGAACTGTATTCAAGGGTGGAAAATTGAAGAATTCCCTTATCTCTGTATTATTAAAAAGCTCTCTGTTATGAACCTGTGGCTCACTGTAGCTGTGGCCATTATATGGTTTCATCATTTATATGTTATTTCAGTTTGTAAGTGTAATATTTGAGAATGTATTTATGTTTAATTTTCTTTATTATTTAATTTGCTACAATTTATAATATATTCATTTTGACGTCTGGTCATATATGGTGTCCCGTTAGGCTGCTGTCGCGTTTTTACCTTTGGGACTGATTAAGACACCTGCGAGCAAGCGGCAGGGATGGTCGGAGACGAGTTGTACAGGCTCTCCTAATTCTAAGAGTGTACCACTATGTGTACCACTATCAAGACTGTTACCAAGAACAGAAGAATAAGACCCCTTTTTATGTAGCATGCAGCCAACGAGGTATTTAATGTTTGTTTGTATTTTGCTTTGTTGACGTGTTGTTTTCATACCGTGTATATTATTGTTTGTGTTGACCTGACGCGACTTATGTTTCTGTTTAAGTTTTCACGGTGGATTGGAGGTGGATTGGAGGACCAAGCCTTTAATAAACCTGTTAAGGAAACCACTTGTGTCTGCTGTGCTTGAGAGGAGTTACAGTGAAAACTTGACTGTTCATCGATGCAAGTGGGCGATGAAGCAAGTCCAAGTTTAAGGCCGGCGTCCAGCGGACCTTCCCCGACAATTGTTTGCTGCGCTGCCTGCGCGCCATCATCAAAGGACAGATGAGTCACAAACAATACGCACTACACGCATAAACACAAAGAAGTAAGAAGATGCATACAGTTTAATGAGCAGCGTTTCAAGATAAAGCCATAAAGGACTTGGACATTATAAATTAAGAGTGGTCAGGTCAAGAAGAGGGCTTTGTAAACGTTTCTATAACATATTTGACTGTGAATTCTAATTACTGTGGTGTGCGTGCTAAACGTTTTGACTTATTTGCCTATATAATTTAACTGAAGCTAACCATTTGTACACACATTAAGGTGTCAACGTTAAAGTGTAAATATATTTTCTGATTGAACACCCATTTCTAATTTAAAGTGTGTTTTGGAAATTATAACCTATAAAAAACACTTATAATTTATAGGTGAAGGCTATTATTGGCATTTAATATTTATGTTTCTAAGTGTTCTGAAGTGCTTAATATATATGTAGAGGTTATTTATTTTGAAAGCCAATTGAATTAAGCAATTTGATTTGTTTGGATAGTACTGCATTTAATTCAAATTTGAGTACAACACATGTTAAAGGTTTAAAGGTGTATTTACAATTTTTTCTTTACAAATGTTGGTCAATTTAAAGTAGTGATTTACAATGACAGAGCCAAGTGAGCCTGCAATTGAGGTAGGGGACAGTGTTAGGGATAGTGCAAATTCCCAAGACCGACCTGAAGAAGGTCAGGTAGAAGGTGCTGAAGCCCAGCAAGAGGAACCAAAACGATCTCAAAGAACCAGAACTCTAACAGAGAAGGGTAAAGCAATGCAGGAGGAAAAGATCAAAGCGCTTCAACAAAGATTTAACTACATTTACAATAAATGGAGGACACAAGTTAAATCTTCTAAAGGTCCGTTATCACAATCGACAGAACATTTGTCTAATGAGCTGCTTACAGATATCATTACAGATGTCACAGGTCTTTCTAATGATGTCCAGCATATGTATGATGAACTACGTGACATCTCAACTCCAGACCAGGACACACGTCTAAGAGTGGATCTGTGTGCAGGGATTTCTGAGTTAATTGTGTCCAGAGCCACATTTAGACTGGGGGGAAGTGTGTTAGAAGAAGGAGAGAAAGAGTGGCCAGAAGCAGGCTCTCTCTTTGACTCAAGCACCTATAAATCTGGTTCTGCCACTTCTTCCAGGAAAGGCACCTCAGTGCGTTCAAGTAGATCTTCTGTAAAGCGACAAGAAGCTGTCGCGGATGCTGCTGCAAGCCAAGCTGTTCTGGAAGTGTTAGAAGAACAAGAAAAAGAACAATTGGAAATGCAGTGCCTAGAAGCAGAAGCTAAAAAGAAGATAGCTGAGCAAGAGGCAGCAGGCATAAAGCGTTGTTTAGAGCGTCGTTTAGAACAAGAGGAAGAGGAAGCTAAATTTAAAGCTCAACTGGAAGAAGAACATGGAGCTATACAAAAGACTCTGGAGGAAAAGCGGAGAAAGATACAGCATTTGGAGGCAGTGAAAGGTCTTAATGCAGCATGAGCAAGAATTCTGGTGTACGATCAAGTGGAGGCCACCGAAGAAGAGCGGAAAGACGTACTAGAACATGAGAGGGTAGCAGACAACAAAGTGCCTGCTCCCACAAGTCCTCTGTCCCTGTATACGTCTCCTGTACCACAAGTTGTGACCACCTCCTCAAATGACAGTACAGCAGAGCTTGTTAAGATGCTGGCAGGTGCTTTAAGTGCCAACAGAATTCCAATTTCTGAACCTTCATTATTCAGTGGGGACCCATTGAAATACAATGACTGGAAACTTTCCTTTGAAATACTGATTGATCAGAAGAGCATTGAAGACAAGGAGAATATATACTACCTCCGTAGGTATGTAAGTGGACAAGCTAAGAAAGCACTTGATGGCTATTTCTTACTTGGAACCAAATCTGCCTATGTTGCAGCATGGAAGATTTTGGAGGAGAGATATGGAAATCCATTTACAATAGCAAAAGCATACAGAGACAAGCTCCAAGCATGGCCCAAGATGGGATCTAAGGACAGCTTTGAGCTCAGAGAGTTTGCAGACTTTCTCAGGAGTTGCGAGGCTGCCATGGTCAACATCAAGGCATTGGACATTTTAAATGACTGTAATGAAAACAGGAAAATTCTTTTAAAGTTGCCTGATTGGCTAACAGCGAGATGGAACAGGATGGTTATCCAAGAAGAAGAAGAGCGTAACCAATTCCCCTCCTTCAGCCAATTTGTAAAGTTTCTGACAAGAGAAGCGAAAATTGCCTGCAACCCTGTTACATCACTACAGTCACTGAAACAAGGTGAGACTGAAAAAACAAAATGCCCAAGATATCAAAGCTTTGAAGCAAAGGCACTGACCACATGTTCCAATGAAAAGACTGTCTTAACATGTATTTTCTGTGAGAAGTCAGGGCATACTTTGCATAAATGCAGGACGTTCATGGAGAAAACTGTTTCAGACAGAGTCAAGTTTGTTCAAACCGGAAAGCTATGTTTTGGTTGTCTTAAGTCTGGTCACTACTCAAAGAGCTGCAACAGTAGGAATGTGTGCGACGTGTGCCACAAGCAACATCCTACATGTCTGCATGAGGAGCGAGCCAAAGAAGGACAAAGACCACCACAAGCCAAGCTAAAGCTAAATGAAGAAAAGCCAAGTACAAGTCAACAATGGTACAAAGAAAGACCTCAATCGACACAATGCAAAGAAACAACCACAAACTCTACTTCACATAGACTTACAAGTTCTGTACAAGTCCCCAGGAGGGGCACAACTAGCGGCTGAATGACCACAAGAAATGTGTAATTTAGAAGATAACCAAAATTATGTTAAGTGAAATCCCACGTGTGTGCGATTTGGTGGGAGTGTAGCTGTGGCCATTATATGGTTTCATCATTTATATGTTATTTCAGTTTGTAAGTGTAATATTTGAGAATGTATTTATGTTTCATTTCTTATTTTCTTTATTATTTAATTTGCTACAATTTATAATATATTCATTTTGACGTCTGGTCATATATGGTGTCCCGTTAGGCTGCTGTCGCGTTTTTACCTTTGGGACTGATTAAGACACCTGCGAGCAAGCGGCAGGGATGGTCGGAGACGAGTTGTACAGGCTCTCCTAATTCTAAGAGTGTACCACTATGTGTACCACTATCAAGACTGTTACCAAGAACAGAAGAATAAGACCCCTTTTTATGTAGCATGCAGCCAACGAGGTATTTAATGTTCGTTTGTATTTTGCTTTGCTGACGTGTTGTTTTCATACCGTGTATATTATTGTTTGTGTTGACCTGACGCGACTTATGTTTCTGTTTAAGTTTTCACGGTGGATTGGAGGTGGATTGGAGGACCAAGCCTTTAATAAACCCGTTAAGGAAACCACTTGTGTCTGCTGTGCTTGAGAGAAGTTACACTCACCTTGTCCACTCTGTACGGGACGCAGTGGTGATGGAGGTGGGGTTGCAGGATGAGGAGGACCAGGTGATGGTGGTGGCGATGGAGGAGGAGTAGGGGTGCGAGTAGGTGGAGGTGGCAGCGGTGGAGGGGGTTTTGGAGGAGGGGATGCAGGTTGAGGAGGAGGGGGTGACAGCGGAGGAGAGGGATTTGGAGGAGGGGCGCAAGTAGTTGGAGGTGACGGCGGTGGAGGGGGTGACGGTGGAGGAGAGGGATTTGGAGGAGGGCGCAAGTAGTTGGAGGTGACGGCGGTGGAGGGGGTGACGGTGGAGGAGAGGGATTTGGAGGAGCAGGGGTAGAAACGGATGTGCAGTGGTTCATCTCTGAAGCATGTACAGGTGATGAATGGGTATGAAGTCCTGTTTGGGTATTGTTTAATTCTAGTAAGAATGCATATAATTCAGCTAAGTAGTCAACAGAATTAGTACTAGAAGTATCCAAAGCATTCATCAAATCATTGAGTATTGTAAGATTATCCTCTATCTCCTCGATATGTCTAAGTCACTGTTGCTGTTGTATATCACCGCTATCAGGTAGGGGTATCATCTCTAACATTGCGACTTCCTGTGATAGGGTTAGCTCTATAGACTGGTTATTTAGAGAGTTATTCATAAGAAGAATTGCTGCAGTCATCTCTGGAGAGATCATGGACTCCTCAAGGTCATTAGTTTCTTCCATATTTAATTAGTGGATATGTATCCTCATAGAACACTCATAGGTATAGTATACGACCCCAAACAATCATGTAAATTCTCTCACACTAACACAACTTAGTTGTTTACATTCTCATAAGTTTGCATAATTGCTTTTCTCCTTCATTGTAAGCATGTAATGCAACGGTCGTCTTAACATTTAGTGTATCATTATATACCGTTTTCGTAAGCCATCGGTACGAGGTCTTCTGGTCCTGGAGCTCTCTTCAAAGGCCTCTACGCTAGATGAATACAATTTAAGGTCCTGGCCTGACCATCTTAAATACTATACAGTCTTTAAAGACCTATCTATCACCTCATCCAATAGAAATACATCCCCTCCTTAAGAGGTGAAATAGGAAGGATTCACGTCCTTCATAAATATCCAACACAACTTTAATTAAACTATCACGTATTATCATATAACTTTTATACTTATTAATTTCATAAACTGTAATGATTTGGTGTGAAGAATAATACCAAACATGCTATTGTTAACTTTTTTAAAGAACATGTTTTTTAAATAAAATGCTTCACAGAAAGCTAATTACTACGACTAGTCAAACCACGACACCTCTAGGGGCCATGATTAGCCCCTCACACTCACACTCACACACACACTCACACACACACACACACACAGACACACACACACACACACACACACACATACCCGCCTAGCCAAACCCCCCTATCGTATAACTTTTATACTTATTCATTTCATAAACTGTAATGATTTGGGGTGAAGAATAATACCATACACGCTATTGTTAACTTTTTTAAAGAACATATTTTTTAAATAAAACGCTTCACAGAAAGCTAATTACTACGACTAGTCAAACCACGACACCTCTAGGGGCCATAATTAGCCCCTCACACTCGCACGCACACTCACACACACACACACACACACACACACACACACACACACACACACACACACACACACACACACACACACACACACACACACACACACACATTTACCCACCCAAGCACCCCCACCCTTATCTTCACACCCACACACACACACACACACAGGGATGACAGGCACGACACGTCTGTATGGGGCCCTAATCGATCCCTTACACCATAGGTGTCAAACTCACGGCCCGCGGGCCAAATCCGGCCCGCCACGTCATTTGATGTGGCCCCCCAAGAGCTCAAAAAAAAAAAAAAAAAAAAAAAAAAAAAAACGTTTTTTTTTTTTTTTTTTTTTTTTTACATTAATATTGGGTTAAAAAATAGCAGTGTTAAAATAATTGTGGGTTAATGCGTTAATAAAGCTTTAACTTTGACAGCCTTAGTTATTACACATTCTTACACATACATGTATGTTGAACATCTGAGGTAACAAAGGAAAAAAGCCAAAAGCACTTACTCCTCAGACATTCTTTGACAATTTTACAGCCCAAAATACAAAAAAGATCCAGGCGGAATAGGTAACAAAGGGTTGAAGAAATATTGTCTGAACTGTCAGATGCAAACTGGCTGTGTGACATAACCGAGCATCTCGCTCAATTGAATAAGAAGCTGTAGGGACGCAAACAAATCCCACCCAAAATTTGACCAATATAGTTGTGAACTGAGACAACCCTTATTTTGTTATTTTTGAGTACAGTTACAGTTGTGTGTTCATGCAGACACATAATAGCAATTTCATTACGAATTGAAAATGGGGGACCCTGATGTAAACAAGTCGAAAGTCTTTCTCTGGTCTGCATCCCCGTAACAATTGTGTGTATTGAGCTGTACTGTACTGTACCCATTCTGCAATCTGTTAATTAAAGTTAATTAAACTATCTTCCATTAGTTGGATGTATGGCCTCTGCAAGGTTGTGTGCAGCCATTTGTTTTTGTAACATCTGCTACATCTGTCCCATGTGTTCTTTGCAGCTCACAGTTGTTAGTTCTGCCCCTCTTGACTGTGACAAAAAGGTTTTGAACAAACTTAATGTCATAGCTTGTATTTGATGATATTCTTCTTTGTTATTTACCTGAATGGTTTGATCATTGATTGGTGGAGTAATATGGGGTTCTGATAAACTAAAATTATTTGTTAAAATAACATAAGCTAACATATATTTTTACATTTATGCAAATTAATATCCAATATGTATAACTTGAATAAGTAATAAATACAGAAACACCATGTTTAACAATATGTAAATGTGTAGCTACATTTATTTTACATTACATTAACATTTATACAGTCTTTGGCCCTTTGAGGGCAACCATAATGCTGATGTGGCCCTCTGTGAAAATGAGTTTGACACCCCTGCCTTACACACACCCTCACACGACTCTTCTCAGAATGCTAAAAATAGTGGGGGCTAACCAGTCATATGTTTAAACCGATCTTTTATTTGACGTTTTTATTACTGTAAACTCCAGGGGGCGCCCTACTTCAAAGAAACATCTGGGCTTCAGAGTGACAGCTAGATAAGGAAAAGGGGGCATGGCTTATTTATGAACCATGAAAAGGGGTGGGGCAACTCTGGAAAGGGGGCGGGGCTTATGGGCCATAAATCAACCAAACTTTCCATATAAGGAGTGACAGAAGCAGCCTTTCTCTCCTCTCTCTGTGGTTGAAGGAAACACGAAGAGGAAGCAAGTGCGAGCCCCTTCGGAGCGAGCGATGGACAGACGTGTGTAGAATGGCTCCGCCTCGAGTGACAAGCTAAAGTCTAATACTAGTGTACCGGAGCATCAAAGTTAACGCGTTGTTAACGCGTTAACACCCAATTCTTTTAACGCATGCATAAATCAAGCATGTGTTGACTCTGATGTTGATAAGAGTATTAAAACTTGAAAGATATCCGTTTAAGGTAGATTTAGAACAGATACAAAATATGCGATTAATTTGCAATTAATCGTGAGTTAACTATGAACAATCATGCGATTAATCAGATTAAATATTTTAATCGATTGACAGCTTTAGACGCAAGAAGAAGAGGACGGTCGGCAGACGGTCATGCGAAGACAATGTTAAGTTTGCGTATAAAGAGTGAGTCGGAGAGTTACGTTCGCCACCTCGGCTACTAGCTTAACTAAAGTGCCTTGAATAAGCATATTAGCTTAGCGTGTCGCGTCGCATCGTCCTTGCTACAGCGAGAGAAGGACTCGTCATGAGGAAGCTCTACTGGTCGTCTACTGCAGGTGTTCCCAAAGTGGGGGTTGCGAGCCGCCGCGGGGGGGGGGGTCGCCAGATGATACATTTATTTAATTTTTATTTTTCAAAAAAATATATATGTTACTATGCAGCCAGGCCACTGAACTTAGAAGCAGGCCAGGTCAGTGTTTCTAGTTGCAGCAGCCCAATAGTTAGATAACCTAGGTGGGGAACAACCAGGAGATCACTGCAACTCACAAGTTGGAGAACTATCTCTCTCTCTCTCTTGCTCTCACACACACACAAAGGGAGCCGCATGTGATTGGTGGAGGCGGGACCCTTACAAAAAACTGTTGTTGCTAATCATTGACACATGCTAGCCTGTAATAATTCCCCCCAGAAAAATCTACTTTGCATTTGATATATTGCAAATATATGCCATCACACACACTGGCATTTAAAGGGTTATAATTATAAAATTAATATGTGGTGTTATGATGAGGGCTGAAGTTGAATAAAAGATTGTATTTTCTTCAATCTGACATTACAAAAAAACAGAAAATCCATCAAAATCAGTGTTGTTGCTAATCATACATTATGCTAGCCTGTTTTTTAACAATAATTTGTGATGCCATCACAAACACTGGCATTTAAAGGGTACAAATAAAAGAAAATCCTGCACCAGAATGCAGGAAATGAAGTCTTTGTAACAAAAAATTTCCTGGTGGGGGACCCCCAGACCCCCTGCTTAAAAAGTGGCCTGACTGGGGCTATATTTTGCACTATATTTCCTGGCCTGAATGATTTCCCCAGTCCGGCCTTGGTTAAAAGCCTCCAATGCTTATTAGTGTGTGTGCGTTTGAACGTTTGCTTGTTTCAACCATACATTTCCATTTATAAAAAAAAAAAAAAAAAATATTATAATCTTTTTTTTATTTTTTTTATTTTTTTTACCTCCTATAATAGTGGGGGTCGCGGCTCTCTGACACAGTTATTTGGGGGTTGCGGCCTGAAAGGTTTGGGAACCCCTGGTCTACTGCATCACTCCAGACCACCTACTGACTGCCAGCCCTTTGTGTACCACAGGTGACGGTCTTTCGGGGCCATTTTATTGTCGAACGGACTCAGACATTGTGTATGCGGGACCATTTCGCACCGGGGCTGTAGACTCTCACGTGCGGGCGAATTTGTTAAAGGTGCATTCCGCACCTGCAGCATTGGGAATTATCACCTGTTTTATTTCAGTAACATGCTCTGGAATGAGTGAATGGAATGCTTGAAACATAATACAAAGTATCCTATACTTACCCAATTACCTGAAATCTTGTCGTACTTACCTGAAACAAAATTGAAGAATGTGAGACAGACAGACAGAGAGAGACAGAGAGAGAGAGAGAGAGAGAGAGAGAGAGAGAGAGAGAGAGAGAGAGAGAGAGAGAGAGAGAGAGAGAGAGAGAGAGAAAGAGAGAGAGAGAGACAGACAGACAGACAGACAGACAGACAGACAGACAGACAGACAGACAGACAGACAGACAGACAGACAGACAGACAGACAGACAGACAGACAGACAGACAGACAGACACAGGCAGACAGACAGAGACAAACAATCAGAGAGAGACACAGACAGACAGACACAAAGAGATAGGTAGAAAGACAGACAGAGACAGATAGAAAAGCGGACAGAGACAGACAGATAGAAGACAGACATAGAGACAGAGACTTGTATGTAATGTAAATATGTTGAAAGTTGGCTGTGGATGTCCGTCCGAAGGTCATAGACATTGTTGGTAATTCCACCCTGTTAGGGTTCCTGTCCACCTGTTTTCTTTTTAGTCGCAATTCTCATCAAATAGCCTTTTTTCCACATGTGTTTGTGGATAGCGTTGGCTATATTTTATGTATATGCGAGGAAAGTAGCTCAGTATCACATCTTTGAGTCACATTACAATAATCCATGTTTTTTTTTCAACAATCACTATTAAGCACGTTTTATACACCTTTAATAATAAATAATGCAGGACCTGTTGCAGAGGTCTTTATTTGGCATGCAACGACACTCAATGTTTTTAGCGGTACACACAGCGGTTAGTTTAGCACACACACCGGAACACACACGCATGCATTGTCTCTTTAGGATCGCCGATGCGATTCGTCTCTGCGATTAACCCATCCCGTCGTCCTTCCCCCCCAAGGGCAGCCGGGAGCAGACAGGCGTCAACGTGAGCCGCGCCAGGGGACCAATCCAAGTGCTCCTGTCCGTCTTCGTCAAGGACGCCACAGCGTTAGCGATCTGTTGTTGTGCATGTTTTTCCATTGGGTTTATCTTATCGGGGGGGAAACCCTTGCGAGCACGGGGAGAACTTGCAAACTCCACACAGAAAGGCCTGGGAGATACCCCGCCTGGGTACCTGACATCATGGAAACCTGGTCCCCAAGCGGGAATCGAACCCTGGACCTTCTTGCTGTGAGGCGACAGTGTTAACCACTACACCACCTTCCACCCTAGTCGAAGAAATGAACAGGTTGACTCCCATGTTAAACATATTTTTTTAATACACAGCCTGTACAGTTTAAAATTTTAATGATTCATAAGTAACATGATACAAGGATGGATGAGGCCTCCAAGAGGTAGGTAGTTTGTGCATTTATTCAGGATTTTAACCATTATTTTCTTTAGGGTTAGGGTTAGGTAACCCTAACCCTAACCCTAACCTTAAAGGGGAGATGAAGCAGTGAACAATGTGATCCTAGTTTGTTTGTTGTGTACCTTGTGTAAGACAGGGTTCTATAATCAAATGTGAAATCTATCTTATTTGTCTGAAAAATCAAATATAATATCCCTGTTTTCAACATGGGCGCCGCCATTTTGTTGCTGACGTCATGGCTGACGTCATGGGGCTGGTTTGGTGTATACACTGCTGGTTAGCTGCCTATAGTGAATGGGTCAGTCAGTAAATAAAATGTTGCCTACAAAACAACGGGACCGCGGTGGTTCTGTTTGTATTGCTCCTGGCTGTTCAAACTAATTTTACCATGTGAAAGAGAGGAAAGTTGGTTAATTTCCACAAACTACCAGTGAAAAAAACAGTGTTGTTGGCACATTGGCTCAGGCTGGCTGCACTCAGGCTGGCTGCACTCAGGCGGCGCGACCAGCCTGTTGGACAGGGAAGGAGGATCTGCAGCGAACACTTCATTGCCTCGGATTATGTTGTTGGGGTGGGATGTTTGTCCAGAAGACCACTAATCAGCTGAAGCCGGACGCGGTTCCCTCGGTCTTCGACAGACAGACCGGCCCAGGCAGTTCAGCGTCGCGGAGCATTCAGCCTGCTGGCTACCTAGATCCACTTCAACCAGCGTCGCGGAGCATTCAGCCTGCTGGCTACCTAGATCCACTTCAACCAGCGTCGCGGAGCATTCAGCCTGCTGGCTACCTAGCTCCACTTCAACCAGCCGAGCGTCGGGAGCTCCAGCAGCTTGTCGATGTGCTAATAGCCTGGAGCCAGCTACCGTTAGCTTGCCGAGGCTATTAGCACACCGACAAGCTGCTGGAGCTAGCTACCGTTAGCTTGCCGAGGCTATTAGCACACCGACAAGCTGTGTAGCCAGCTACCGTTAGCTTGCTGAGGCTATTAGCACACCGACAAGCTGTGTAGCCAGCTACCGTTAGCTTGCAGAGGCTATTAGCACACCGACAAGCTGTGTAGCCAGCTACAGTTAGCTTGCCGAGGCTATTAGCACAATAGCACACGGACAAGCTGTGTAGCCAGCTACCGTTAGCTTGCCGAGGCTATTAGCACACCGACAAGCTGTGTAGCCAGCAGGCTGAATGCTCCGCAACGCTGATTGAAGTGGATCTAGGTAGCCAGCAGGCTGAATGCTCCGCGACGCTGAACTGCCTGGGCCGGGCCCGGTCTGTCTGTCGAAGACCGAGGGAACCGCGTCCGGCTTCAGCTGATTAGTGGTCTTCTGGACAAACATCCCACCCCAACAACATAATCCGAGGCAATGAAGTGTTCGCTGCAGATCCTCCTTCCCTGTCCAACAGGCTGGTCGCGCCGCCTGAGTGCAGCCAGCCTGAGCCAACGTGCCAACAACACTGTTTTTTTCACTGGTAGTTTGTGGAAATTAACCAACTTTCCTCTCTCTCACATGGTAAAATTAGTTTGAACAGCCAGGAGCAATACAAACAGAACCACCGCGGTCCCGTTGTTTTGTAGGCAACATTTTATTTACTGACTGACCCATTCACTATAGGCAGCTAACCAGCAGTGTATACACCAAACCAGCCCCATAACGTCAGCAACAAAATGGCCGCGCCCATAATGATAAATGCTTCAAAAATGCACATAACAAATCGTTTTTTCTTAGAAACTGCTTATTTTTATAACGTGATTTTTTCTGTGGCTTATCTAAATACTAATGTGATGCTATGAATATGTATTTATCGCTATGCTTCATCGTGCACTTTAACCCTAACCCTAACCCTAATAAAAAAAAAAGTGTTAAAATCCTGAAAATGAATAAATATTCGATATGTATGGTGAGGACTGAAGTTAATATTCATAAAAACAAATTTGAACAACTGAGATCGCAGTTTCCGTCACTAGGGAGAAAGGTGGGAGTTTTTTGAAGGTTAAATAACTTAACAACTATGTTAAATGTTTCACATGTTTTTATGTTAATTTGCACAGTTGAAAAGGATCAACAGCATACATGTTTTTTATTAGGGAAGATTGTTTAATTATTTACCATTTTGGGTAAATTGGGTGCATATGCATACATGTGATTGTTCTGAATAATAAACAAATGTTCTACTCCACAATTCTTGTTTCATTATTATTCAAATAAAGCCATATATATGATGGAATTAGGGTCACATAAGGTGTAAGAATATTTACATTAATAACACTTTGCAATAGCTATGGATATGTCCCTAACAGGGTGGAACTCCCACACGGTCGATGGCTGAACAATCTACCCATAATTATTATTATTTAAGTGCTTGAGCTCTACCAATACAAGTACCTGAAGGTTAAACATGTTATTTACCTGATATAATTCTAAAAACGAAAAAAAAACATGATCCCCCCATAGCACATTGAAAAGTCACCAATAGTCAGGAATGACCCAGCTAATGACTACATAATATAATCATTATGGTTCTGTAATGCTAAGTATCTGACTAGCTAATGACTACATAATATAATCATTATGGTTCTGTAATGCTGTAAGTATCTGAATAGCTATATACCACGTAACACAACAGTTGATGGTTCTGTAATGCTACATCTGTATTCCCTTGACCTTCAAGGGGAAAGGAGGACTATTCATCTATAGCATTTCATTAGGAGAAAAGGCTAGAGCAGAGGAGATGTACTGTTAAGATGACAGAAAGTATTGATTGAGAGACCTAGCCATTTGAAAGAGCCCTGGCCAGGTGTATTGATTTGTATCTGACCCATTGTCCCGGCTAATCATCAGCTCTAATGATAAAGCTCCAACTGGATATACTCTACCTGCCCCTGAAGGTTGACCGTACAACAACACAATGTCTTCCTGCTCCATGGTCGCTGAAAAAGGATGGTACTATATATTGTCAAAGTCTGTTTAGAGAAGTCAATTCACTCTGCTGCCATCTTGATAACAGG